>NW_008345053.1:1515229-1558948 GCF_000622305.1 Nannospalax galili
GTGTGTGTGTGTGGTGCATGCGTGTGTGTGTGATGTGTGTGTATGAGTGTGTGTTGTGTGTGTCTGTCTCCACACTCTTTATTCTGCCTGTTCTTTCAGCATTACATTGCTCTGATTGCTACAGCTTTATATCAGTTTTGAAATCGGATTTGTGTCAGCCCTCCAACTTTGTTCTTTCATATTCAGTTTCCTTCGTCTTTTCCTTTTCCACGTGTTAAAACTGTCAGCACTGGAAAGTAACCTATTGTGATTCTGATTGGGTCTTGTTGAATGTATACATTAAATTGGTAAAAATTATTATCTTAATAGTGTCAAGTCTTCTCATCCATGAACATAGCTCTCTCACCATTCACTGTTTCTTTCACTGATATTTTGTAGATATTAATGTTTTACTAATATTTTATGTATTTCATTTTTTAAGAGTCCTACTATAAATGGCCTTGTGTTTTCAATGTCAAATTCCAGTTGCTCTTTGCAAGGAAAGTGATTGACTTTTATGTACCTCATATGCTGCAAGCTTGCTAAGGAATTTATGAGGTTTTTATTTTTTGGATTGTCTACATAAAGAACGGGAACCTCTGTGAACAAAAACAGTGTCATTTCCTCCTCGATCTTCAATCTATATATTTATTCCTTTTCCTTCCTTACTGTGTTAACTAGGACTTCTGATGCAGCATTAGAAAGGAGGTGAGAGGGAGGTTAATGTTCCTGATCTCAGTGGTAAAACTTCTAGTTTCCCATGAAGTGTCCCTTTTTAAAGATTACTGGGAACAGATCTTTTCCACACTCAGAATTTAGCTTTTTGTATCCCTTCACTTACTTCAGCCCATCCGTGTTGACTTCTGGTTGATGAATTTGATCTGCAAGAGACCCTACATGTAGAAATATTCTATTATCTAGTCAGACCATGCAGAAACAAAACTTTAAAACTTCAAGGACTATCTTGGCCTATCATACAATCCTATATATATATATCCACATATAATACCCCCCAAATTAAGGTTAAAATGATGAATTGGATATGAGAAAATTCCTAAATACTTTACTTATATATATGCATATGCACCCAGAAAAGTGAATAAAATATTAAAATTATACATTGAAATACCTGGATTTTCCCTAATAATATGTGTGTTCACAAGTTATCATTTTTAAAGCTCAAAGTGTGTCCTGTTAGATTAGTTATATAAATGTAGGTATTTCCCTGGAGATAAATGAAATATTCAAATATTCATTTTAAATAGACTCAAGCTAATTGTATTAGTCACTTTTCTGTTGCTGTGAAAGAAACACTGACCCAAGAAATTTCTAGAAGGAAGAGTTTATTTGAGCTTACAGTTCCAGGGGCATTACAGTCCGTCATGGCAGGGAAGCATGGTGGCTAGAGGTGGCTGGAGCAGGAGCAGGAGCAGCAGAAGCTAAGCTCTCACATCATCACACAGACACAAGAAGCAAGAGAGCAACTGGAGATCTGGCAAGGCTTAAGAACTCTCTAAGCCCACCCCCAGGGACGTGCTTCCCCCAGGATAGCCACACCTTCTAAAACCTCTGGAAACAGCGCCATCATCTGGGGACAAAATGTCCAAATACTTGGAGCCTGCAGGGGACATTTTCATTCAAACCATCACACTATTTAACATGTTTAGCAAAATGATATATTTTAACTGTTTACAAATCCAGGAAGATTCCTATGGTTTATAAATATTATAGTGATACTTTCTAAATAAGAATCAAATAAAAATTTTAAATTATATTAATCTACCCCTAAACATGGTATAACTTTAATTAGGCATCTAATACAGTTAGCAATTGTTCACAGTTTTTTAATTTTCAAATTTTATTTTTATTTTATGTGTGTGTTTTTCCTGCATTTATGTAAATATACCATATGCATACAGTGTCCTTGGAGGCTAGAAGAGGGTATCAGATCCCCTGGAGTTACAACTGTTACTTGTCATGTGGGTGCTGGGAAGTGAACCTAGGTCCTCTTGCAAGGACAGCCATGCTCTTAACCACTGAGCCATTTCTCCAGCCTGTGCTCACAAGTTTTTAAGAGATTCTGGAATAACGGTGTTAGGGGGAGATTTTATTGTAACGTAAAGAATTCTGCAATGTCTATGCTTGAAGACAGAGATCTGTTGAGAGGTGTTTTTCTGTCCTATGCAAAGGGGGCTCATTTCTCTGCACTGTAACTCATTTATTTTTCTAAAAGCATATTTTATGCCCTCAGATGTTTCCAGACAAATAATTATTGTGAAAAGCAAGAAGTGACAAGCTTTTAACTCTTTTCAGTCTGCTTTTCTGAAGACAGAAATCTCCATCTTAAATGACTGAAATTAGATGAAACTTGCTAGTCTCTTTCACTATTTTGCCAAGACCAAACAGAATGTATTTCCCAATCCACATTAAATAAAACTATACTATACTTAATAACACACTAAATATCTCAATTTTACTGTTTTATGGCTATTAAGATAAAAACTATGTGAAGACATCTGAATTTCATAACATAAACTGTGAACTCTGCCAGGCTTCGAATGAGATGCCGAACATTCCCCTGTTACTCTACCTGTTTTAAGATTTATTTTTATTATTTTTAGCTATATATATGTGTGTGTGTGTGTGTGTGTGTGTGTGTGTGTGTGTGTGTTCAGATGTCCTTGGAGGTAAGAGAGATCTGAGTCTCTGGAACTCGAGTTACATACAGGTGGTTGTAAGCCACCTCCCATAAGTGCTGAGCATTGAGCTCAGTTCCTCTGCAGGAACAGTAAATGTTTTTAACTGCTGACCCATCTTTCTAACCCCTTAATCTTCCTTTCAATAACTTTCAAGATCTAGACAAATTACTGTCTTTCCCCTACTTTTTGGTCTTGAGTGATAAAAATAAATGAAAGCTGATTTTTGTTTATTCACAGCCACCAAATGTAGGCTCAACGTGGAAAAACATTTGCAAGCAGCTTCTGTAGTTTGAAAAGATGACCTAAAACCTCAGACCTTCAGCCCATTTGTAAAAAGAGCATGTTAATACTTCCAAGGTTCCTATGGAAACTGTGGAGCTGTTGCCTATGAAGGTGGCCTTATGTGCCATAGAGTTGCTTAGTGGCACTGCATCTGACTTTGGGTATTTTTTAGCCTCTTACTCATATTTCAAATGTTGACATGCTCCCTTTTGAAGGCGTCTGATGAAGACCTGATTCTTTTCCATCAACTATATGGAATGGCAGAAGTTCTCTAACCACTTGAAATTCTGGTTCCATAGCTCTGAAATGAAGAAAGCAATTAGTCCCACTTCACAGGACTTATGGGAAGATTAAAGGAAGTAATAAGTGAATTCCAGGTCCTTTTAATAAGATGTTGCTGTACAGCAGTCCCTTCTGCATGAAATAACTACCATCATCACGACTTCAGCCGAGCCTGATCACTAAACATAGTCACAATTGGGTTTGATGACGGCTGTGCTCATTCATTAAAGGAGGGCCAAGCAGGGTCACTAGACCCTCACTGGAGTATCCAGCCACTGTTCCAAGCCAACTGTATGCAATTTGAGCCTAATCACACATGGCTTCCTGGATTTGGGAAGAGCTAAAGTACACAATCTGCAGAAGGCTGGGAAGAGAAGGCATGACCCATGCTGGGTAAAGGCTATCCAGGGTGCAAAGTCTCAGGTGCATAACCTCAGCAACCCCTCAGTTATCTTGAAGCCTTTGAGAGGGAACTGACACTGATTCTAACTACTCCAAAACTATCAAAATACCTGAAAGCAAATCCTGAATTCATCACTCTTGAGTCCAGCCTTGGGGAAATGAGGAGGAACCCAATAGAGGGATGCTTTTGGAAGCCCTTGTCCAGAAATTCCAATGGACCCTCATATGAACATTTGGAAATTGCCCTGTTCTGACTTTTTTCTAGTTCCCTGTCTAGAACTTGTAATGCTAATTACTCTTGCCTTTACTTCTCCTTCACATCTCCTATTCATGATTCAAGAACTTTCTTTTCCTCTTAGAGATAAGAGTTATGTAATTTGGGAGTCTTTTAGATAGACCCACTGAAGGGGTACTCCAATTGCCTCACCCTGCATCCCTGTTCAGCATGGCAGAAGCCAAAATAGTCTGTGTCCTGATTCCCTATTGGCAATTTGGGTAACCTCTTCAGAGGATGGTGTGATAAGAATAGGAGGTAGGAATTGGCTAGGCATTTAGGCTAAAAATCCCCCACAGAAAAGTAGCTAGTTTCTTGGCTAAAAGTCACAATGTCCTTGGGCCTCTTAGCAACATACTCTGTTCCAAAGGCCAAAAATGTCAATCTTTGGGAGCTTCTATCTAATCCTTAAAAGATTTTAGGGTTATCTCTGCAGAGGGGGGAATGTTAGAGTAGCCAAAAGCCCCATAAAAATAAATAAATGAAAGAAGAAAGAAAAAGAAAAAAAGTGATGGGGAGATGTGGGAGGAGTTGGAGGAGAGGGAGTGGGCATGGATTTGATCAAAACACCTTATATGCATGTATGAAATTCTCAATAAAGTTTTGTAAAAGTTAAAAAAAAAGTAAGTAACTGCACATCTTGTCATAAAAAAAGTACTTGGTAATTGCTTTCTTGCTTTTTGTAGTTTTTCAAACACTGATTCTAGTATCTACATAAAACCTTTGTGTGTTGGGATTATTTTTCTCAATTCACACCATTGGAAGCTGAGATAACGCCAAGTTAAGTAACTTGCTCAAGTTTGCATAGCTGATAATGAATAAGCAAGAACTGAAGTTTCCCTAGGTTCAAAGCAGAGATTTCCCATTTATTTCATATTAGCTGTTACTAATGTGGTTTTCATTTGGTCCCTAAATGATTAACAACATGAATTTATCATCAACATAATATACTTTAGGAAGTTGACCTAGAACTTGGGGAAGAGTGTATAATACAGAAGCTGTTCAGTTCCCATACAATATCAGTGGCCACCAAGTCAAGGGTAACTTATTGGGCTTTGAAAAGGAGTCACTGAGCAAGGAAAACATTAACACCAAATTATGAGTCTTCCCCTCCTCTATAAACAAGGATTTGTAAAGATATATTTTAGAAAACACTATTTTAATTGACTTTGACTCATATATTCTACTTTTAAATTTAACATGACAAACTAGGGATGAATAACCAGTATATTTGATGAGAAAAAGACAATTTCCACATATTTTAATTTACTTTTAAAAGTACACAAGGGAAGAATACATAGCCAACTTTTGGAGGCTATCTGCAATAAGCAAATATAATTAGCTTATTACATATTGCATAGTATTTTAGTTGAATAGTAAATACAAACAAAGATTTTACCCATTCATAAAAGGAAATCAAGTGAGGGACTGGAGAGTAGGCTCAGTGGTTAAGAATACTGACTGTTCTTGCAGAAGACCCGAGTTCGAATCCCAGCACCAACATGGCAGCTAACAACTGTCTGCAACTCCAGTTCCAGGGGATCCAACAGTCTCTCTGACCTCTGCGGGCATTGCATGACACAGGTGCACTTACCTACATGCAGGCAATACACACACATAAAATAAAAATAATAAAATATTTTTTAAAAAAAGAAAATCAAGTGAGTATGTGTTTGAATTAGAGTGTAATACTCACTTAATCCCACAGCCAAATGTCCCCAAGCCACTCTCAACATCTTGATGGATGGATGCAAAACATACATATGAGACTCGTTGGATCAGTTACAGCAGTTTTGTGCTTTAGGGCCCCCAAGCTAAGGCAAAATAATGACTTGCCCAGGAAAATTCAAATGTAGCCAAATGCAGACACCTGGTCAACCTGGTAAACTGCCCCCCCTCCTCCTTTTTTTCTATATGTTTTTCCTTTTCTCTCCTCTTTTCTTCCTCCTCTTCGTGCTCTCTCATCCTCTTCTTTCTCCTTTTACTTTCATTCTTCTTAATTGATTTACTTAATTTTGAGACAGGATCATTTACTTTCACCCAGACTGTCCTGCAATTCACTATAGTTTGGGTTGGCATTTAACTTTTGGCAATCCCCTGTCTCAGCCTCCCAAATGCTGGATTTACAGGCAGGACTCAGGTTAATTTACATAAAAAGATTCTAGGAAAACCACCAGAAGTGGTTACTTGTTTCTATTTTTTAATATTTATTTAATAACCACATAATTAGTAGAAGCATTTCTGTACAACAGCATTGACATAGAAACATTTTCCAGAGCAAAGATGCATCTCTTTCAAAATTGGCTATAATTTTTAGGTTCACAGTGTTGAACTGACACAGTTATACATTATTATACTCAGTATAAACCCTGTAAGTCATAAAATTGAATGAGGCTTTAACCTTTAAAAAAGACCTTCATTTCATTTTATAATATGCTGCTTCATTTTAGAATATACTGTTACATACAGAAAAACTCATTTTAATGCAAATAACACTTAGATGTTTGCCACATGTGTCTCTAATCTCTATATATCTGATTATTACTAGTCACAGTCAATTACTTTCTGAGATCCTTGGCACCTAAGCATGGATATAAAGTCAACAGGTAGATTACAATGGTAATGTTTTTCATATCTACTAATTAACATGAAGCAAATTTTTATGCTTCTTCCTCAAATATAACTCATTTTATTATTTATTGATTTTTTTGTCTGTATTTCATACAGTACATCCCAAACAATCCTATTTATCTTTATGCCTGCTTCCCAGATGGCACCCTCCCATAGCCTCCCTCCCCCTACTAGAGCCCTTATACTCTGTCATCCCTGTTACTGCCCACTGTGTTGTCGGCACCCCCAACTGTTCCCCAGTGCTTGTCCATCCGTTGAGTCTAGTCAGCCTATCTAGAGTTCCTTGTTTTAGGAAGGTCAGCTGTTCCCCATCTAGCAGCAATCAGTTGCCAACATTCTTTTAGATAAGATCGGGGTCTGCTGTTCATTTTCCCAGTTCTATGCTGGGTTACTGTCTGGGAGTCTCTTGGGCCACCCTGACAAACAACTCAAAGGAAGGATAATTTTATAAATAACTTTTTATATAGACTTAAGCCTAATGTCTGGGAAGTGTAATCCCTTGAACTCTTAAAGAAACATATTAATGACTTTATTCTTTGGTTATACTTCTCTTTTGGGTGTTTAAGACCATACACTTGTCCCAGATAAACCAATTTATTTTTACACTTAAGGCCATTTGAGGATCTGTTCCTCAGGGGTCACATGGGCTTGGGAGGAGCCCCTGGCTCCTTTCTTTTACCAGTTCTATCTATGTGAAGATAAATCAAAGGTCCTGCTCAACTGTGGCTGGCTTCACTTGAAAGCATGGAGGAAATGTTTCCTCTGTGTTGACCCTTCTCTTTGTAGACTGGACACTGGTTCAAGTCCATCTGGTGGGGTCTCCATGCCCCCACCAGATGACAGGTGACTCACCACAACAGGACATTTTGAGAGATGCTCCATAGTCCCCTGAGCACTAAGAGCAATGCAGGGGGATTACTGTATCAGATTTTAAACTATATTACAGAACTATAGCCATAAAAACAATATGGTACTGGCACAAAAATAGACCTGTAGATCAATGGAGAAAAATTGAAGACCCAAATATGAGCACATGCAATTTCAGCCACCTGATATTTGACAAAGGGGCCAAGAACATTCACTGGAGGAAAGACAGCATGTTCAGCCAATGGTGCTGGCAAAACTGGATCTCCACCTTAGAAGAATGAAACTAAACCCCTATCTTTCACCTTGCACAAAAGTCAACTCCAAATTGATCAAAGACCTCAATGTGAAGCCTGAAACTCTGTAACTGTTAGAAGACAATAACCTACAAGATATAGGTGTAGGAAAGGATTTTCTAAACCTGTTTCTATTTTAATATTCTGAAAAAAATTAAGTAAACAGTGACATGACTTAGGATCACAACAAGAAAACATGTATGTCATGTTCCTGATGGGAAGTTGGTGTAAAAGAGTTCCAGATGGATGTTCTCCTCTCAAAAGCAGAGGGTAGTAGTTGGGGTGCTCATGGACCAGGCACCCGTCCAACTCCATTATTTCTCTTGAATTTACTTCAGTGCTTTGACACAGAGGCCATTAAGACTACAGAATAAAGAATTCTGCATCATAAAGACTTGTCTTTCAGTTTGAGTGGACACTTTTCCTCGAAATTTGCACATCATCTCTTGACAGGATCAGAGAGGAAATGGCATTTTATTTCCATTTCCCAGACATCTATTTACAAGAGAAACTGTTTGTTTCATTTTGGATTACAGCAAACTAATAATTAATAATGAAGCTATTCACTACTCCAGACTCAGGATTAGCTCTTGAAAATGAAATCTCCTCACATATATTCAGTTTAAGGGTATAAATAGAGCTAATTTGAGTATGATCTCTTTCCATGTAAATAATATAAAAATTCAGCCTGTCATACATAATTTTCTAGATAAATAATATTATGTATAAACTTTCCTCTGTTAGGAAACTAAAATTCCAGATTTAAATTAAAATTCTGAGGTTTCATGTTGTAATGGAAATAAGCACACTTTATGAGATAGTCTTTAAAAATATAGTCTCAAAAAGACCAAAAAATAGTCCTTTTTATTTTCTAAGACATATCAAAATAAGCTTGCAAAATTCTAATTAGTTAATATTAGATATATGGTTTTGTGGTTTCACATGTACAGTGCCAGTGGTTCATGGAATAAACAGTCAATTACTTGGGTCAAGGAAGACATTGACATTATTTCAATCAGCAAAACAGGGCCTATTTTGGAATTGTTCAAAACAACTGTTAGTTTGGAGATTTTTTTTCAATATATATTTTATTGAACTTTTGTGCATTTCATATAATACATCTTAATCATATTTAGACCCCCTCCCCTATCTGTACACCCACACACACACACACACACACACACACACACACACACACACACACACTGGATTTCATGCATTCTGTCATATATTAATGCCTATTGAGTCAGGTTTGTGTACTCAAATGTCCCTGGGTGTGAGTTCATCCACTGGAGTCTCTTCAGCCTATCTACACTCACTCCTTTATCAAGGACCAACTCTCCCTCACCCAGCACTGATCAGCTGCCAATAGTTCCTTGGCTAACAGATGGAGATTATTTCAGAGTTCTATAAGGCTCATGCCCATTTCTCCAGTGCTATGCTGGGTTTCTGTCTGACTGATTTTTCATGGGTGTTGTGCATGCTGTCACCACTGCTGTAAGTTCATATGAGCAAGTCCCCAGAAGCCTGGACAACTCTGTTTCCTTGTGGTCATCCACCACCCCTGGCACTTACAGTCTTTCTACCCCTCCTCTGCAATGGTCCCTGAGCACTGGATGGGTGAGCTTTAATACAGGAGTCCTATCCAGGTACACACTTGGAGTCTCTTTATTCTTTATGCTTTGGTCAATTGTGGCCATCCGTGTTGATCACCCTCTGCTGCATGAGGAAGCTTTGCTGATGAGAGATGCATAGGTGTTCTCTCTACCCTTGCTCCACTATGAGCCTTAGGTGTAGAGGTTGCATTGTAGATGTGTCACTTAGGGCTGGGCACTTCACAGACACTTATTCTCTGTGGGTGACCAGTTGTAGAACTCTGAAATAGTCTCCATCTGTTAGCTCAGAGATTTTAGTAGAGTATTTAAAGTTGATCGAAATTATCCTGATTTTCCTAACAGATATCCACAGAATTATTCACCCAGTGGCCTTGGCTTTTCACTTGCTTCTCATTTTCATGTGGTTCAAAACCTGTTCTTGACTGAGGAGGCAGCTCAGTGGTACAGTATTTGCCTTGCGTCTTCAAGACCCTGGGATTCATCCCCAGCACTAGAAAAAAAAAAAAATCTTATTACTCATTTACTTTCCTAACCTCCTAGGGATCAAAATGCATTGTCTCAAATGTAAAAAGCCAAATATTTAAATTTTCTCAGTGATTACCCAAAAGAATTTGGTTCCATTATTCATAATATATTGACACGCTTGTACCCAAGAAATTAATACAGAAAATTAAAATGGTATCAGGAATAGTTGGTAACAGAAATATTTCATGGCCCCCTAATAAACCGGATTTAATAGTCATAGTAGCTATGTTATAATTTCAGTCAAGCCAGTAACTCAAATAGCATCCGTGCCAGGTTGTTCTAACCTTTGCATCAGGAAACTCCCTTGAGCAGATCTAATATTGACCCTGTTTGAAGGAGACTTTGATGTATTTGCTAAGGCATTTGTTGACTTTCAAAAGGTAACTTCAATCTAAGGCGTTTTGTACATACATGACATGCTGTTAGCACCAACTTAGGAAGGGCTTCAAATGGGGCCTGCTAAAACCCTATTTCTTTGGAGTTACATAATTATAAAGCATAGAAAGGAAAAAACAGTTATTTGACCCAATATGAACTCAAAGGAATGAGGCTTGGCAGTAAGTGAAAAAATAGACACATGTAGGAAACTCTTTAAAGTATGTCTTGTTACTCAGGTTTACACTGAAGTGAGCCGGACTAGCTGGTCCTCCCACATCGCTGTAGCTGCATCCAGAAATCTATTTTCCCACTTCCAATCTCAGCAGTCAATCTAGACTTCAGTTCTCGGCCAGTGACTGACAATTCTCCTTCATAGCCACTGTCAGGACCAAGCTCTGGCTCAGCAACAGAGATGGGAGGTAACAGCCAGGCCAGCCCTGCCCTGTTCACATTGTTCCTTGCCTGGCCATTCAGCTTTCAGGGTTCTGGCACCAGTAAAGAGAGAGTCATGGTGACTGTGAAAGCAGAGGATCTCTGACAGTACAGGAAGGTGGTGGGGTCTTGGGGAGGTGGCTCAATCAACAGTGTTTGCCATGCAAGCTTGAGGGCCTCGGTCTGGATCTCCAGAGCCCATATAAAGACCAGAGTATAGCAGTGCATGCTTGTAATCCCAGTGCTTGGGAGGAAAAGACAGACTATGGGGCTCAGTGGCCAGCCAGACTAGCCAATAAGTGAGCTCCAAGTTCAATGAAAGACCCACTTATTCTAAAAAGATAAGGTGGAGAGTGATCAAGAAAGAAACCAACCTGGCCTCCACTTCAACATTTCACAAGTACATGCACCTACACACACACACACACACACACACACACACAAACACACAAAGGAAAAAAAGATGGTGGATTTCTTCCAGCCTCCTAGGAGTCATCTTCTTTCAGGAATTATTCACTGAAAATTTCTGCTCCAGAAAATTTTCTGCGATCTTCAAGTGTTAGCATGATTAATAATAGTTTCCCATAAATAGAGTGAGTATAAATATACATCTTTGTTATTCACTGTTTGAAATGGGTTCTGATGCCGAAATACTATACCGTATGAATTCCACCAAGGTGTCGAAGGATTTCTTTGATGTAAGTGTTTTATAGAAAGTTATGAGGTCATATTGCACTGTTGAACAAAGCTGGCACATACGGGAAAAACAGATACTTCTCTTTTACTGGTAGTTCATTTGTGTATATGTGTGTATGTGTGTGTGGTATGCATATGTGTGCACACATGTTCATATGCACATGAAATACACACATCGGCTTGTAGAGGCCAGTGGGTCACATTGAGGCCAGAGGTGTCTTCCTCATTTTCTCTCTACTTTATTTACCTTGGCAGGATTTCTCCCTCGAACCCAGAGCTCACCGAACCAGCTGGTCTAGCTAGCTGGCTAGCTCTGGAGATCCCTTGTCCCACACCCCAAGTGCTGTTATAAGCAGACTACCACGCACACCCGGTGCTTACATGGGGGCTGGGAATACGAACTCTGGTCTCCATGATTGTGCAGCAAGCACTTTATGTACTGAGCCAGCCGTCTCCCCAGCCGGCCCTACTTCTCTGCCCAGGGTGAGACATGGAAACACTTCTATCAAAAGACGGGCCTGTGTTTTGATACCTCCAGCATAGGTAGATCGTCTGAATTAGCTGAGGGTGTGACTTCCAAGCCAAGTCCTCATCTTCTTTTCTTAGATCACTTATTAGGGAAGCAGATGTCTTGTCACAAAAGCACAAAGCATGGAGAAAGTGAGAGCCACGGGGAACAAGGAGAGGCCCCTGGCCATCACCTGGCACTGTCTTGTCGCCCCACAGTGAGCCTCTGAACAGCTGACACCCAGCCCTATAAGGCCCTGGTATATAAACCCTCCAAGTCTAGACAGCACGCGTCGGCTGTCTGAAGGACATTCTGAAGGATTTCCTGTGTGTGTCTATTTCTGTCTTCATGGCCCATCCTTATTCCTTCATGTTCATATTTGGTCATTTGGGGTCGCCTGCCTGAAAGACCCTCAGCTAGCCACACTCAGCCTTCTCAAATACCTATCCAAATGCAACTTTGAGGCAATAATAAATAACCATTTTTTTAGCTCCCATGTTTAAGGCTGATTATTGTATGCAGTAATTGATAATAATAAACACCGATATTTGGGGCCATAGTTGTTCCTTACCTAATCTGCTTTTATACACATGGGAAAAGCAACTCTCTGGACTGCTGAAAGTCAAGGGTATAGAAATGTCCACCAAGATGCCTTTAGGATTCGAATGTACTACCTTCTTCCAAGAAATATTTGACTTTACAGGTGAAGGTTGAGCTTGATTTAAGAACAGCGGTCCTCAGTGTTTGCAAACATCCCCACACAAGAGCTCATGTAGCTTGTGTAAATCCTTCTAGAAAGAACAAATCGGAAAAGGGAGTAATGCAGAAAACCCTGAGCCTTTCAGGTCTGATGTTCTTGAGAATAATGTTAATGCGCTTGTGGGTATGTCTTATGGACCCCACACCAAGGACTCGGTGGAGGAGACTGTATTGGTCTAGCCCCACCCTCATACAGTCAGTCATCCTTATAAAGTGGGGTGGAGAGCCTATCCTGTCCAGGGGATGGATTGTGGAGAATTTTCTCACTTGTGTAAACCACCCAAAACAGAATGGTGAGAGGAAAAAGTGCAAAGAATGGAGCTGATGGCTTACTGATGCAGATGACATACATTATACACACAGACTATACTGATGCAGATGACGTACGTTATACACACAGAATATACTTATGCAGATGACATACGTTATACAAACAGAATATACTGATGCAGATGACATACGTTATACACACAGAATATACTTATGCAGATGACACACGTTATACACACAGACTATACTGATGCAGATGACATACGTTATACAAACAGAATATACTGATGCAGATGACACACGTTATACACACAGAATATACTGATGCAGATGACATACGTTATACACACAGAATATACTTATGCAGATGACATACGTTATACACACAGACCATACTGATGCAGATGACGTACGTTATACACACAGAATATACTGATGCAGATGACACACGTTATACACACAGAATATACTTATGCAGATGACATACGTTATACACTCAGACTATACTGATGCAGATGACGTACATTATACACACAGAATATACTTACGTAGATGACATACGTTAGGCACACAGAATACACACGTAGATGACATACATTATACACACAGAATATACTTACGTAGATGACATACGTTGTACACACAGAATACACTTACGTAGATGACATACGTTGTACACACAGAATATACTTATGCAGATAACATGCGCTATGCATACAGAATATAGAATGCATGTGTATATTTATATGGGTAACCCTGTGGGATTCTGTATTGGCCACTTATATAGTACAAAATAGAATCACTTCTAATGTGTTCTAGCAAAGATTACCATGATGCTTCAAAATCATGAGAACTACTGTATAGCATTCTACCCGTTAAGACACCAAAACTGAAGAGCTGATCTGCACTAGGCCAGTGTCACAGCTAGTTAACACCAGCGTGCTGACAGGAAGCAAATATACTTTCAGAGTCTTCCTACTGCATCACAGAGCTATGAGCCGCAGCATCCAGAAACAATTACGCTCATTAGTCTCCTTAATAACCCTGTATTATTACTGCGTCCAGCACACCACAGGCATTTAAAGAGTATCTGGTGAGGCAGTGACTACATCAAAACAAAGACTTCAAAATTCCACATGTAAATCAGCCGAAAACCTAGTGTTAACTTGTCTGTATCTGTGTGTGCACAGCCTCAGGTGTGTGTATATGTATGTACAGGCTCATGTGTGTATGTGTGTGTACAGACTCATTTGTGTATGTACAAGCTCATGTGTGTGTGAATGAGTATGTGTGTACAGCTCCATGTGTGTATTTATATGTGTGTCTATAGGCTCATGGATGTGTGTGTTTCTGTGTGTGTTTGTGCATACAGGCTAGATGTACATGTGTATAAAGGTTCAGGTGTGTGTGTGTGTGTGTGTGTCTGTGTGTGTGTGTGCATTTGTGTATACAGGCCCAAGATGTCTGTGTCTCTGTATGTGTGTGTGTGTGTGTGTGTGTGTGTGTGTAGGTTAAAGATATGTGTGTGGATGCATGTGTGTTTGTGTATAAGTTCAGGGGTATATGTATGTGTGTGTGCCATGGATCACATGTGAAAGTCAGAGGACAGCCAGGGGTGTTGGGCCTTACATACACCATGCTTGAGACAGAGTCTTTCCTTCACCACTACACGCAGCAGCCCCTCTGGCCTGGGTGACTCTGAGATTCTCACCCCATCTCTTATCTCACTGTCTGAACACTGAGATCACAGATCTGGCTTCTATGAAGCCCTGAGCTCAGGTGCTCAGGCATGACAAGCACCTCACCCACTTAGCCATCTACCAAGCCCATGTGGCTAGCTTGAAAAGAGGCCACAGAAAGCATCCTCCTCCCCAGCCAGCCTGTTAATGGAGTAAATATAGGTAAAGACATTCTCAGTGGTGACTTGGTCCATTTCAGAGTCTAAGCACTTATGTCCTTTAATTTCCTGTTCTGTACACTGAAGGTCTACAAATTATCAGAAACTAAAATATCTGTCTATATATGTGTATTTACTATTAACGAACTATATGATCAAAACTATTTCATGCCTTAGTGATTCCAAGTAAGAATTGTGTACAGTCAAAAGTCATTCAAATATTAAAATTTGAATAATAGCCAGATTGGGGTGATAGCTTAGTCCATAACGTGCTTGCCATACAAGCATGAGAACCACAGTTCACATCCCGGCATCCTCAGGAAAACTCTGGGTGAGTGGTACGTATCTGTAATCTCAGTGCTAAGGAGGAAGAAACAGGTGTCTCCCTGAAGCTCACTGGCCAGCCAGCCTAGGCGAGTTGGTGAGCCACGGGCCACAGTGAGAGACCTTGCCTCATAAAACAGTTTGATGGTTCCTGAGGAATAACACCTAAGGTTGACCTCTAGCCTCTGTGTGTGTGTACCCACATACATGTACACCTACACACACATACACACACAGCATCACGCTGGTACTCCAAGAGTTTGCCTTCCACTGATTTGTTAGAGGTAACCCTTAGAAAAGCCAATAGCTGCAAATTATACTTCCATGTGGGATATCTCACTGCCTCTCCTAATCAGGACACCAAAGTGAGCGAGATAGCCAAGTCTGCTAAGATTGCATGCAGTTCTCCCACACTGCTCTTTTCCTTTATCACTCACGTTTCTGAACCTTTTAGTTGGGGGGCCTTTGCTGAGAGCTGACAGTTGGCTAACAGTGCAGGGAACGTGGAGTCTTAGAGACAAGGACACAGGTCTGTGCACCTGTTTGGATTCTGAATTCCTGGAGAGCTTTCCCTCCACCTCCTCTCAGTCCGGCTCACAACGGCCCCTCAGAAAGGCCTTCTCCAGCTCTCTGCCCACAGGCATCTGTACTCCACCATCATCAAATTTCCGTCTGCTTTCTTTTCTTCCCAGCAGCTGTCACAGTGTAATCACCTGTTGCCGCATGTGTTTGCTGGCGTAGTATCTCTCTTCAAATACCGTGCCAGCACCACAGTCAGAGGGTACTGTGGTTATACATTCGCCTCACTGACCAATTGTTGTACCATGGTGCTTGGCACCCAATAAATATTTGATGAATTAATGAGTATTTGACTTTAGTTTGAGCCTCTTGCTTCACTGTTAATTACCTTGCAATATTCCATAATAAGCCCATCATGCTTTGCTCTGTATTAGCCTGGTCTTTCTTACCAGGAAAAGGGTTGCAGAGTGAGAGTCTCTGAACTGTGGCACACTGACCATGGGAGCAGCCTCATGACCACTTTAGTTATGCTTTGTCATTCAGCAGTTGTGGTCACTGAAGTCTAAAGATGAATCAGTGGCTCAGAGTAACAACCAGAAATAACTGAACTCTAAGTAAGGGGACCAGTTCATAGATTACCTTATATACTACCAGTAAGATGGGACATGGATTTCCCAACAGTGATATTTTACAAGTGAAAAGACAATTTTAAAATTATCGATAATCTGGTAAATGCAAATCACTGGAGTGGCAGATGTGGTGACTTAAAAACAAAGCCTGAGTCTATTGTTCCCAGCATTTGGAATGGTCCGTTTTATTTTAATTCTCAATTCATGCCTCTCTGTTATTCTTCCATCATAACTCTGAAAACCTTTAGATCTATTTCCGTGAACTTGGAAGAACCAGGACAGAAAAAAAAAAAAAAAAAAAAAAAAAACCCAAAAAACAAAAAAAACCGATACTGTATCCTTGAAGCATCTGGAAACTACTAGAGAGCAGACACACGTTTGGGGGAACCAAGGTTTGAGAGGGAAAAAGTGTAGCTAAAAAAACAGCAGACACAGACGACCAGGAACAAAGTAGTGTAACTGTCAGAGAAATTGTCTCCTTTACATGGTGGTGAAGTGAATCTAGAGGTGACAGCCAGAAAATGCATGGTCAGATCAGGAAATTAAAAAATTTTTAAAGTGTTTATTTATTTCTATTTTTTTACTATTATTTTTTTTAATGTTTATGAGTGTATTGCCTGAATGTTTGTGAGTGCACCCATGTTGTGCAGTGCTGCAGAGGTCAGAAGAGGGCTTCGGATTCCCCTGGAACTGGAGTTAAGGATGGTTCATAGCCGCCATGTGGGTGCTGGGAATCGAACCCGGGTCCTCTGCAAGAGTGGTCAGTGCTCTTAACCGCTGAGCCATCTCTCCAGCCACAGGAAATTAAATTTTAAAAAGCAAATTAATAAAAGGAATACTCATAATGGAAAACCACAGAGTATATCCGGTCAATGGAGAAAGTGAGATCTACAGGGCGGAACTGAGAGACAAGAAGTGCTGATTCGTTTTTCTGGTGAATTTACGGCCACCCTTTCCAGATTAGAAGTCATTTTCTCTGCTTTGCTATTTATTAGTTTGTACATTGTATTGGTTTTTATTTTTCTACATGTTTCTTCATTGTCCATGGGACTGTTACATAAGGATATTTTCATACAAGTATATATTTTGTGTGGCACACATGCGCCTGATACTGCTCTACCCCTCCTCCCCTCCCCGACTCCCATCACCGCTCTTTGTCCCCCTAAATGGTATCACCTCTACATCCACATCACATAGACATTCATGACTTTATGCATCCATGTAAGATCTAGGAACCACCAACAAAAGAAAATATGATATTTGTCTTTCTGACTGTGGCTCAGTTTGCTTAATGGTTCTCTCTAGTTGGATCCATTTTCCTGAAAACAGTATAGCTTCATTCTTCTTTACAGCTGAAAAAGACACATTGTGTATAAGAACACATTTCTGTATCCATTCCTCCCTCCATCCTGTACACTTAGGTTGGTTCCAGAGCATAGCCTTTGTTAATAGTGCTGCAATAAACATGAAAGACTTACATCCACTTAAAACAATGAACCAGCCTTCCTCCTTCAGGATACCTTTGAAGACACACAGAGCCACCTTTCTCCGTTCGTTCTGGATTCCTAGGGATGTAAAGAATATAAATTACATATTGTACACACACTAAGTTCTCATGTTACCCTCCCACCCCCTCCTTTTTTTTTTTTAGAAACAAGCCTTCCGTGGTTTTCAAAATAAGTACCAGTTTTTCTGACAGCTTATAGTTTTATCGTCTCCAGAAGTCAAATCCCTGCCGTTGTGCATGCCTGCAGTCTGGCTTTTGATATAAGGAACCTGTCCTCTTCTTGATAAGTTTTGAACTACCACACTGACAAAATTGCTCCTCACATTCCCAGACCAGACTATTTTGAACATGTGACAGCATTCAGTTATTTGTGAACAATTCTATTCTCAAACTTGGTTAACTAACCTACTAACAGTTAACTATGACTGTCAAGTCCACACATGCTAGAGTCACCTGAGAAGGGAGTTTCGATTGAGGGATTCCCCAAATCAGATTGGCCTATGGGCCTGTCTGTGGGGGATTCTCTTGATTGGTAATTGATGTAGGAGGGCCTAGGCCACAGCAGGCAGGGCCTTTCCCTGGGCACCTGTGGTCCTGGGCTATATAAGAAAGTCACCTAAGTATGAGTCTGTGACCAAGCCAGCAAGAGGGTTCCTCCATGGTTTCTGCTTCAAGTTCCCGTTTGAGCCCCTGCCCTGACCTCTCTCAGCGAGGGGGCTGTGGCCTGGAAGTGTAGCCACATAACCCTTTCCTCCCCGAAGTTTCTCCCAATCGTGGTGTTTGTCACAGTAACAGAATGAAACTAGAACAAACTAGATAAGTGTAATTAAGAGCATTGTCATTACAGAGGTTTCCATCCGGGTGCCTTCCAATAGTAGTAAGTCAGGAGGGACGAGACCACAGCTCACAGCGTGGCGCCCAGTGGGTCTCCATCTCGACTGCCTGGTATTAGAGGATGTTTTAGAAGCCTTTGAAGCTTGGGACTTGGCAATTTCAGTTCAATCCGAGTTCCTAAGACTGAAGCTAAGACCTTAGTTGGTCTTAAAACGTTTCCTATGATTCTATTGACAGGTAGGCTGGAAAACACTGGGCTGAACAGATTTGGAATCTCAGCTAGGTTTGAAATACATTGAAAAGAGAAATGTCGTCTTCATTCCAACCTAGGAAGAGGTAGGAATTAAGTTCCTGTGTCATAATGAGTATGTTGAAGCAAACCTTGCCGTGACCTGAATCTTCTCTGCACCTACATTCTGGCTTGTCTCAGTCTATGTCAAAAGAGCCTTTAAGAAATATCTACTGACCTAAATTACCCTGTAATTAACCCGATTCATAACTCCTCTCCTAACAGTATGCTTTTGAAATTTCCAGTCCTGTAGAGTTACTCTTGCTTCTAAACCTACAAACCCTGGCTGAAGTTGTATTGTCAGTGAATCACTGTTAGATTTAATGTTAACAAAGAAATACCACAACTCCAGTTCATCCCAATGTTTTTTCCAGGCATGAAGGTACACTCGCCCTCTAGACATGACCTCTGTGAATACTAGGGCTGGCCTGACGTAAGTCCTTGCTTAGAGGCTGCTAACTAGACAATAAAATTTTCTGCCCTCAGCTAGCCCACTACAGCTCTTGCTTGCTTGCCTGCTGCTGAGGTGTTCCTCATGGGACCAGTGTTTGGATGGAACTAATTCTTGAACTAGAGATAAAGCACTCTGTCATTTATTAGACTCTTTTCTTTGTTACATTTTATTTTCCACCAGCTACAAACAAGTCTGTCTCGCCCATGGGAAAGCCGTAATAGTGACAACAGCTTCCCCTGGTTCACTTTCACATCTACAAACCAGAATATGTTTAGGAATGCTATTTCATTTCATGCAAGAACCTACAAAAGATTACTGATTTCGCAGATGGAAAAACGGTTAGATAAAGTTTGCTCACCAAGGTAACAGTTAATAAATGGCAAAGCTAGAGGACTCAAACTTAGAATTGTTTTTTTTTTTTTAAAAAAAAAAAAGCAATGCTTTTGAAACAAAAATTGAGTCTCAAACTTCCCTCTCTTCCCATGTTCCCGCTCACTGTGTCTTCACTCACCTTTTCTTAACTCACCACTGACTGATCACTGCCAATCTCAGGCTGCTGAGTACCCTGCCGGGCACCGCACCCGTGGTCTGGGTCCGTGCTCTCTGTTCCCGTTCACTATTTTCTGATTCATTACAAGTGTCACACAATTCTCTGTGAAGCTTTAACTGAACTCTGTGTCTGTTAATTACATTCTTACAGCCCTTGGTAAATACCCTTAGTAGCACTTATCACTTACTAGCTAATGACTTTTGGTGTTTTAATTAACCACTGTTAGCCTCAGTTTCCTCGCTACCTCAGAGGCTTATGCGTGTTAAAGGAGATAATGAATGCAAGGTGCTTAACTGTGTTACAGAGTTAAGAATTTGGTCAACTGTTAACTGCTCAAGCTTTTATATTATTGGTAGTAGGTTCACCCCTGGAGCCTATGATCTCTCCAGCCATGAGTTCTGGGCCAGATTTACAGTACCAGGCATGTGTTTCCTTCTGTAACGTGGACCTTAAATCAACCAGAAAGTGGTTGGTTGCCCCTAGAAAAGTCATATCACTACTGTTCATTCTTGCTCTGCAGGTCATTACCTTAAGCTGGCCGAGGCCGTTGATGACTCCTCCTCCCCAGCAGCCAGCATAGCACCTCTGGTACCATGAAAGCTACCCAGCAGGAAAGAGGCTTCCCAGTCATGCACTCAGATTTTAAAAATATTTTCTCCTACTACATGATTTCTCTGTAGGATGGTGGGCATGATGATCTGTGATTTGTATTTCTCGGTTTTGCCAAGTGCTTAGCCCAGAATGGAAGCCTATGAGCTCATGCAAGTTGCTCAACTCCTCCATCTCTAAAAGAAGCACTCTCTTAAGGTTGAAATGAGGCTGAAGAGAAAATGTAAAAGATGTAAAGGTGATTAACACAGAAAGACTTTTATAAATGTCATCCTCGGGCATTATTTACTGAGTTTGAGGAATCCAGCGACTGCATTTACAGCAGAGTTAGAAACTTGCAGGTCACAGGCTTTTTCCTTTTGCATCCAGATGAGGGCAAGCCATGGCTGTCCATGTGGCCGACTCATAGACTGTATATGGTCCTCTGTGTGATGGGCCCTGACAGGCCTTGAGACATCATCACATTGGTGCTCGGCAGAACTGATTCCTGTGGACGTGTGGGAGGCGGGCTCTCTGAGATAACCTGGCAAATTTTCTTGCCATTCTTCTTGAGAAGGGATAAACACTCCCTGGGTTTGCTCTGTTCTTCCTGGCCTTCAGCTGTTTGCAGGTTCATAGCACAGCAGAGTCAATAAGGTGCCTCCTGTAAATTTCAGTATGACAGCCAATGACAAAGCCTGACTGCTAGTGTACCTCGTAACCTTTATTACAAATAAAACCTGCAGGTCCTGGTGCGGCTGCATGAGCAAGCGACAGAAACCAATGAGTACTAATTCAATTTGAGGTGGAAACAAAAGTCAAATACTTTTTTTCTGGAAGAATCCAAGAACCCAACACAGAATTCCTCTGCTGAATCAGACTTAAAAACCATCTATACCATCTATACCTGCCCCACCTCTTCATCACCTCCCATTCACTTTTGAATTCGCTGGTGTCTTTTTCTAGAATCTGATGGAATGGTTTGGCACAGACTGCATTTCAAGAAAAAAAAACAAGATGTAAAAAAATCATTAATGAATATATGCAAGTCTTTCCAAAGGTAGCTCACCAGACTGCAGCAGATCTTACGTTTAGTGATTACTGGTTGCTTTCTAATTCAGAAGACGGAAAATATGAAATTCTATGTTCGAATGACTTTCATTTTGAAAGTTACATAACTCATGTATTATATATGTTAATAAGTTACTTTGTTTGGTTAATTGTGCTTTTTCCTATCTGTATTTATTTGACATCCATCATTATAATAGCATTCTTCAGATGTCACACTATGCAGATTCAAGGCTGACATCAGCGGTTCACTTCAACATATTTTTAGTCTCTCAATGGTTTCTTTTAATTTTTAATGATGAGTATATGTGTATCTATATGTGAGTATGTTCACATGAGTGCAGTATCCCCAGGAGCCTGACTCACAAGACATTGTGAGCTGCCCATTTTGTGGGAGCTGAACTCAGTTACTCTGTAAGAGCAGTAAGTGCTCTTAACTGCTAGATCATCTTTTCAGTCCCAATCTCAACCTTTTTCAAATTTTACGTGTATGAGTGTTTTGCCTGCATGTATGTACGTGCCCCATGCACGTGCAATGCCTGTAGAGGCCAAAAGAGGGTGTCAGATCCTCTAGAGACAGTAGTTAATTACTATGTAGATGCCGAGAAGCGAACCTGGGTCTCTGTAAGAGATGCCAGTACTCTGAACTGCTGAACCACCTCTCCTGCCCCTCAACATTTGTTGATTACTAAGAATACTTTCAGTCTTTGAGCTGAGTCCCCTAAACTCCAAATAATTCATATTTTACTTTTGGTGAGAACCCCAAACTTAGATTAAATTAATTAATTTCACTTTTGACTCAGCTACTAATTTCTCACTCTCCCAAATTCAACTTCCAGTTCCAATAAATGGACTGAAATGAACATATTTTTAGTTTTATCATTTGAATTATTACAGCGTATGTTGACATTTTGAAAATGACCAACTCAAAGCACTGTGCCTATAAATATCAAATTAATAGTTGAAATATTAAGAAAAATGGAATGGAGCTTGATGAACTTCACAGTTACAGTAAATATAGCCAAGATTAAAGGAAAGCGTACTTAAAAGATTAACACGGTGAGCAAATATTTTTGTTTTGTTTTTTGAGACAGGGTCTCCCTGCAGCTCCAGCTGGCCTAGAACTCATTATGTAGACCAGGCTGACCTCCACCTCAGTGACCTGCCTGCCTCTGCCTCCTGAGTGCAGGAATAAAAGGCATGTACCATCATACCTGGCTGTGAGTAAATTTTCATCAAATAAAAATATCTGAAAAAAATGGAGACTATATTAAAAAGCCAAATGAAAATTGGCTGGTAGAATTGAGATGGAAAAAGAAATAATCCATAGATCTGAATACTGGTGAATATGTATAATGTTTAAAAAATAGAAAGGATTAAAAAAATGAAGAACTCTGCATAGCTTGTGACATGACAGGTGGGCATTCCAAAAGATAAAGGCAGAAAAGACAGAAAAAAATATGAAGAAATAAAGGCCAGTATTTTCCAAGTTTCATGAAAAACACTAATCTACATATACAGGAAAGTCCAGTGAACTGTAAGTCAGGTAAACCTAAGAGACCAGCACCCAGACAAGCTATCAAAATATCTTTAAAAGTCTCCAAAGGAGATAAATAAGGAAATATTAGAAAACTCTTTGGGATTTTTTGTTTGTTTGTTTGTTGCTGAAATGTGAGAATTACAGCACCCAGACTAATATCCAATTTCAAAAAGAACAAAGTTTTAGGATTTACATTTCCCGCATTGGTTTTGTGATGGGATGGACATGCATGCCATGCCACACCTGTGGAGGTCAGAGAAAAGTTGTGGGAGTCAGTTCTCTCCTGCCACGTGGGTCCTGCAGATTGAACTTGGGTCTTCAGGATTGTTAATAATTGGTTTTATCTGCTGAACCATCGTGCCAGCTCAGAACTTAAGTTTCTTGATTTTTGAAACTAATATAAAATGATAATAATGCACTAAGTCACTAGTGCCGTCCCTGTGCATATGGGTGTGAAGCCAACCACTGGAGCATGGGAAAACTGCCAGTGGCCAGGTCCTCAAAGAGGAATGCTTCTCCATCGCCAGTAACTCTCAGTAAGGAGAGGGACTTGAAGATGATCTGCCTCAGCTATACTGCGCTGTGGCTGCCTTGATCTTGTGCAAGTTTTGTATGCTCACCACAGCTACTGTGAGGTCTTGATTGCAACAGCATGCCGTGTGCAGAGGACAGCATTTCACAGCACTCCTCCCTCATCCTCTGGATAAGGAGGGATATGTTGAGGGAAATATAGGAGGGATTGGAGAGGTAACATGGAGGGAAACGGTCATATTTCATTGTATGTGTGTATAAAATTCTCAAGAGCAAATAGAACTATTATTCGTTCACTTAAAACAAACAAACAAACCAAAAACACTAGCAGCTAAGATAGAGTGATATTGCGTGTGAAGAAAGACACACACGTAAAAGGATCGGGATTGAGAATCTGGAAATAAAATTCTTTCAATAACGACAGGTAATTTAACCCCAATACATTGAGTAAAATAAGCCAGACACAAAGAGTTTTAACCTATAGGGTGTCATTTTTATAGCATTCTGGGAAAAACTAGAAGTACAGAAATCGGATCAGTGGCTGGGGCTAGGTGCTTGGTGGGTACTGACACAGAGGAACATGGGAGACTTTCCAGGGTAGTGGGAATATTCCATACCTTGACTGTATTTTTACTTAGCTCTGTAGTTGATAAGAATCTATCAAACCACACACCAAAAGGATGTTTCTGCATATAAATTACTCCTAAATAAATCCAACTGTACAATTTGAAAGAAGCATTCTGAATTTAGTTATTTTATCAATATTATTAATGTAGGAATGAGTTTCAGTTTACACACAGGTAACTTGGGCTTTGCCACTTATGAACAGATTACTTTATGTTGGTTCTTTGCTCAAACTTCTGACCTCTTTTCTACATGACATGGAATTTTGTTCAGATGGATGACTTTATCTTGTTCCCTAGTTCTACCTCTCCAAGCCTAGTTCTTACATGCTTAAGGTGTACAGTATTGAACTAACTGACTTCTTCATTTACAGTGTCATCCTCAGAACTGTTATTTTATTTTTCTTAAAGAGTCAGATATATTCCTGCCTCGATCTACCGGCTGGCTGTGTGATTTTGAAGTAAAGTCTGCAAAGACCCCAGTTTCAGTGGACTATCAATCATAATGTTGGAAAATGGCAAAAGCACCCCTCACGTTTTGGGCATGCGGCAAAGCTTGTGAGCAGTATCAGCTGCGATAATACTCCTGTTAGAAAGAACGACCGGAAGGGGTGTGGAGGGGGAGGGGGAGGGGAAGAAAAGCGGGGACAGAAGAGAAGGACAAGGGACACATTCAAAGTCACACGCTCTTAGCGCAGTCCTTCAGGAATGTTTTCCAAGCATCCTTTCTTTTAATTAACATGATTCTCATCATCAGTGTAATTACAGAGTATAAGTCGCTCTCTCTGGAAGTGATTTTTAGTCCTTTCCCCTACCCAGGAAGATGCAATAGAAGCCACTTCCTACTTTCTCTAGCTGACCCTTTGCTCACACTTCTGACCCCTTTTCTGCATTAGCTAAACTCCTCCTCACCCTTGAAAGAAAAGGCTTGACCAATTCTGTACCCCCGCAACAGCTCTGAGGCCTGGGAGAGAGTCCTTCGTCCCCCGTCCACCCCCCCCCCCCCGCCCCGCCAAATTAGATAATGCTGGAGCTAGATGTAAAATTTAAATAGACTTCAGAACTGCTCTACTTTGTAAATTGTGTATGAAAAAAGGAGAACTCCATTGAGTTTTGTCTACCTAATTTAATCATCCTTACTTCAGCTCACTAGGAAAGAACCACTGCAACACCGGCCCAGCAAAAGTTGTGTAAACACAGAAGTCAATTTTCAGTATGGCTGATCTTTAAAGTTTAATAGCCAATAAATACAAGCACAGAGCGACAGTTGTTTCATTATAAATATAAACACTCGTGTGTTTCATTATAAATGTAAACACTCACGTAAACCTACCCAGGGGGTAATTTTCATCAACAAATTACCCAGGGGCAATTTTCATCGATCTTAGAAACACAAAAGTCCCACCTACCTTCGTTACTTCTGAGTTCTTCTCATGAAGACCATCCTTCACTTAGATTTATTATTTTCCTACCACAACCACCCAGGCAAAGTGAAATAGTTATTTCAAGGGCCAGTAAGATGTCTTGGCAGGTAAAGGCACTTGCTGTGAAGCCTGATGGCCTGAGTTCAATCCCCTGAACCCCTATGGTAGGAGAGAACTAAAATAATCATTTGTAATGAAATGTGACTTTACAGTCTTAACACAGAAATGATGCTTTTCAAATAACCCTCTTTGTGAAAGCAAACCCAGCTCCAATGAACATCGTACCCTCTGTGCATGATTTGTCCCAGTTCTCCCCAGCCCTGGATGTGGTTGAGGGGGTTAGCCATCGGATGTAAGATTCTGGGCTCGGAGTCCTGGGGAAGTGCTGGGCCTCATGAGCAAGGAGCTCATCTCCAGTCCCTGATGATCCAGTTCCACAGCCACACAGTCAAGGTCATGTTCTATTTTCTTTGTGACAAGATGTTTTTGATTATTTTAGATTTTCTGTGCCTTTGTGATGTGATCATGTGATAGGACCAAGGGAATAATCAGTTACCGTCAAGACCTAGTGCTAAGAGTTAAATCTTCCTTCAGATGAACATCTGAAGTTCAGGAGAGCATCAAGCTAGATACCTTCTTAAAAGTTCACCTTTTGTGACTCTGAACATGGCTGCCTCTCTCCTCAAATGTTTTTGCCCCCTTTTAAGAACTGTTGCTACTATTGCTGTTATGTTTCTGCTAAAGTCAGTCTCTCTCTCTCTCTTTCTCTCTCTGTTTCAGTCTCCCCTCTGTCATTCATATATATAAATCTATATTCAAACATATATGAATATATAAATATATGTGAATATATATGAACATATATATGAATATATCTGTCATTCATTCATATATATATATCATACATCATATATGAAATGAATATCTTTTCAGTATGTTGCTATTTCAGGCCCATGTGCATGGTCATGTGTATGATGGTGCATGTGTGTGCATACACATGTCTGCATATCTATGGAAGTTGAGGTCAACATCAGGTGTCATTCTTCAGAAGTCCTTCATCTTGTTTATTGAGACAAAGTCTCTCACTGGCCTGGACCTCACAGATTTGGCTAGACTGGCTGGCCAGTGAGTCCCAGGGATCTGCCTGTCTCTACCTCCAGGACTCTGGGATTGCAAGCGAGTACCTACACACTGGTCTCCTTATGTGGTTTCTTGGTATAGAACACAGGTCCTCATGCTTGCAAGGCAAGTTCTTTATCCATTGAGCTATCTCCCCACCCCATCGGTAATTCTATAAATCTGTCTCTAAATGTTTCCACTGCAGTTGGTAAAATAGACTAACAGCTCTTCCTAAAGCCATATGAATGCCTGATCATACTCTGAAAAGAAACGAGATTACATACATGAAGGTCTGGCATATTAACACTAATTTTAGAAATTTATAATCTTCTTTTAAGCATAAATCTGAACTCCATCAAGTTTTCATTATCTAAGAGAAACTAAGGAATTGTAAACAACATATCCGCAGTCACACAATCTTTTCCCTAATGTACTGGCATAATACTGCACATATTTTATACTTTGCATTTTATACACATTTCCTTATGCCAACATAACATCCATATTTGTTATAGCAATAAACCATCATATAAGTTTAACAGTTTAAATTGCATAGTGTCAACTTGTTTCCCTTCAGTTGAACTGGGTTGTAAAAAGAATAACAACAGCTACCATTTATTGACTGTTTATCTGATAAATCATCTGTTAAAAGCAGCTTTTAACAAAGGAGAGAACAAGCATAATTTGTTGTCTGTAAATGCCTAGACTTTACAATTTCAAAATACTGGGCCAGTGAGATGGCTCAGCATGTACAGGCAATTGTCACCAAGTCTGATGGCCTGAGTTCAATATCCAGGACCCACTGGTGGAAGGAGATAGCCAACTTCTGTAAGTTGTCTCTGACCTCCATATGGATGTTGAGGGGAACACACACACACACACACACACACACACACACACACGCACTAGAGGGCACCCTTGAGTGTTGTACCCCTTTCTTTTATTTTCAATGCCTCTCAATAGCTTGGAACTTGCTAAGTAGGCTATGCTAGCTGGTCGGTGAACTCCAGGGATCCTCCTGTTTCTGCCACCAGAGTGCTGGGATTCAAATGGCATATCTCCCTGCCTGACTTGTAATGTGGTTTCTGGGAATCAGATTCAGGTCCTAGTATTTTCAAGACAAAGACTATACTGAGTTGTGTCACAAGCCCCCATGTAAGTAAATTAGTATAATATATAATATAGCACAGTAAACATATATGAGTTAAACATATGATGTAATGTGAGTTACAATAGTGATTTATACACAAAGTATAAATTTTTTGAGACAGGGTCTCACTATGTAGTCTTGGATGGCGTAGAATATGCTATGTCTAGCCTCCTCCTCAGTGCTGGGACTCAATATGTATACCACCTAGCCTGGCTATGTGTAAATACATCTGTGCTACTGGATTAAGGATGGTTCAGAATTCTGGATTAAATATTTTTTGTCAAATGAATGCCACTTTAGCAGTTATGTAGAGAAAGCCCAGAGGTAAAAATTGTCATTTATGAGAAGACATCAAGAATGGGGCACACAGTAGATGGGCACATCCGAGAACCAAACAATTTTCTTATAGATCAGAGAGTCTGGGAAGGTGAGTTGGCTGAGGCAGAGCTAAGAGAAACCAACAAATGTCACATGACCAGCAGCAGGCCAGATGTTTTATGCGCACTTGCTTCTGACCGTCTTCAACCTTTATCTATAAGTCAGAGTCTTAGGGTCAAGGTCTTAGAGATTGCTTTCAGGAGACCTACTTCTTGCAGACTGGAGAATGAGGTTAACCCAATCAATCCTCATCAGCCCCGGGTAGATGCCAGATATGACGGAAGCTGAGTCTGGTCTGTTTTGTTGACTTGCTCATAGAACAGCCTAGCTGTCAGCAGAGATGTGTCCTGACTGATGCACAGCCACTGGTGTTCTGTCCCTGAGCTCTTGTTGCTCTGTTGAGAGATTCCCACTTCCTCCCTCCCATCAGCCCTAAGAGCCTGCCTCCTTTCTCCAATAAAAATGTCTCCAAATCATAATCTAAAAACTTTTCAGATCAGAAATCAGCAAAAGATGTTTATAAAGTATCAGAATACAGATAATCCCTTCTGTATCCATGAGTTCCACAGACATGGGTTGAGCCCAGGGTGAATCTAAAGTACTTTTGAAACTGTTGCATTGAGGGCTGGAAGATGACTCAGTTTAAAAAGTGCTTGCCTTCCAAGCACAGGACATGAGTTCAGTCACCAGAAGCCATGTAAAATACCTTGTCATCACAACACTGGGAGGCAGACAGGTAGATCCCTGGGACTCATTGACCAGCCAACCTAGTCTACATGGCAATTCACAAGCTAATGAGAAACGCTGTCTCAAAAACAAGATGGATGTATCTTAAGAAAAACAACCCAAGGTTGAGCTCTAACCTCTATACATATATATGCATGCACGCACCTGAACACGTGTGAGCATGCACACACACTCCTCATGCTCTAGACACATATACATAGCTATCCTGGTCAACCTTAATTGTCAACTTGACACAGACTCAAGTCATCTGAGAGGAGAAACCCCAATTGAGGAATTTCCTGGATCCAATTGGTCTGAATGCATAGGAGGTTGTCTTGATTATTAGTTGATATAGAAGGGCCTAGACCACTATGGGCAGCACCGTCCCTAGGTAGTGGCCCTGAGCCTTATAAGAAAGCTAGCTAAGGGTTGAAGAGATGGCTCAGTGGTTAAGAGCACTGGCTGCTCTTACAGAGGACTCAGGTTCAGTTCCCAGCACCACATGGTGATTAACAACCACCCATAACTCCACTTCCAAAGGATCTGATGCCCTGTTCTGACCTTCACAGGCATTGCACAACTTGGGTACACTGACATGCAGGCAATATACTCATACTCATAGAATAAAAATAATAAACAAAATATTTTTAAAGAAAGCTAGCTGAGCATGCACCTGATGGCAACCAGGAACTGCTGTCCTCTATGGTCTCTGCTTCAAGTTCCTGACTTCCTCCCTGACTTCTCTCAGTGATGGACTGCTTTTCTGTGGAGTGGATCAGGATCTGACCATTGGAGTCTCCAGCCAGCTCTTTCCCCACAACACCTCCATTCTAGAATGGCTTTACCTAGCTCCCTGTTCTCTAGTCCTAATTTCTTATAGAAAGGTCTACAGACTTTGTCAATTTCAGTGTCCCCTTATACTTGTGCAGCTCTTCCCCTGTGTCCCAGGACAAGGGCAGATGTGTATGTCCTTAACATAGGCCTTACCACAAATGACACCATGTATGAATTCCAGTGGTGGGGGGGGGTTGGGCTATGAGAGGGAGCCAGTGGGGTATAAAGATGATTAAGATTGATTGAGATGGTCTGTATGAAATACACAAAAGTTCAATAAAAACAAATTTTAGAAAGAACCAGAGGGAAGACCTCAAGCCATGAGCTCCATCCTGCTGTGATGCTCTTGACATCTATCATTCACACTGTGAATCCAGGGAACACACGTAACCACAGGAAGGAGCGTCCTCTGCGTGTGTTCCACGTGGTGTGGGAAAAGCAGCAGGTTCTGAAGAGCACGGAGCCCCAGCACAACCGCTTTCCCACACCAGCCTTTAGAATTTGCAGAATGCGAGGACAATCTTCACTGAAGCTTCCTTATCAAAAACTAAATGAAATCTTATGCACAAACATCGCATAGCACTCAGAACATGTATCACCGCCCCCCTAAAAAGTCCACATCACAGGCTACATTTGATTTTTCATTTGAGTTATTTCTTACTGATACATTCATGACTTTCCAGAAACATTGCATCAACTTACTGCTCAACTTACTTAACATTGAACTAAATTTACTTTTTAATCAACATTGACTAAGTTGTATGTTTGCATGGGTGTACTTTACATTGTGGGCCAACCAGAGGCCCTTCCCATGGATTTTGATCGAACATCTGCCTTACGCTACAGGTTGGAAAGATGCACTTGTGAAGATAGGATGCTATAATACTTGTTGACTGACCGTTCCATTGTTCTTATATCTATTTAGATATGACCTGTGATGGCGTCTGTTTTGGTTCTGAGCTGCCCAGCAGACTGTGGACTGACTGAACCGTATTCCTCTCCATCATGATACACAGTAGGTACTCTTAATCAGTTATGTGCTTACATATTGAATTGTTCAGAAAGAGTCTTTTGTAATAAAAACTATCCAAAATGCATGTGTTCCTGTTACTGCTAAGTGTGACTGAAATCAGTCTCTCAGTATTGTTAAGTGAAAGGACATTTGGACTGGGGGGATGGCTCAAAATCGAAGAGTTTGTACTGTGCTTGCAGAACACCTGAGTTTAGTTCCCAGCACCCAGATTGGGTGATACAATCACCTGTTACTGTATCTCCAGGGGATTTGATGCCGTCTTCTGGCCCCTGCTGGTGTTGGACTCCTGTGCACATATTCACACACAGGCACACACATACACATAGTTAAAAATAATAAAATAACTCTTTTAAAAAATGAAGAACACTAAAATACCTACATCAACAATGAATAAAAAAAGTGTGGAGGTATATGTGTGTCATAGAGACAAATTTAAAAGTATAAAATGTTAGCTTTCTTTAACAGGATAATAAAAATTATCAATTTTAAATGACGTCTAGGTCACTAACACCATGTAAACAGGGCACTGATGGAAGCCTAAAGTTTTTAGCTAGTTTAATATTTTGAATTTTATTTTAATTTTACTCAACAAGGTATTTGTGTGCTTCTGCAAACACATCTACCATGCTGATAAGTTGATGAATGTTATTCATGGTGTTGTGGAAGGGGGAATTGTACTCAGAAGACTCTAATTTTAGGTCTGGCTTCACCATTTATCATTTGATAAATGGCGTCAGGTTCCTCAGCTGAAAAATGAGATTACTAATTTCTCCTTCACCTAAATGTGGAGGACCACTCTGAAGGTCAAGTGAAGGAATATGATTTTTTTCAGGTATACTGTACATATTTTTATTTCGTATTACATTTTCGCAACTTTCATGCAATTTATTTTGATAATATTTAGATTCCATCCCCTATCTTACACCTTACTACCCTAGGCCCAGTCAATTATATATGATGTAAAGACCTATAGAATCAAATTTATGTCCCCAGTTGCCCTTCAGTGTGGGGCCATCCGCCAGAGCCTGGTCAACCTACCAAGAGTCACAGCCTTAGGGGAGAATGAGTCTCTTTTAATGGCTGCTCTGTCCCAGTAGCCATTAGTTGCCAATAGTTCCTCAGGGAGCGCTGGGGTTTCTTACCCACTTCCTCACATCTATGCTGGGTTTTTCATTGGATTAAGCTTATGAGGTACATGTGCATTCTATCACTGGAAAACTCTGTTTCCTTATGGTCATCCACCACTTATGGCTCTTACAGTCTTTCTGTCATTTCTTCTGCAATGATCCCTGAGCCTTGGGAGGTAGAAGTTTGATATCGATGTCCAATTCAGGGATAAGATCTCTGCAGTCTCTTGTTCTCTGCACATTGACCAATTGTGGGTTTCTGTGATTATCACCATCTGTTGCAAAACTCGAGCCTTAAGGACTGGGGATGTAGTTCAGTTGGCTGTTTGCCTACCATGCACAAGGGCCTGGGTTCCCTCCCCATTGCTGCATAAAGTGGGCATTATGTTACATGCCTGTATTCCCAGCCCTACAGAAGTAGAGAGACAGGAGGTAGAGGCAGGAGAATCAGAAACTCAAAGACAGCCTAGGCCATTGTTCGGGTTTGGTTTCCATTGGTATGATAAACACCATGACCAAAAGTAATTTGGGAAGGACAAGGTTTATATCACCTTACAGCTTACCATCCATCATGGAAGGCAGTCACTGCAGGAACTCAGGACAGGAACCTGGAGGCAGGAACTGAAGATCTGAGCATAGAAAACGCTGCTCACTGGCTCACTTCCTGGGTTTAGTCTGCTTTCTTATGTAACCCAGGTTCACCTGCCCAAGGTTGGAATTACTCACAGCAAACCGGCCCTTCCTACATACTCAGTCGAGAAAATGCGTCACAGACTTATCCACAGACCAATCCGACAGAGACAGTTCCGCAACTGAGGCTCCCTCGGTGCATCAAGTTGACAACTGAAGCCGCCCAACACGGCCATATAGTGAGTCTGGGGCCAACGTAGGCCACACAAGATCCTGTCAAAAACCAAACAAGCAAACAAAGCAAAGCAAAAATAGAGTTTCATTTGCTGTAAACTCAAGTTATAAGTAGGGATGGGAAAGAGCTGCAACCATCATTTTTTTAAAATATTGATTAATACAATCTCATATTTTGCTTATTATCCACCTAAGAGATACATGCTAAAAGGCATATAGTTTGACCCACATTAATTTCATGTATTTGAGAAGGTACCTGAAAAGATGAGTTCATTTTTCAATGTCAAGACAAAAGACTTGAGAGAAACATCTCAAAGTAGGAAAGTTTTATTTTGGTTTTATTTTGGTTCAAAAATTCCATTTATGATCATTTAACCATGTTGCTGTGGGCCTGTTAGGCAGAATATCCCCTGGGGGAAGTGCATCTGAAACACAGAAAAGAACCTGGACATTAGTCACCCTTCAAAGACTCACCCACAGCAATGTACATCCTCTAACTAGGACCCACCTCATAGTACCCCGTTTAGATAATAATCCAGGATTAATCTATTGATAAGTTTACCATCTTCCTGCCCCCACTCACCTGTAAATAATGCTGATAGCTACTTAAAAAACATTTTCAACATGAGCCTTTATGACCACCTATTGTCCAAGTTTCTCACATACACAAACCTGCACATCTGTCTCCACCAACTGAGAAGAATTTCTGCTTCTGCTCTCTAAGAAAATTCATTCTCTTGGTAAATTTTTACTTATTAGGTATATGTACATGAGGAGAAGAATTCAGACATACCTGTGTTAGCCATTCTTTTGTGCACTGGATAAAAGATCTGAGTAAATTCCAGTAGGAAAGATCATTTGGACCTATGCTTTCAGATGTTCTGGGTGTGGTCAGTTCCAATCCAGTGCAGTGGACATGTGGTGAAGGCAGAATATCATCAGAGGGAGCATGGAACAGCAGAGACTGAACACCCATTTCAGCCAGGAAGCAGAGAGAGACGAAGAGAGGACGAGGACAGAGACAAGACACAACTCTTCAAAGAGGCATCTCCAGCAAACCACTTCCCCCAGTCAGGACCCACCTTCCAAGAGTGCATCCAGTTATTAATTCATTGGTGGATTAACCAGCCAATTAGGCTAGAGCCTGAACAAATCACATCCCATGAGCCCCACCTTTTATCCTGTACTGATGCCCAAATCTCCAACAGACGACCTTCCTGGGTACATTTCATGTCAGTGCCATCTGAGTACTTCCTCATGTGAATCTAATTTTAGGATACTAAGCAAGCAGCATGGAAATTCTGGCAGATATTATTCATTGAAATATATCATTAGTAGGTAATGGTGTTTGCTACAAAGCCTGTCGAGTCCACCACCTGACCACCAGGATTTCCAGAAGGGAAGGAGAGATGCCACTCCAGATAGCTGTCCCTCTGCCCTCCGCACACATGCACTCATACACACACACACACACACAGACACACAGATACACGAGAGAGAGAAAATAAATGTAATATAAAAGGAAATGCTTTAAACCACATCACTTAAATCCCCTCCCCTAACCAAACCTCCTCCACTGTCCCCTGCCCAATTTAATGTACTCTTATACAGATGCACACACACACACACACACACACACACACACACATACACAAAGCAGCCTATATAGTCTGATTTGTGTTCCCAAATGTCCTTCAGTATGACAGTACTGAAGTTCATCCATTAGACCTACTAAATAAACAAAAACTTTTAAATATAATCTTATTTAATATATTCAGTAAGTTGAAAGAAGACTTCTGTGACATTATTAAGTAACCAGCCTGAGCTGGGGCTGTAATTTAGTGACAGAGCTCTTGACAAACATGCACAGACAATGGCCTGTTTCCATGAATAGAATTCTTGCACATAAGTAAAACAGAACTCTTAGTACTGAGTGACATGTGTCCACATGCTAATACTGTGGCAGTGACTCCATGCGCGGGGTTTAGTCCGTCAGACAGAGGCTACAATGCAGTTCTCCTAGATCCTAGCTTTGCAAAGTTGGACCAGCCATTTAGCCTCTCTGTGCCTTAGTTACTTTATGTGTATGACGAGGGCTGGTAATAAAAATCCTTGTGTCATCACACAGTGTGGTGTGCAGACATTAACAGGGCTAGGCATGCAGACCACTGGGTTACCCCTGGAGAACTAGCAGTCTGTTTCCCTGGGAATATGATATTATCGTCATGAGCAGATGATAAGCCAGAAAGCCCAAGTTCAAATTCATTAATTACCATTTTGAGAAATAAATGAAACTATTTCTGTCTACTCTTAAGTTGCTTTTGCTAGGATGATTCAACCCCAACTCTGGGAAGGACTACTGCCCATCACCTTCATTGAGAATTTTAAAGATATGATCAAAAATTATCACATAGTACTCAGGAGGTAGAGGCAGGCAGATCTCTGTAAGATCAAGGACAGTCTGCTCTATATAGTGAGTTCTAGGCCAGCTGGGGCTACAGAGAGACCCTGTCTCAAAAAGAACTGCCCCCCCACCAAATTATCACATAGTGTGATTTTCAAGTACAAGTCAGTGATCCTGTGACTTTGAGAGTGTTCTTGCCATATATGTTGCATTGAGGAGGTTTTAAGAAATATGCCCACTTATAATATTTCTTTTGTTAAATATGGAATAAAACATAAATTTTTTTCATTTATTTATGTATATTAGTGGGCAGGTGCATGTGCGGATGTCAGAGAACAGATTAAGAGTTGGCTCTCTCCTTATGCCATGCGGAGACTTGAACTCTTGTCATCAGGTCATCAGATTTGGCAGCACCTTTGCCCAATGAAGCACTCTACTGACCCCAAATATAATTCTTTAAAATATGAGCAAGAAACTCAAATCCAGTTATAGTACACAAAGAGGACTAGAACGTGTCACCCTGGTTTAAAATTGAAATTAGCAGACCAGGTGATGCACGTCTATGTGATCCCAGTGTGAAGGAGGCTGAGCAGCAGGAATTCAAGGCCAGCCGGAACTACAATAAGAGTACCAGGCCAGCCAGGACTACATAGTAAAACTTTGTCTCAGAAAATTGAAAGATGGGGCTGGCAAGATGGCTCAGTGCCAAACACACTTGTCACCAAACCCAAGGAGCTGAGTTGAATCTTGGAACCACATAGTGGAAGGGGAGAACCAACTCCTACAAGTTGTCCTCTGACCTCCACATGAGCACTGAGGAATGTGAGTCCATACACACACACACACACACACACATATACACACACACACACAAAGGTAAGAATAAAGAAAAATGACATCATCTAAATAGATACATAAATGATAGATGATAGAGCAAATAGATGATAGATAAATAGATAATAGATAGACATGCTAGATGATTGATAGATTAGATAGATGATAGATAGATAGATAGATGATAGATAGATAGATGATAGATAGATAGATATAGATAGATAGATAGATAGATGATAGATAGGTAGATGATACATAAGTAGACAGAGAGACAGACAGACAGATAGATGATACATAAGTAGACGGATGGACAGACAGATGGATGGATGGATGGATGGGTGGATGGATGGATGGATGGATGGATAGATAGATAGATAGATAGATAGATAGATAGATAGATAGATAGATAGCTATCCTGTTGGCTTATTGTAAACCTCTCAGGGAATACAAGAGCACGCTTTATTTGTTAGGAAGTCTGGGCTATTACCACAATTAAAATCACTTTTTTAAGAAAAGGAAACAAGAAAGGAGAATGAACACTATAAATCACACAGCAAAGGAGAGGAAGGACTTAGACTTCGACTTTCCTAACTTTCGCTTTTCGGCCTCAGATCCTAAACATGTCTTGTTATGAACAAACATCCAGAATTGTCCTCTTGGCTTGCATTGGACATTCGGTGGTTCACAATGGGCGACACTTTCCAAATGAGTCACGACTGTTCCCAAGGTGGAAAGGGCTGATAAGGAGGGTGGTAAGGGCCAGGCCTGTGGGCCCATGCTTTGTCCGTCTGCAGTGTGGCGATTGCTTACCTGATGAGTCTCACACCAAAAAGCCACTGCTGGCTCCTGCAGATGTTAAATGCAAACCATCTGACACAGCACAGTGTTTGCTTTATCTACCTCTGGATCCTCCCACACCAGCAACCAGAGAGTGTTTCACATGCAAATTTATCTGACTTCTAATTTGGGTCCTGATGTTATCTGTCACTGCTGTGTGTACTCTGAGCTCCTTGTTTGTTTCTGCTGTAGCCTGAGCCTCCGCCTCTGCATTTTTCCATGAAGTGGGCAATGTAGCCTTGGAGGGGCCTCCTGAGTATAAAGGCTCTGGGGGTGTGGTCCTAAGTAAGCACCCACACAACACACACGGTATCATGGTACAGGATGGCTGCTGCTTTCCAGTCCCTGAGTGGGACTCTTTCCAGCCGCTGGTCGACTATCCTACTTTGTGCTTCACTTCATAGGACACTGGTTCTGTGTTTCCTGCATTCACAGTTCAACATCTCATTAGGAGTTAAGCTGTAATAAAATAAAGCAGGGTCATGGGTTTGGAATGCCAGCCTGACTAGATAGGCCGATTCTTGTGGACTCCTACTTTTACAGTGTTTTATTGGTCATTCTATGCTTGTCATGCTTTCCCTAAAAATTATTTGTGACTTTAGAAGTCTCCCCTCCATAAGGCTGATTAAATCAGTTATAAAGGTAATACTTTTTTTTAAGAAATCTCTAAACACAAAAGAAGAATAAAATATTTCACTCAGTGCTATAGAGACAGAGTACAGTGACCACATTGGGATGCTAGGACTGGAACTCTGATCTAATTTGGAGACAGAAGGTAAATAAAATCTTTATCTGTGGGATTTTAAGAATGGGTAGGCATGCTGAGGCCATAACTTTAAGCATAATGTATTATGGGAGGGAGAAAAGAAGTCGGTCTAGGAATGGGCTATATTGCTGGTGGGTGGAAAATGAGTCTCTTAGTGTAGGAACCTGCGTTGTGGCTGGGCGAGGGGGCGGGTGGCTTAGTGAGTAGAGTGCTTACCTAGCATGCAGGAAGACCTGGATTTGGTCCCCAGATGGGCATAAACTGAGCGTGGTGACACACACCTGTAATCCCAGTACTTAGGAGGTAGAGGCAGGAGAATCAGAAGTTCAGGGTCATCCTCAATTACATGGTGATGTCAGAGAGGTCAACCTAAACAAGCCTTTTAACTGTAGGACTAATAAGCTGTGTATGCCTGCGTATGAGACCCCGGAGCGCCTGCTGTCAATCTGCTTGGCCTCTTTGCCTGATGCTGGTCATGATGACACACACTATCTGCAAATCAAACTCCTATTCTCCTTTCACATTCGGTTTGCATGCTTTGTCATCCGTGAAGACTTTCTTGTTCTTTCTCTTTAAACTGAGGCAATACTTCTCAGATTTCGCCACAGTGATGCTGTTACTTACAGCTGGTTTTTTCAGTCCCAGCTAACCGGCATCAATTGTCCCACTAAAGCAAAGGTTTCCTTCAGGTTCTTGTCCCTTCTTAATCACAGCGGATTCTTCAGCCCCAGCCGACCAGAAACCAGATTCTCAACTCAGAATATCACACAAACAACCCTGAGGGTCTCTACTTCCTTTGAAGCCTCACAAGCCAGCCCTCCATCATCTACATTTCTGTTCAGCATGACTGTTCCAAGCTCCACAGCAACAAACTCTAACTACTCAATTGCTTTTCTAGTCCAAAGTTCTACAGTCCTCCCAAAAACACCATGGTCAGGTCTGTCACAGCAGTACCCTTCTCAGTACCAATTTCTGTTCTAGTTTGTTTCTCTATTACCATGACAAAACACTCTGACCAATACCAACTTGGGGAGGAAAGGATTTATTTTATTTTACATCTCCTGGGCCACAGTTCATCACTGACAGAGCCCATGTTAGGAAGTCAGGGCAGGAACCTAGAGACAGGAGCTGGAGCACAGGCCATGGAGGAATGCTGCTTACTGGCTTGCTTTCCTGGCCCCTGCTCAACCTGCTTTCTTATGCAACACAGGCCCACCTGCCCAGGGGTGGCACCAGCCACAGTGGGCTGGACCCTCCCAGATCACTCAACAATCAAGAAGATGCCCCACAGATATGGCCACAGGCCAGTCCTATGGACGCAATTCCCCATTGAGACTCCCTCAACCTAGGTGTGTCAAGTTGACACTAAAGCTGTCCAGCACACTTCCTTACTGTGTTTTCATCTCTATGCAGTGTGCGTTAATCTACTGTAGACAGGACTCCATTATTATGCAATGGTTGATATAAGACTCCATCTGCCCATTATACCTCTGGTCTATTAAAGTCTCAGTCTTACTCATTCTTTTTTTTAAGTGTCTGTCTTTCAGTATACACATACTAATTAAATTCATCATTCAAATGAATGCCCTGTGACTTAGATTGAACAAAAAATTATTATTATTATATTTGTTATGGTTCCAGCACCCACATCAGGTGGCTTACAACCACCTGTAATTCCAGCTGTAGGGAATCCAATGCCCTCTTCCAGCCTCCAGGGGCACTACACTCACATGCACATACCCCCACACAGGCACACACATACACACACATAATACAAGATATAAGCCTTACAAAAATCAAAAGAAAGAGAAAATAAAATATATAACTGATTCTTCTACCTCATTAGTTTATCATTAAACATATTATTTTCATAAATACCCTTTAACCACAGTAAAATAATTTCTAACCTCATGTCAGCTGAGAGTCAAATGACTGCCTCAACAGGTTGATCAGGCTCCAGTGGATGAACTCACACCAGGGGACATCTGGAGACAGAAACTTGACTCAGTAGGCCTTAACATATATGAAAGAATGCATGAAATCCAGTGGGGGGTAGAGACAGGCAAGGGGGACTTAAATATGACTAAGATGTAGAACATGAAATGCACAAAAATTCAATAAAAATATGTATTCAAAGAGTAAAGTGAGATTGAATTCAAGTCCTCTGGCTTATGCAGTAAGCACTTTCACCTGTGAGCCATCTCACTGGCCCTCAAATGATGCTTTAGGGGACAACAGTCCTCCTAGCTGTGAAGGGTACACATATGGTATACCAATGAAACCAGTCAGAGCAGGTGAGTAGAGTTATAAATAGCACATGTAATCTCAAGCAACTCAGCTGTCACACACAGCTGTAGATAGGTAAGTGGGCAGCATTACGCTAACAAAGACATTATAAGAGAGGAAAACAGGCTGACATTGTGTGCCAGTTTTGAATGCATGAGCTATTTTAGATTGGCATGCACCCAGCACAAAGAAGTAATCTTTGGATGAATTATATATCAATAATATCCACCTGGTTGTGTAAGCAGAAATACAGTATTATCATGTAGGTATTGTCGCCCTTCGAACACTCAACTAGAAAGAGCAATACCGCATGAATAATCCTTTCTTGATGGGGGGGTTATAGTTTTTCTTATTATTCCCTGTGGACAACATTCCAGGTTGTTTCCTAATAATTTTTTAAGTCTCTGTTATATGTGTTTGAAGATTAAAATGTCTTGTTGACTATTTTTCTGGGATTCTTTTTTTTTTTTAGGAGGTGGGTGTTGAGATAGGGTCTCCCTGTAGTCCCTGCCAGCCTAGAACTGGCTGTATAGACCAGGCTGGCCTCAATCTCAGAGATCTGCCTGCCTCTGTCTCCTGAGTACTGGGATTAAAGGCATGTGCCATAACATCCAGCTTGATATATTTTTATCATTATTTCTTTACTGAAGGACTTAACCATTGTGTGTTGAAATTTAACAACAACAGCTATCATCTACTGAATTTGTGACTGCACTATGGGGTGTTACCACCACAGAGTCATTTGATAGTCACAAGAGCCCACAAGGGTAGCATGGTTATCTTCTTTTATAGAGGTAAAAGATGCAAACCATATGAAACATATTGTATAGGCAACCACTGAGGTGAGTCAGGGAAGGAGTGTGTAGAAAGGAAGGGAACATTTGTACAGATGTGTGTGTATGTATGCATGTGCATTTGTGTATATGTGTGTATGTGTATACATGTACATATACTTGTCCATTGTGTACAGAGAAAGAACCATTAAAATACACATTTAATTAGAAGTAGTAACTTTTTTCCTTTTGATTATTAGTGTGTGTGCATGATGTGTGGGAGGGACACACATGCCATAGTGCTTGTGTGGAGGTCAGAGGACATCTCTTTGGAGTCGGTTTTCTTCTTCCTCACTTACATGGGTTCCAGGGATCGAACCCAGACCATCAGGTTTCATAGCAAGCACATACTCTTGCTGAGCCATCTCAGCCTGCTCCTTCTGGTTCTTTAACAATCTATGCCATAATTTAGCATTTTAAAAATACATAGACTTTAGAATTAATATAGGTAAATGATGATGTCTAATGGCTTTGGGGCAATGGGGTGGCTGTATGGATATATACAGAGTCTACTTCATGAAGGAACCAAAAAATAAAATAATTTCTCCCAAATCAAAATTCATTAACAAAAGACATTTGGAGTCCCTGCCCAAAGTACCAACAACCTGCCGAGCAGGGCACTCCTAAGAGACTAAAGCTTCATTTCAGGATCTAACACTCCTAGCACTGAGCCTAACAAACCATATTAAAGAGATTCCTACTGTCAGAGACATCCTTAAGCTGAGGGATATGTACACGTCTCCCACATAGAGGAGGCATAGGATCTAAGTTTATTTACTAAGTATCGACAACATTTTTCCACATATATACATCATTCTCCTTAGCAACCCTGGATAGACACTGTTACAGTGTGCAGTTTCCTGGAGGATGTTCAATAATTAAAGAGATTCCTACTGTCAGAGACATCCTTAAGCTGAGGGATATGTACACGTCTCCCACATAGAGGAGGCATAGGATCTAAGTTTATTTACTAAGTATCGACAACATTTTTCCACATATATACAACATCATTCTCCTTAGCAACCCTGGATAGACACTGTTACAGTGTGCAGTTTCCTGGAGGATGTTCAATAAAGAGGGGATTAGTCAATTTTTGCACCCAGAAACTTCAAAGGCATCTACCAGACTTCCTCCACCAACACCACTTCCTGTTTCCTCCTATCCCCACCTGACCACTGACAGAAACCGTCCTCTGACTCATTAAGAGCATGACACTGAACCTTTTGCACAGCATCTGTCGCCCATTGCTTCTTCTTTAACTTCTTTTCCCTAAATCTATGGGTTTTATAACTGTGAACAGGTTGTATTAGCAAAGCACCTTGTTTCCATATTCATAGATTATTAGAAATCCATCAGTAGTAGTAAGAGATCTGGACCTGGGTCCTGATCATCATGCTTGTGAATCACTAGTTTATGTGTCTAATAAAGGTATTCAGTCTGTTTCCAGAGGATCTTCCAATAAGCCCTTGAAAACATACAAATCATCAATCATAATGACTATGCGTTTCAATTAAACTTGATCACATAAGACACAGTTTTCCTAACTCCTTCTTCACAGAATCAAAAATGTCTCATTGAATTACCAGCAATGAAGAATTTAGCCACTACGTCAAATTTAACTCTGAAATTTTAAGGGGCTGAGTTTTTGGAGATGAAACATCACGCATGAATTTTCAAGAACGGTTAGAAAGGATTTCAGATAGTCTCAAAATTAGAAAGTACACAACACTACGTTGTAGAAAGGTGACCAAACTTTCTTGTACCTGGATTGATTAAATTGTTAACATATCACCAGAGAATGATGAGAACTTACAGCTGTTCAAGGTACAGTTCCCTTAAAAGATTTCCATGGGGGCCAGAGGACGGTTCGAGCAAAAGTTCTTACTGCACAAACACGAGGACCTGAGCTTGAACCCCCAGCACACACTTGGAAAGCCAGGTGTGGTTATGTGCTGGCCTGTAACACCAGCAGTGTAGGGTCAGACGAGGATCCCTGGGGCCTGCTGACTACCAGCCCAGCTTCAGTTCAACAAGACACCCTGTCTCAGGGACATAAGGCAGAAAGTGATCGAGAAAGACACCAGAATCTGCTTGGTTTTGTTGCCCTATATACAATACACACACATACATGCACGCACACACACACAAACACACACTCATGTACTTACACAAAACTTGTACTCCACATACACCTAGACACAAAAAAATCATATTTATAACTTAAATAGAGGTGGGACTAATAAACTGCAGTTTCTCTTTGCAGTAACTGTGAAGAGCCAAGTAGACGTCCAAGGAGAGGCTATTTGTAGGAAGCTAATTTAGAGTGGAAACAAATAGTTGTGAGAAGTGAGGAAATCCTGCTCAAAAAAAAAGGTGCTGCAAGATCCCATCAAATGGGAACATTAGAGTAATTTACTATTCTGGGCCATCCAGCAGCTGGTTGAGCTGAGGAGTTCCTCTGTCTGAACACCACAATAAAGACAGAAATGGTTCAGAAGGTATGCTCAGCTTCTTGCAATCCAGCTCTGCAACGATTTTAAAACAGAGAGAGAAAGGGAGAGAAACAGAGAAAGAGCAAGCGAGACGGAGACAGAGAGACAGAGTTTTAGAAGCCCAATTCCTGGCCATTTCACAGAATCTTTAATATTTCTTTTTCCAATATATATTTTTATTGAATATTTGTGCATTTCATACATCTTAATCATATTTAGACTCCCACACCTATCTGCAACCCCCCTTGGCCCTCGACCAGATTTCACACATTCTGTCATACATGTCAAGGCCTACTGAGTAAAATTTCTGTCCCCAGAGGTCCCTTGGTGTGAGTTCATCCACTGGAGCTTCTTCAGCCTATCTAG
>NW_008345053.1:1559599-1633426 GCF_000622305.1 Nannospalax galili
ATTTCTTTTTCCAATATATATTTTTATTGAATATTTGTGCATTTCATACATCTTAATCATATTTAGACCCTTCTCTGCACCCCTCCTAGCCTGACCACTGGATTTCATGCATTCTGTTATATATGCTAAGGCTTATCAAGTCAGGTTTGTGTCCCAGATGTCCCTCAGTGTGAGTTCACCTACTGGAGTCTGGTCAGTCTATCCAGCGTCACTCCCTTAAAGAAAACCAACTCTCCCTCACCCAGCCGTGATTAGCTGCCAATAGTTCCTCAGATAAGGTTGGGGTCTGCTGCCCATTTCCCCAGTTCTATGCTGGGATTTTGTCTGGGTTGAGTTTGCATGGAAGACTCCATTTCCTTGTAGTCATTCATCACCTCTGGCTCTCACAATCTTCCCTCCCTCTCTTCTGAAATGGTCCCTGAGCTCTGGGTGCATGAGGTTTAATACAGGAGTCCTATCCAGGGACAGGGGCACGCACTCTGCAGTCTCATGTTCTGTGCACTTTGGTCAGTTGTGGCCTTCTGTGATAATGGCCCTGAGTTGCATGAGGAAGTTTCACTGGTGAGAGTTAAGAGATGCATTAGTCTTCTCTCCACCTCCTCTTCCACTGCGTTCTGTGAACCTTGGGTATAGAGGTTCCATTGTAGATGTGCCACTTAGGGCTGGGCATCTCACAGACACTAATTCTTTATGTGTTACTGGTTGTGGAACTCTTTAATAGTTCCCATCTGTTGCCAAAAAAACTTTCTTTGATGAGCAGTGACATATACTTGTCTGTAAATGTAAGGGTCCATATTTAGCATGCAGTAAGAAAATATGTTTGTCTAGGGATGTGACAGATGTACAATTTTCTATAGGATCTATGACCTCTCCAGTCATGTGTATTTGGCTATATTTACAGTGCCACACATGAGTTCCCTCCCATTGAGAAGGTTTTAAGTCCAATAGCTGTAGATTACCCCCAATATAAAAGTGCCACAACTACACCAGTTGAGACAGTTTGCTGCGCCGACCATTGTTGTGGTTAGTAGGCTTTAAAGCTGGGGTTGGACAAATGATTGATTTTCTTCCTTAACAGCTTGCATAGTATATGCTAGAACTATGAGAGCTAGTCTTCAGGGAGGAGGCTCCCAAGTCAGTTCCAGCTCCATTGCTCCGAGTCCTGTGCCCAAAGTAGGCCCTATTTTCAACAAGGTCTTACCTTCAGGTTCTGGGAGGTAATCAAGGGCTATAGCAACAGATTGTTTTAATTTGGGAGTCTTCTTGGATGTGAAGGGAAATTTCTCCTGTCTGGCACTGTATTTCTAATTATACAGCCTTCAGCTGTACACATGCACTCATGTACAGATACTGCCTGCCTGTGTATCTTTCAGTAGGCTTTTGAACTAATGCATTTCCCTCTGATTTTTCACACCACCTAAACATTATTAATCTCTCCCCTCTCTCCCTGTCTAACCATACTTCCTCCCCTTCCCAGTTAAGGTACCCCATCTTCTTCATTTCCCCCTTGGTAATACCTGTCTCCTATTTCCCCCCCCCCACTTGGGCTCCTTTATCCCCATGGCTCCTTGAATAAACCTCTCTCATCCCTCCCCTGTTAAATGCCCCCCATTCCCCCATTTCCTTCTTGGCATCACCTGTCTCCTACCATCCCCCTCTTTTGGGCTTCTCCTTTTACCTCACCCCCATGGTTCCTTGCCGTTTTTCTGGCTCCTGCTTTTACATCAGAATATATACTCACGTATAAGGATTTGGTGCTAAGATCAGCAAATGAGGGAGAACATATGTCACTTGCTTTTCTGAGTCTGTGTTACTTTGATGTAGCAGTTACTTTAGTATAACAGTTTCTAGTTCCACCCGTTTGCCTGAAAAATTGATGGTTTTGTCTTTCTTTACCACTAAGTAGAACTTCATTGTGTACATGTACCACATTTTTATTATCCATTCATCAGTTGATGGACATTTAGGTTGTTTCCATTTCTCAGCTATTGTGAAAAGAACAGCCACAAATATGGGTGCAAAAGTATCTCCAACTCTTAAAAAACTAAAAATAAATATAACTTATAATCTGGTTATACCACTCCTTGGCATGTGCCCAAAGGATTAATCTTACTATAGAGAATCCTTACTCTTTCTAATTTTAGTTATTTAGATATTATACTAGAATGAAGAATTTCAAATAGAATAACAGCACAAGGTAGCGAATTTCTGCATACATCATTCATAAAAAACATCACTGGTATTTAAATCAGTGTTTTAAGTGAGTTTTACAGAATAATGAATATTTTAGCTAAACATTGAAAAAATAATCTAGACATCTAATAAAGTAAGATATACATCACGTTATAAGAATGCATATGATTGTCTCAAACAAGGAAATAGTAGGACTGTGAAAATAGGAGTTTGAATCTCCAAAACACATAAAATTTGGAATGGACAATATTCTATAATTTAGATATATATAGAGAGAGAGAAAATCTAGAAAAAATTTTAATACAGGTACTTGCCTATAAGCAGGATTATCATATTTAATATTATCAAATCCTTTAAATGTGGTCAAATGAAGATTTACATCTAATTCTTTATTTCATTCTAAATATTCCCTAAATATTTAAAATCACTTTCCCATCTCAAGGTTGTTAATAGAACTGTGTATCTTAATCACTGCAATTTATTGTATTTTTCTATATAGCAAAATACATCAACTGGAAGTTTTACATTTATCTTGCCCCAGTGTTAAAAAGACACAGCTAGACAAAAATGTTTGTAGAAATACTTTTTTCATTAAATAATATACCTCCATTACCACAAGATTCTTTTGGATTCTATATTGTATTTGAATTTGGAGGGGGGAAAAAACATAGTGTATGTTGGTTTTCTATTGTTAAGTGCAAGAAAGGGCCACAAAATTGATGACTTAAAATGGTAGAAATACATTCCCCTACAGTTCTGGAGGACGGAAGTCCATAATCATGTTGTCGCAGGGCTGCATGACCCCTGGAGGCTGTGGGGAGGGATCACTCACTGGTCTCCAGGTCCTGGGGCTGCCGGCTTTGCTGAGCTCATGAATCTGTCCCTCCAATCTGTGCCTCAGTGTTCACATCCTTGTTCCTCTGTGTGGGTCATAGCTGCTTCTTAGGATAATACATGAGAAGGCTTTAAGGGCCCATCTGGAGAAGTCAGGCTCATTTCCCCACCTCGGAATCCTTAACAGAATCCCCTTTGGCACATACTCTATCCACATAAGGCAACAATTTTCAGGAGCCAGATTTTTGTGCCTTGGAGCAGTCCTGATAATTAGACCGATTGCTCATCTCACTCTGTACTGAAACATGCAGTTCCTTCCTCCCAGGCAATTTTAAATATAATGCATTTCTTTAGAATATATTGGAATGTGGGTGTTTAGGTTTCAATTGCCAGACAGAAGGAATTTTGGATTTAAAAGAATCTATCTCTTTACCCATATCATTTTTTAGTTAAATCCATCCGCTCTCAATTGCTGGGTCATGTTATTGAAGCCCTGTTGTTCCATGCTCAAACATTGGAGAAGTCAAATTTTTAAACATTTCAATAAAAACTGATTTACTAGAAATTTATCTGAGAAGATAAATTTTGTTTAAATGCTCCTTGCAGTGTGTGATGGGAGACTATTTGCCAATGGACTTTTTGCATGTTCACACTTGGGTGAGTACCTCTTGCTTTTCTTGATCTCTGGTGATCATTTTCCTTGCATTAAGGTAGTTTGTTAATGTGGCAAAGGAGTTTAGAAAGTAAAGTAGTATCCCTGATGTGCTCCTGTTTTAGAGCACTTCCAATCAGATGAACAATATCTGCTGAACCGTCACATAGCCAAAACACTGTGTTCATTCCAAGAGTCTTTAAATTGACTCAGAAGCTTCTTTGTAGGAGCAGACCAAGCTTGAGCTCCTCCTGGGGACCTGGAGGCTATATCATTGCATCTGTTAGCATGCTAATGAGTTTAAATGCATTACTAGTGTCCAGCAAGACATCACTCACTGTGGCATGCATTGTACCAGCAATTTCTCACAGTATTAGGGCTCACATAGGCCAGTTAGTGCCTTAAGTGGCAGCGATAATTCAGGCTAATGGAAAGAGACCTGTAATTATTAAAACACGTCCCATCTTTCACAATGAGCTGTTCATCTTCACTTAGATACTTCCTTTCGGCTTCTTTTCATGCAAGTTCATCTGTGTGTGTCTGTTTGCTTTCAAGAATCGCTGCACTGAGGCTGTGTATTTAGCAGTTTATTTATCTATTATCCCATGTTGCTGTCAAAAACAATGCTAATACCCTAAGAGACTCGAGGAGTCCTCCTACCCACAGAAACATGAAGGGCATTTTGAAGAGAATTCCTTGACCTGGTTTTCATGAGGAAATGTCTGTAATTCAGTACTGAGTTTTAGGCCTTCCAGTGCTTTCTGACTCCCACAGCTTTCTAGAACACTAGGGCCAGTGGCAACATTAAAACCTTAGTGTGATGCTCACAAAGTATCACATTTTCTTGTTTCCTGTATGGCCTCTTCACTGATCACAAATACATATGATGTGTCTTAGTGCCAATCATAAACTCACAAATTCAGTGACAAATTCAGTGATCAACTCAGTGATAATTCAATGATAAACTCAAATGAAAAACTCACAAAATCTCTATAGAAATTTACCAAGTTAGTATAGAGCTAAATTAATGGAATCGGACTCTTTAGTCCCAAATGACTGAAAGAACTTATTCTTAGAAAACCACCATTGTATTTAAATGGTTATGGAGACTCATCAGAGATGTCATCAAGAATTTCAGGAATAGAAAGATAATCCTTTGCTAAGATTTTATTACTGCTATTTCTCAAAAATAAAGCGCCTGCCCTGTAAAAAATTCTTAAGATCTATCACTAAGGGCATCTGCAACCTAATTAAAATTGGTAAGGGATCTTTAGCACTTGCTTTCCATTTTAAAAATCATCTGGAGGGGCTGAGGGAATGGCTCCGAGGTTAAGAGAACTGCTTCTCTTACAGGAGACCCGAGTTCAATTCCTAGTATCCATGTGGCTCATGTTTCAAGAGATCTGATGCCTTCTTCTGGACTGTGCGGGTACTGCACAAACACGGTACACATAAACAGGCACACACATATACACATAAACAATCAATAAAAAATAAATCTTTCAAAAATCATTTTGATAAAATATTGTATGATATAATTAAAATTAATATACTACTTGCAAAGTGACAAGTGTGTTCATTTTGAACCCAACACCACAGACATATCGATAACATGTATTTCCTTTATTTTAACTCCAAGCTGCTGGCTTTAGGTATGAGACCTTAGAGTGTCTCTTGAAGTATCAGTTTTCTAAGTACATTAGCTATAGGTCTTTATTTCCAAGAAACTGGTCCCAAACCATCTACTCTCATGAGTAAAGACTGTTTCTCTGTGTTGAGGTGACCGTATGACTTCATACATCATGGAACCTGGGGAGCACAACATTTGACCAGATGGCCTTGAGGCTGTCTCCTTCACCTTCAACATGCTGCCCCAACACACATACAACTGTACTCTTTCCCTTGTTTCCATTTAAAGATGAAACGAGTTTGTGGTAATGAAGTCTACTGGGTTTTCTTGACTCCACCTCACTACTCACATTACTAAGTCCTTCAGAGGTCTCCTAGAGGTGTATTCACGTTCCCATGTGGGGCTCTCTCTGGGGGTCTCGTGCTCTCTCTGCTTCCCCTCCTCCATCTAAGAGTCTAATCAGGTGGCCCATCAGCCAGTTCAGAGCCTTTCTCTGCCCTCCCCCACCTAGGAGCCAGGGGGAGCCCAGAAAACATCAGCTGTAAGTGTATCTAACCCTGGGTTGCTACACAGACAAGTTCTCCTTCATTTGGATGGTCCCCTGTACCCCTGGTTAGTATAGAAGGTTTGTTTCCTGAGTCCTAAGTGGAGAAGTGGGACAAAGATGGCTTTGTTTGGGTGACACTGTCTCTTCTCAACCTATTCCTCCATCCCTTGGACAATGTGGACAGACAGAAACATCAGAAGGCACATCTCTTCCCTTGGCTTCCTTCTTCATTGCTTGACTTCCTCTTTTCTTCCATCATTCATTCCACAAGGCTCAGAAAAGGCAGCTAGATCTTATGCTTCACCAGAGGCAAGTCTGTTAATTAATCCCTAAGGAAACATCAAGGCAAGTTCTCTCCATGTCAGAGAACTCTGGTATGCCTAGTTAGCTCCTAATAAGTAAATGATACCAACTGGAAATCAGCAAGCTGTCTCTGTAGAGAATCTGAATCTCTTGTTCTAAAGATAATCAAAATCTTTTCCTCCATGTTTTACCTTTAGGTAGAAAAAGAAAGGTATCATTGGAAATAAGTAAAGGGAAAAAGTAGACTACATTGGCTAACACAATTCTATTATAGCCAGTATTGAAGTGTATAACTGATGTGTGTAAACTTACCTATGTAAGTATGCATGCCACCTTCTAACTGTATAAGAAGAATCTTGCTAACCTCAGATCTCTCTGACATGAGAATTAAAGCATACACACTATGCAGGGAACACAGCTCAGTGGTAGATCACCTGTGTAGCATCGGGGAGGCTCTTAAGTTCAATTCCTAGCCAAAAAAAAAGCGCATATCTCAAAAGACTTTTTTTTAAAGGATACACAGAGTCTAGTAGGCACAATGACAGATCAAAACCTCAAAAATCATTGAGTCTGCCATATCTTGACCAAGTTTCTCTGACACTGAGTGACTGGTTTCAAAAATTAACTCCTGCCAATTCAGCACATAACGAAGACTCCAATGGCAGCTAAGGAGAACTATCAAGGGACTTTTGCAATAATTGTTAATGAAAAACAATGAACTATGATGATGAAATATTTTACTCTCCTGTGTGTATGGGTACCACATGTGGGCAGATGCCCACATAGGCCAGAAGAGGGTATCAGAAGAGAGCTAGAGTTACAGGAACTCGTGAGCCACCCAACATGGGTGCTGGGAACTGAACAGGGCTCCTCTGGACGGTCAGCAATCCTCAACTGCTGCATTATCTCTCAAGCCCCAATAATGAAAAAATTTTGGAAATACATGTCTGTACTAGACCAATTACAACAGCCTGCTAAATGTATGCCTTTTAAAAACAATCCTACCTTCTGGGGCTTACAAAGTCCATACTTCTTAATGCTAGATCCTATGCATCTGATAAGAAATAAAAAAGGTGATTAGAAGATGACAGAACATGTTGCTTCCATCGACGTTAAAGCTGCAATAGCAGCGTGCTGATTTAAATAAGTGGTGATAAGCATTTCTTAACCATGAGCCTTCATGCTTTGGATGACAAAGATGGACTGACCAGGTGTCTCTCTATATCTGGGATCCAGCCCCTCCCTGGGCCAACCACAATGGAGGTACCCAGAGGGAAAGGAGCAGGTACCCAACTGTGCTCCAAAATATTTGAGTTTTAAGATGATGTCTTGATGTACGTAATTTTCTTTCACTATGTGTTATTTTACTGGTTTAACCCAATTCTAGAGAATTTTCTAAAACTGGCTGCTAAGGAGGATAGAGGGATGGCTCAGCAGTTAAAAACACTTGCTATTCTTGCTGAAGACTGGAGTTCAGTTCCCAGTACCCATGTCAGGCTACTTGCAATCACCTGGAATTCCAGTTCCAGGGAATGTCTGACTTCCACAGGTAAGCATACACAGGTGCACACACATACATATACACAGGAACATACATGCAGGCATGTACACACACACACTCAGACAAAACGCAACACAGCAAGGTCAAGGTGATGATTTTAAAATGACCGGGTCAGGAGCTCCTGTCCTCCCCAGGGGAGCGAGCAGAGTTGTGACAGATGTGGAAGGTCTCTTCCTTTTGTATTTCATGTTTGTGACCGATGGCAGAGTGCTTTGTGAACTACGGGTTTGTTGATGAACTCTGATCGTTCTGATGCTTGCTACTAGGTTGCATTTGCTTGCTACTGAGCAAGCTGTTGTTTCAAATAACTGACAGTTAAAGGTGCTTTTCAAATAAAACTGGTCAAGTGGTACGGGATGTTCCCTGAAGTCACAGAGTTTCCCTGAGCATGTGAGGTAGTTTAACATTAAACAAACTGCTGAGGGAAGTAAGTGACTTAAAGGTCATCTGAGTGGGTGGGACACTCTCTTACCTGGAAAAATCACCCATAAGCAGAAAGATGTGAGCTCAGATTTTACCTTCTCTAATACCAGGGGATACTGGTCAGTCCAGGGAGGTGGTGAGAAGCACAGGTGCTGGTTTAGAGGGGTTTACATGAGAGTCTACAACATGAACTTGTTACCAGAGCCTTTAGGGTCAGAGCCAAGGCTCTGGCAGCCCTAACAAGCTAGAGTCTGCCACCCATCCATTATAGGCCAATTAAAGAGACAAGTAGGATTTAAAAAACAGAGCGTTAGTCATTTCATTACGGCCACAATGGGAAAAGGGAAAAAGAAGTCCAGTGACCCAGCCCCACCAGGTCCATCTTCCAGATCCTCACAAAAATTTTAAGAGCCCTCTGGAGCCCAGATTGTTTTGCGGCAAAGCAATCTCTCTCTCTCTCTCTCTCTCTCTCTCTCTCTCTCTCTCTCAAGACCTCTCTCTCTCTCTCTCTCTCTCTCTCTCTCTCTCTCTCTCTCTCTCTCTCTCTCTCTCTCTGACAGAGTTGCCCTAGCTGTCTCTTCTCAGTGCCTTCTCTGGGGCCGCCTTGGCTTGTCAAATGCTGCTCCAAGCTTCTCTTACTCTCACACTGAATTCCATCCCTACCCTTTGCTGCTGCTGTCAGGGTAATCACAGCCCATCAGAGATGTCCCGAGACATCCCTAGATGTCTAGCTCCAAGGGGAAGCCACTAGGATCACCAGTTCCTACTCTCTCAGAAGAGATCTTTGAACTCCCTTGTAAACGCAAGTGTGCATGTAACATCGGTGTCTCTCTTTGCACTGTGACTGGTCCCCCCTACACTGTTCAACGCACTGGTGTAGGATTGATGCCTTCAGCTGCTACCATTGAGTTCAGAAATTGTCATGTGCCAGATGCTGTGTTAAGTCATTTACATACATCTAAATAGCCTGAGCAACCATCCAATTGGCATGTGACTGTACTTCCCGTTTTAACTCAGATGCGACCTAAAGCTGTATTTTTTAACCATCTTATCCCCAAAAGTTTGTATGGGTTGCAAGCCAGACCTCACACATGTGCAGGGGAATCCAGATGCTGGAGCTGGGCAGAAACATTCTTCACCCAAGATGCCTTTGAGTCCCACGGGGTTTACACAGTGATGGATGGAGAACCACTGAGCCTCTGTGATAAAATGGAGAAGAGATTGCAACGTGAAAGATTTCACAGTTCAGTCCTCTTCCCTGGGCTCTTACAGGGATGACAGAAACTATTTTCTGCCCGAAACAAAACAGCTTGAATCATGACTTCGAGGCTGGATGTCAGTCAGTTTTTGTTTGAAGTGTGGAATTGATGAAGGAGGATTTCCTACTTCAGTGGAAATTGACTTTAGGATAAAACCCATGTTTTCCAACCAGTATCCATCAGTATTTGAGCAAATTCAGATTTGTTTCTGATGCTAAATTTAGTTCGCTTTCATCCAATCACAGCCTTTACTTTCATTAGGGTCTTATTGTAATGTATCACTGGTCCCAAGGATTACTGGGCTTTGTTACCTGTCATTTTGATATAATCATTTTCTTCTCGCCAAAATAATTAAGTAGCTGATGACTATGGATGTTGGTTCTTGCTGGATATAGCCAGAAAAGTCTATGATACACATTATAGTTATAGTAATTTTTATTTTAGAGAAAAATATGGGAATATTATTAAAAGAAAAATAGTAACTCCTTCCCAAGAACTTACTTGTCTGTGACTATTTCTGTCTTTGAATTTAGTCTTTTATTAGCATCATATGTTCACTATACAGAATGATGAGTTCCGTATGACATGTTCATAAAGTATACTATGTTCCTTGACCATATTCACCCTTTGGTACCCTCTCCTGGTCATAATCTTTCACACATGTATATAATCTAGTTTTCACATGTGAAAGAAAATGCCATTTGTCTTTCTGAGTCTAACTTATTTTGTTTAATATGATGATCTCCAGTTCTTACACATGACATAATTTCATTCTTCTTTGCAGCTGGCTAAAATCCCAGTGTGTGTATATATATAATATTTCCTTTGTCCAGCTATACCAGTCCTGGGAATTTAGCAAAAGGGACCCAAGTCAGCATACCGCAGAGCATTGCTCACTGCAACCCAGCCACGGAATGAGCCTGGGTGCCTGCCAACACATGGACAGCCGTGATGTCTAACACTCTCTTCTCTAAAACATACCTCCTGCTTCACCTGGCTGAGCACCCCTATTCCTTTCCGTGACCTAACTGCCATTTTCTAGATTACAGTTTGGATAAGAACAAAGTCATACTTGCATATTCATGGCCTATAATACAAATATTATATGTCTCTTATCGCAGTGACAGATAGGGCAGTGGCAGGCCACATCTTTTGTCTTATTGACTCTCCTGATATAAGGACACTGGCCCAGGTCTCCTTTAGCTGCCCAGCTCTGGGGCCCAGGGAACATTCCTTCGTTTTCTTACCATGCTGTTCTTTTTAAACAGTTTCATCACTTTCACCTAGAGCATTTCTGAGAGTTTTGTATCTAAAGCAATCTTGTCCTTTTTAAAGAATTTATCATTTCTGAACACATAATTTTCCTACAGTTCTTTTCCCTTAGCTTTCTTTTTCTGTAGTCTGTCGGTCTGTGTGTCTGTCTCTCTGATTGATGTTGAGCCTAGATCTTGTTTCTTGTCATCTGGTCTAGTGTTCTTTACAAGGATTATCTTAGTACCATCTTATCTAAAATAATCTACATCAATTTATACTGACAATCAATAGTTAGTCTTTTGCTTAGACCTTGGAACTTAGAGCATGTACTTGGGTTCACCATACTGGATGCCTCAGAGAACCAACAATTCAATTTGCACTGGTACCCATTTTGTTATAGAATTTGGCAAGAATGCATCTGATTTGAGTGCAAATCGCCTGAACATTTTTGTAAGTCTTCCTGCCTCTCAGACTTCTATATTAATGGCCATTTCAAATATTTCCAAACTATCTGTTTTCTTAATGGAAGACAGTCACATTTGCAATATCTTTATGTCCCTAATATCTGGTGTGTTGTAAGTGCTCCTCCCAGAACTCTGAGCCCTCAAGAGAGTCCTTACACTTCTAGCAGAATAGTGTTCAAGATAGAATGGGCAGATTTATCAATATGTGCCATTAATATCTAAGAAGGTATATTACGTCACTCTTCCCAAGGGTGTGTATGTTTGGTGGTGGTTGATGCAGTAAGAGGAACAGAACACTAATGGCTTCATTTAATATGTCTACAACGGTCTAAGGAAACAAGGTTGTTTTTTAATAAGATGTGGGCTTACAAGAGCCCTGAAGTCGTATCACACAGACAATTGTCTCTGTAGAAGGCCTATTAGGACTTTGGCTCCTTATAGTAATTTACAGCTCCATCTGTGTATACAGTTAACTTTAAATAAATTTGTGAATTGGTATCTTGTAGCTCTGCAATTTCTTTTCCAAGAAATATTTGCGTGATTTTGATGTTTTATGTAGTATATTTCTTAATTTTACATTCACCAAGACTATATCACCAAGATTATTTTTAAAGGAATATCATAACATGCGTGTGTAGGTTTATATGTAAGATCTATTCATTTATTTCAGTGATATACCATGTTCAGAAAAATTATGATGCCTTGTTAATACTGTTTTGCTCTGAATAACTCAAGTGTTGACAAAAGTCAAATAATCACCCTAAGTAATCTGAAGGAAATTCCAGAACAGACATTCTATCATGTTTGAACCAAACAATATTCTCTGCTGTTGGTAAATAACCTCTTACATGGTTCCTTTGAAGATGTGATTTGCAAAAATATGTAGAACAAGATGTGCTTGATTTAAAATTAATCATGTTATCCCAAATTGTGCCCTTCATTAATTACTGTCTGTTCCACATTTCTTAAGTTTTAATGGGTATCAAAACCACCTGGAGAATGTTTTACAATAAAAAGGGCACTGGCATCCCACTCATTCCTGACCTAGAATCTCCAGGTCTTCATTCAAAGTGTGTTGTTGTGATGAGCGCCTTCAGAAGCATACCCTTCAGCACTTGTTAATGGAGCATTAAGGAGCATTGATCTACGATAACCCTAGTGGAGAATTTTGCAGCCACTCCAGACTTCCTCGCCTCCTTTTACTGTATTTTGATCTCAAATGTCCCTGGGGGTTCATGTGCTAAAAGCCTGGCCCTCAGGTGGCACTATTGGTAAGTGATGGGACCTTCAAGGGATGGAATTTAGTAAGATGGCTTCAGGTCATTGGGGGCATGTGCTCAGGAGAAATTATGAGATTCCCTTTGGCTTCATGGTCATGAACTGAGCATTTTTTTCTCTGCCAAGTGTCCCCTGCATTACCATCTGGAAACTCCCTCAGAAACCTAAAACCACAGGGTCTGCCCAGAACTCCAGAACCATAAGCCAAAATAACAGTCTTCTCTTTGTAAGCTGATTATCCTAAGTATTTATTGCAATATGAGAACTCTAACTAGATCACACTTCTATTAAATAAGTGGATTCTATTTACTTTACACTTTGAATACCTCATTGTCCCATTTCTAGATTCATTAGCATAATTATTGGAAAATTTATCTCAAATAAAAAAATATTAGACTTTAGACCTGGAGAGATAGCTCAATCTGTAAAGTGCTTGCCTTGCAACCATGGAATACTGAATTTGATCCCCAGATCCCACATTAAAATTTTTGAAAAGGAAGCTTCTTTGATGAGTGGTAGTTGGCATACTTGTTTGTAACTATAATGACCCATATTTAGCATATAGCAGGAAATTACATTTGTCTAGGAATGTGACAGTCTTGGCGTTTTCTCTAAGATCTATGACCTCTCCAGCCTTGTGTATTTGGCTCTGTTCACAGTACCACACATGAGTTCCCTCCCACTGAGTGGGCTTTAAGCCCAATTAGGTGGCTGTTGATTACCCCCAGATAAAAGTGTCACTACTGCCCCAATATAGTTTGCTGTGCTGATCATTGTTATGGCTGTTAGGCCTTAAAGCTTGGGACTGGACCGTCAATTGATGTTCTCCCTTAGCACCTTGCATAGTGTCCTCCAAAACTATAAGAGCTAACCTTCAGGGATGAGGCTTCCAGGTCAGTTCCTGCTCTGTTGCTCGGAGTCCTGTGCTCAAAGCATGTCTTGTCTTCAGCAATAGGGTATTACCTTCAAGTTATGGAAGACAATCAAGGACTATAGCAATAGCCTGTGTAATTTTGTGAGTCTCTTGGGCTACCCTGGCCAAAAACTCAAAGGGAGGTTTCTCCTGTCTGGAACTCTTTCTTGTTATATAGCCTTCAGCTATGCACACGGACTCGTGTACAGCTGATATATGGGTAGTATTTCAGCAAGACCCATGCAATCTTAAGCAGACAAAACTTCAACATAGAAGTGGGGACATGGACATCAGGCCCAATCTTAGCTGAAGAACTATTGGCAGCTGACTAATGCTGGATGAGGAAAAGCTGATCTTCTTTAAGGGAGTGACTCTAGATAGGCTGCCTAGACCCCAGTAGATGAACTTGCACTGAGGGGTGACTGTACATTAACTTGACTCAATAGGCCTTAACATATACGACAGAATGCTTGAAATCCAGTGATGCAGGTTCGGTGGGGAGGGGGTTCTGGACGGGGGAGAGGGCATAAAGATAATATTTTCTGTATGAAATAAAAATTTAATTAAAGTATACAAAACAAATTAAAAGACGTGGTGGAGATCACTTATAATCCCAGCATGGGGAGATGGAGGTAGTTGGATCCCTAGGGCCTCTTAGCCAGCCAGCCTACTTGGTGGTGAGTTCCAGGCCAACAGGAGATGCTGCCCCGAAAACACAGTACACAGTGTTTGAAAAACATCACCCAAGGTTGTCCTCTGGCTTCCACATGCACACTCAATACACAGGAACCCAGAGGCACATGAACACACACACACACACACACACACACACACACACACACACTCATGTGCATTCACTCAAAAAAAGAAAATTTAGACTATACTCTGGCATAATTTTAGCACTTATTAAATTTGTTTGCTGAATAGAAAAAGATATCATGACAGACCCTGTTAAATGACTCGTTGATGCTGATTTTATTCTCTAATTCCTTTAGGTTGTGAGTCTTCCAATTCCACAAAAGAAAGCAATGAAGTTGGCTTGAAATATCCTGGTTTTATGAGGCCCATGTTTGGTTCTTGGGGACTCTGGCGTGTTCCCTCATGGCATCTGTTGCTATGCTAATCCATTAGAGGAAAATTTCAGAAATATCAAACACATTGCTCTCAACATTTGGAGATGACCTTGTCTTTAGGACACCGGAGCAGTGTGTGTTGTTTTCAAGAATTGAAGGAACTTTTGCCTGACATTTTTTCTTCCAGGATACCAGCCAGAGCTTAGCAGTTTCAGGTGTGGTGCTTTTAGGTGCATATGAAGGCACTTCACCTGAGGTCAGGATGCTGGACTCTGTCTGAAGCAGCCCTTGTACAGTGCTGGCACTCACAGGATTGCAGTTTAGAATTCACTTTGACAATCCTCAACTTCACTTAGAGACTCAGTCTCCCTGTCAGTGATTTATTAAAAGTCAGAAAGTTTCTGCTTTCTTTTTTATTTCATCCAATAGCATGACTCCATAAGCCCAAAGCAATCAATGTGGGCTTTCTTACCCTGAAAGAAATTCTCTTTTGTTTAATGGATTCATTTGTTATTTGACATTTTCATAGAGAGGATCAGGGGGAAGAGTAATAAGAATGCATTAAATCGTCTTGTTTTTAATTCTTGGTATACATGTAAATTAGTTTGGTTTTTAGTCTTTTTTCAACTATAATCAGTCCTCATCATAGTTACCACTTAATGCTATATGTCAAGCAGTGCTCTAAGCATTGCATACAAACATATTAACTTACCATGAATTATTAATCCTCACGAATCACTCAGAAGGAGGCACTCCCCCAAAACACTTGAAGGTAACCGTTACCACCACTAATGTACAGAGGAGGAAACAAGGCAACAGAACATGAAGACTGGAGCTCAGATGCCTGGAATCCCACAAAGCTGGGCAGCTGTGGCAGCTGCCCTTTAACCCAGCACATGAGAGGCAGAGACAGGATGTCCAGGGCAAGCTAGCTGGAGTAGATGGAACTGGTGAGCCCCAAGTTCACCACAGACCCTGCCTCAAGACACCTGATGTCAACCTAGAGCTTCCCTGGCTCTCCTATTCCTAGTCCCTGTGGCTGATGTCTCTTTACTTAGCTGTTTTCCATTATGTGTCACTTAACCATATCATAGTGCCCCCGGAACTAATTGAAGAGTGCCTTCCATAGCCACCTCTGTTCTACAGGTATGTGCTCCCCCTGTCATGAAGAATGTAAGAACACATAGGTAGCATTAATTCTCCCCACAATGCTTCCCCAAGAAACTGAGAGCCAGTCTGTGCTATGAGGAAACACATACACATGCACACACAAACACAATGCACACATACACATATACACACATACACTTGCACGCAGACACATACCACACACACCATAAATTGAAATGAAATTGACTGAATAGCTTCAATCAAGTGTTGCCAGTGTCACATTTTTCTCTCTTTGAATCAAATGGTGAGTCGCTGTTATCTAACAGGGAAGGAAACTAAAATTTCTCTCTGCTGTTCACGCTTTTCAACTATTTATATAATCATCTGTTTTGGCAAAGAATTTTAGCAACTGTTTATGCCTTGCTGGAAAGTCACTGTTATTCACAGTCAAGGAAAGAAACGGGCTGCAGAATAACTGCTGTGTGATTGATTTGTGGTCATCTAGGATTTATCCAGGCTAACAGTACGATGAGGTGCTGTGGATCTGACTTTAGAATATGTCTCAGAATATCAGCCAGGGTCACTCCCATGTGCTGGCCTTATGTGATGTTAATATGCTACTTTGATGTGTGTATATCTATATATGTGTTATATAGCATGTGTATGTATATGTATGTGCATATATATGACACACATATAGGTTGTTAAGTTGCAAAGTCTTAGTGCTTTTCATAGCAGGCCTCAGAGGCCTGTGCTCCTGACTCATTTTCCATTTAGAGCCTCTCTCTGCAGTTACAGACAGAGCATTCTTTATGTCTCAGTCATCTGACACACAAAGGGAAGGTTCTGAGAGTCCTGGGAGCACTTGAGACTACTCCAGGGTGATCATCCTTACACAAACTTCACGATGCTCAAGTGCTCAAGCATGGAGATAGGCCAAAGTTGCGTTTTTGCCATTTAAACAAAAAACGGAAACTCAAGACATTCTTAAATCATGATATCAGTTTTGGATACCTAAATAGAAGAGTAGAGTACGAATCGCATTGTACCAACGTGGGTTCTTACTTGTAGGAGCATGGTTGTGTTCCTTGACTGAAAACATAAATAATATAAAGGAGGAGATGGAAGAGACAAGTGTTTGGGACTTATAGGATGTTCTGTGGAACACTGACCTCTGGATATGGCATGGCCTGTGTAGCCATAAACACACAGCAGCCATGGCTACCTATGAAGGATTCACAGAGCGATATGAGAGATCAAAGTATGAGGGGACCAATTGGGAAGAAAAGTGGAGTCTGAAGGACCAGGAGAAGAATAAGGGGCAAAGGTAGAGATGCTCATGGTACACTGTATGCATGGATGAAGACGTCAGTGATTAAAAGTTTAAGTTACTTTCTTTATATTCTCAAACATTCTCATGAAGTAGCTAGTGTCGTCATTCTTCAAGTGGGGAAGGCAAAGAACTTATTTAAGATCAAAAAGTGGAAAATTTAGCCTTCAGACACAGTTCTCTGTATTCTCAGTGAAATTCTTCTGTTCTCATTCTCTCTCTCTCTCTCTCTCTCTCTCTCTCTCTCTCTCTCTCACACACACACACACACACACACACACTTTTTCTCATCTCATCTCATCTCATCTCATCTCGTGCATACAAGGTTTTCGCTGGCAAACGTTTGTTACTGAAGAGGTGCAAAGTCCTCTCCACCCCTGTGCTTGGCAGCCTTTGCTGTCTTTTTGAAGGGATGAAGCTATAGATTAAAATAAATAACTTTAGTAGAGCAGTAAAACCTGCGGCCTCTCTAAGCCTGCAGGGCAGATGGTTCTCTTAAAAGAAGTTCTCAAGTTAATGCAGCTACAAGTGGAGACCTCACGAGTCAGCAGGATGGCATGCTTTGCACTGCCCAGTCAGATCCCAGCATATTGATTGTGCTATCTTACAGGAAATGGAAAGTTCTGGCTATTTAATGGTATGTGGTTGCAGAGTGCTTGTGTTTAAAAGATCCTACAAATGCTGGACATTCCTATGTACATTCTGTGTAATTGTGTGATGTGTGTGTCTGTGTATGTGTGCTTATGTATGTGTGAGAACATACACATTTGTATGTGCATGTACAGGTGTGTGTATGTGTGTGATGTGTGTGATGTGTGTGTAGGTCAGAAGTTGAAGATACGGAGGGGAGTTCAGCTAGTTACCTTGTCTCGGGAACACTTTGTCTCTGCCTTCCGCACACTGGGATGGCAAAGGGGCTACCACGGCTGCCCAGCATTTATACAAGCTCCAAGGCTCTGAACTCGGGCCCTCCTACATACATGGCAAATGCCTTATTCACTGAACCATCTACCCAGACCCCACACACCTGTTTATATAATGGACACAGCATTGTGGCCCAGATGAAGAAGCCCAAACCACTGTGTCGTTCTGCTCTCTTGAAAATACTGTTTTGCTGAAATTTTTATTCGGAATACCAAAGCAGTTAGACATCCTCAGTGTAAACCTGCCTCTTCCCGCTTGACATGACACTATGACTCGACTTCTTAAGTTTCCATTTCATATTATACAAAAGAGGGACGTTTCCTACTTTTTGGAAGGCTTGGGTATTAAATAGCTTTGTACTGAAGATGTTAGCACAGTGGTGGTTACCTACAAATGAGTTAGATCACCAGTGATCATGGTAACTCAATGACTAGGATGGCTGTCTAGGCCTGCTGTTTTCTCCCATCCTCTTGTGTGTGTGTGTCTGTGTGTGTGCAAGTGGTCTCACGTGTGTACATGAGCATGCATGTATGTGTGCCAGTCAGCAGTCAACCCTGGTGTCATAAGTGATTGGTTTCATGATGACATTTTGTTCAACATATATAATGTACTTTGGCCGTGTTCATTGTCTGCCCGGCCCCACCCTAGTCAGGGAACCATTTTCTCTCACCTGAATTCTAGACTGGCTCATAGCTAGTCCCCTGCTTACAGCATTTACCTTTTGAATTCTTGCTTCAGCCGAAAGCTACTGTGACTCCCCAGCTTACCTGGACTCAAGCCGTGAGCTCACCGTGAGTTTATGCTGTGGGCATCATGTGCAGTTGCTTCATGGGACACTTGTGATCTAGACCCTGCCAAGCGCTCCACCAAGCTGTGTTTCGCTTCTCTTTGGTAACGCTCACCCACACCTTGCCATCCACACGAGCCTTCCCTGTGCACCTTCCCTGTGCATCACCCAGCTGGAGAGGCTGTCCTTACTCTAGCTTGTGGGAAGTCCCCTCTGGGAAAGTCACTGTGTTCAGAGTAATGGATAATCCCATATCTGTTTTCCTTGGAAACGTGAAATTCTCTTTCTGGCAGGCCACATGTGTGAATGAATCATATGGGAAATGTGTATGTAAATATGAGTTGTGTGTTTCATGTTAAATATCGATATAAATGTGTAAGAACTGTATTATAAATGATTTGCTGGCATATAAAAACATGGGAATAACCAACACAGGAGGACCCTGCGGTGCTTAGTGTACCTAGACATGGTAGGTATACTCCTGCAACCCCAGGACTTGAGAGGTAGAGGCAGGAGGATCAGGAATTCAAGGCTATCCTTGGCTACATAAGGAGTTTCAGGCCAGTCTGGCATACATGAGACCCTGACTCATAAAGCAAAAAAGGGGGCTGTAACAGTTGAGAGCATTGGCTGCTCGTGCAGATGACAAGGTTAGAGTTGCAGCACTCAAATATCTGACAACCTTCCAGAGTTCTGCTTCCAGGGGATCTGTTGCCCTCTGCTGATACCTGTGGGTACTGCATGCACGTGGCGCATACATGCAGTCACAACACTCGTGCCCATAAAATAAATAAACTGCTAAAAAGCAAAACCAAAAGCATTTTATTGTCAGCATGACTGGATTTAGAATCACCTAGGAGGTGCACTTCCAGAGGGACCTTTGAGGATGGGTAGGAGAAGATTAGGAGAAAAGTCCCACCCTGAAGCTGGGTGGTACCATCTCATGGGCCAGGGTCAGGACCAGGAAAATGGGGAAACATAGAAAGTCAGCTGAGTGCCAGCATCCTCACTGTCTGCTTCCAGACCCTTGAGGTGGGAGGAATCCCAGCTTCTCCTGCCACTGTGATCTCCGCCAGGCTTCGTCCCCCGAGATGGACTGTGGTCTGTTCAACTGTAAACCAAGGTAATCCCTATTCCCTAGTTGCTTCTGTCCCGTGTTCTGCCCCAGCAACAAGAAAAGTACTTAATACAATACCCGTCTCACAATGGCTTAACTTAAAATCTTTTTGTCTTTATTGTGGTGTGAAGGCAATATGTATTCAGGCAAGATCAAACATTGAGTTTTGACTTTGGATCTTTTCCTGGGCTTCTCTTGTGTTAGGCGTTTCTCATATAGAGAGCGACAGTGGCAGCAGCGACAGTGGCAGCTACAGTTTGTCTCAGGATCTTGAGGGGAAACGGCCAACACTACAGCACATGATGTTGCTATGATGAGCTGTTGGTAGGTTAGTGTGTCATGTAGATTTTTGACTTAGAATATTTTCAACTTATAATGTATTTGTGTATGTCATCTCTCAAAAACACTTATATGTATTGAATGCATCTAAATTCTAGGTGCTATAAAGAATGCAAAAAGGTTTTAGTAAATATCTTTGCTGATCTGGTGCTGTGCTTATTATAACACCTCTAAGACAATACATGTCTTCAAAGTTTTGGGCAATTTACCTAAATGCATGGGCATGGATATGAGAACCTATAGTAATATAAGTTTATTGCTCTGTGTGTGTGTGTGTGTGCGTGTGTGCGTGTGTGTGTCTGCATGTGTCTGCGTGTGTCTGTGACTGTGTGTTTTAAATGTGTGCACATGTGTGAGCAGGTTCACATGTCCTTGTGTATGCAGAGGTTAGAGGAGGACATTAGATGTATTCCTCTACCACTTTCTGCCTTTATTACTTTTAAAATATTATTTATTATTTTTATTTTATGTCTGTGGATATATTGCCTGCATGTATGTGAGTATACCTATGTCATGCAATGCCCATGGAGGTCAGAAGAGGGTATTGGATTCTCTGGACTGGAGTTACGGACAGTTGCTGGACATCACATCATGTGGGTACTGGGAACCAAACACAGGTCCTCTGTAAGAGCAGTCAGTGCTCTTAGCTGTTAAGCCCTCTCTCCAGCCCTCTGCCCTATTACTTGGGCACAGGGTCTCTACTGAACCTGGAGCTCATTGTTTGACTAGGGTGGGTGGGTATAAGTCCCAGTGATCTTTCTGCCTCCACCCCAGCACTGGAATTACAGGTTGGTGTAGCCGTGCTCAACTTTAAATGGGTACCGGAAATCCAAACCCAAGTCCTCATGCTTACACAGCACTTCACACATACCCCATCTCCCCAGCCCTGTGATTTTGGTTTCTATTGGGATACCAGGTACCAGGTTTTATTTCCACTGAGTGGTTACTTAGCTGAGAACTGCATTGAAAGCAATTGTATTAATCCTGACTCACTTTTCTCTCTCTTTCCTCCATCTCACATTCATGTTTCTGAGCAGAAATGCAAGATTTATTTAATTTCCCTCATTTGGCTTCATGACAGCATAAAGTCATCAGTGTAATTACCATAAGAGGACTTTGTTTTATTTTTTATCACCCAGCACATTTTTATTGTCAGAATGGTACTAATCATTCATTTTTATTTACTCTAGCTGGGGAAGTTTCACAAAAATCTTGTGACTATTTAGAAAGAAATGCTTTAAATTATGACTTCTCTCCCGTTCTGCTGGCCAGTGAGCACACCACAGCTCTAAACCCCGTGGCTCCATTAGATGACGTTTTTAATGAGAGCAAAGCTTTCTACACATGTGCTTGCTGAGTCCCAGGCCCCAGGCCCCTCTTCAGCATGATGTGCCCAAGAATCACAAAATAGGGCTATGCATTTTCAGGTTTGGCTGTAATAATGACAGAGAGAGAGAGAGAGAGAGAGAGAGAGAGAGAGAGAGAGAGAAAAAAGATACACAGGATGAGTGTCTATTCCAACCTCTTGGGTGCTTGAGATTATTTTTAAAATAAGCATAATCTAGTGGCTTTGTCACATGGAACTCAAGTACTTTAACAGGGTATTTAAGAGCACATTTAAGAAGAGATGGGAAATATGATAAAGTCAAATATTAACTAGACTAAAGACGACTTTGACCCAGCAGACGACTTCTAAGACCTGAGGAAAGTGTTTAAAAGGCTTTATTAGAATTACACTGGGGGAGGTTCGCGATAAGCAGGATTCTTGCTGGCATTCAGATTTACCAGAATCTGAAAAGCCAAGCACTGTGACATCTCCTTCCTATGCCCCACAAATGTGTTGCCCATAATTTGGTTTGAAAAGTGACTGTTGCTCTGATGGCATCTTGGCCAATAGTATTTAAGCCTTAGCTCCTGATACCTCAAGTTCACTGAGGTACCTGCCTGATAACCCTGAAACTGAATAAACTCCATGAGCTTGCAGGCTAGGGTTCTAAACTGAGCAGGGTGGCGCACGCCTTCAATCCTAGCACTCCAGAGTCAGAGGCAGGTGGATCCCTGTGAGATCAAGGTTAACCAGGTCTACATAGCAAGTTCCAGGCCAGCTGAGGCTACAGGGAGACCCTATCTCAAAAAATAAAACCAAACAAACAAAAACAGACTAGGGTTCTGGTTGGAGTGAGTCTAATAGACATACGACTCACAACTGTAAGAAACAATTATTCTTCACAAAAGCAGATTAAAACTTTAAATTATACATATAGTATATATATACTTGGTTATTATATGGATATATGAAAATTGCAAATGCATACATGCTATCAGTAATATCTTCACATGTAGAGACAATCAAGGAAATCTTTCTAGTTTATTCTAAAGAATAAATAATGTATGACTTTTTATTTAAGTTAAAACCGTACTTTAATTTCTTGTATAGCAATATGATTTATATATTAAATAACACTATAATAGAATGATTTTATATAGCTTAAAGCAGAAGAAGAAAGGGAAATTTTTCAGGCTATAAAACCCCTTGCCCCCAAAGCAATTTTATTTTAGATTTACTTTTTCTAAATAGGTCAATGAGGCAAATTTATCCAGTGACAAGTCGTGTCTAAGTCCTATTGCACCAGTGGTCAAGAAAATTAATAAGAAAACCCAACTTCCACAATTACTGTCTCAAAGAAATAACACATGCTGCATTCCTTGGGAATACAAACATGTTTCTTACAACTTTTGATGCTAAAGAAGTCGTCTGGAAACTCCATCCGAGTAGCAGGTGGTTGGCCTTCCTTTCTCAAGTGATGCTGCATTCTCCTGTGGATGATCGTGGAGAAACTGTATGTTCAGTAGCCTTCACGGGGGACATCCATTGTGAGGAAATGTGTCTCACCCAGATGTGAGCTGAGAGGTGTTTAAACCAAGGTCAGCAAGGAACGTTTATATTGAACCTGAAAGGAAATAGCGCCTCAGTATGATTAAAGGAAGTGAACGTGATACCTTCATGGAACACAGTCCTCTGCTGCTGCCAGACTGGATATACTCACAAGATGTACCTGTCCTTTGATCATCTCCTCATCAGGGGCACCCATCTGCCTCCCCCTCCTCCATAGTATCCACAGTAAACACTGCACTGAATGAAGCTTGCATTGCTTTCTAATCTTAAATGCTTGGCTGTTAGGCTCCTACTTATCTTCTCATACTGAATGCTATAAAAGCCAGTGGACGTTTGTATTTCCATAAGTCCTTGCATTTCAAATAGAGAGATAAAGTATGAATTCTATATGGCCACACTGGGGTTAATTTGGCTTGTAAATTGCAGTCCCGTTTTATAGCAAATTTTGATGGTGCAGGTATAATCCCAGCTACTACAGAGGCCGAGGCAGGAGGGTTGCAAGTTGAAAGCCAGCTTGTATTACAGAGGGAGTTCAAGGCCAGTCTAGGCAATCTAATGAAGGCTTACCTCAAAATAAAAAGTAAAAAGACCCATAGTCTGCTCACCTAGTATGCATGAGGCCCTGGGTTCCATCCCCAGCACTGAATGAAAAGAAAAAGAAATCCTCACAAACATTGCTTTGGGGCACTGGAGAGATGGTTCATTTGATAAGGTGTTTGCCATGAAGGCATAAAGACCTGAGAGCTATCCCCTAGAATCCATGTAAAAAAAAAAAAAAAAAAAAAAAAAGCTGAGTATAGCATCATGTGCCTCTAATCCCAGTGCTGGTAGTGGTAGGTGGGGACAAAAAGATCTCTGGGGGGTGGGGAAGAGATCCTGTGTCAAACAGAGGAAGACACCCCACATCAACAACCCCTGGCCTCTCCATGCTGACACGTACAGTTTCACACACATGCACAGTGCACAAACACGTACACATAGGAAAAGAAATATTGGTTTTATTTACAATTTATATTTATAGATAAGAATGTTTTGCCTGGACCAGTAGAGCTCAATTAATAAGCCTCAACTAATAAACAATGGTTTCAGTCTTGATCCAATGGGCTGGCTGTCCATCTTCCCACTCCATCTTTCCTCTATCACAGGATAATTTCTGTGTGCTCTCTGTTCCCCTTCAGGAATCTGCAGGGACCTCTGATGTCTGTGCAAAAGCGTGTTAAAGAAGTTCGGCTTCTTTAAAAACAGCATCTAAGGCCCAAGTGGAGTCAGAACGACTGAAAATTACATGGGTGTTTTGTTGTTGCTGCTGACTGACATTTTGTAGATTTTAGCTCTGGAATTACACCAAAGCCTATTAATATATAACTGTGGCCCACGTAGCTGAAAAGGTCTTTATGTGAATATCATGAAGGTGAGCTTGGACGGCTGCCTATTTTTTTTTTCAAGCATGGAAGCTTCTCCCAGCAAATGTCAGGGCTTTGAAATACTCACAAATCTAAACATAGACAAAAATAAAATTTCAGAGAGCTCCTTGGAGCCAAAACAAGAGACCAGAAAATAATCACCTTCTCATGCCTTTATCTCTCAAGATTATTCTTATATCCCCTATCAGCTTATTTGCAGAAGATTGACCCAGGTTTTTTACTAGTATTTAGATTCTTATTTTATATTTTGACATGTTCTAAAGTAGATAAGTTGCATGATTCATTATTATTTCTGTGGGAACTTATAATTTTGAAAAAAATTCTAGGAGGCTCTTCAAAAGTTTTGAATAAGGTATAATCGTTTTTCTGCATTTATTCTACATATCCTGAGCCAGCATTGAGGTTGGACCTGGAAGGTTGAGTCAAGTTTCTAATTCCTGGCCTCTACTCTCTAGAATCAATGTGAGAGAAATAAAGTAAAAAAGAAAAAGATGGTTGATGATCTAGCTTTATTCCTTTTGAATATTTCCATTGCCCCAAACACAAATGTCTTTGTTTGTTTGCTTGTTTGTTTGTTTGTTTGTTTGTTTGTTTGTTTGTTGATAAAGTTGGCTTTGGAAGTCTGGCTGATGGGTAAAGGCTTCTTCTTGACTCCTCAAACCTGTTCTTCCCCCAATCTCAGAGAAGGCATGGTTCGTCCTCTTCCCTGCACCGCAGGAAGGTGACCTCAGCTCTTCCTCACACACTCTGTCACAGGCAGACTGAGTCAGAGCAAGGTGACTCTCCTGGGCTGCAAGCTGGCCCTTGGCCTCACCTCCCAGTAATGAGTACAGCTATGCAGTGGGTCCTGGCACCTTCCTGTAGGGTCATGTTTTTCACAGTAGAGAGACAGTGGCATGCTGCCAGTGTCTCACCAGGAGAGTGAGCCCAGTCCTCCATGAGCAATGCCAAGGCCCCAGAGAGGCCAAACTCTTGCCAGTCAGCTCAGCATAGTCCCTGTCCTTCAGAAGAAACAGAGTGGAAATCATGTAAGACAGCAAGTCTCCCCCTCCTTGTTTCCTCCCACCCTGACGCACCAAAGCTATGTTTCTTCTCCTGGAGAAATCCACTCACTTATGAGCCAAGGCTAGAACATGAGTAAACAAAGTTACCTGTGCAGGCTAGGAGGAACTTTAAACTAACCAATTAATTCAAGCGGGTACATTTGGTAATAAAACAGTCAAAATGCCTGGAGATACTGAGTCATCTTCAATGTATGTCTGTCTCTCTGTCCAGTTGTCTTCCTCTCTCCTCAATCCTTCTTAATCCTGTGCAGCAATAAAGTGATTTTTCTTAACCCTTAAGGCAAGAATTATATCCACTGTTATAAAAGCATGTTGCAGTTAAAAGAAACTCTCTAAAGCTCAAATATAAAGAAATGATCTCATTTGCTAAGCAATAAAAGAAGTTCCATATTTACTTACATGTTAAATATCTTATTAACTAATCTAATTTTCCCATCATGACAATTATATTTTCCTTAGACCAGTAAACATATTTGTTGTGTTTCTAGATTCTTTGGAACTCATTTAAATGGGAAGTTTCTGGCAACTGAATTTTTCAACATCTGATCTGGCCAATGAGTTAGTTATATATCTCAACTCTCCTAATTCAAAGCATGGATTGTCCTTCTTAATTCCCATGCAAGTGCTGCCTAAAAACTTTTGAATGCATTATGCCATCTTCTAATTTTAAACAAACTTGATTTAAACATGTATGCAAATTGTTTCATTCGCTAGTGAGGATACCTTCCCTGTAGCCCAGAGCAAGAAGCTAAGGCTAGGGATAGGATTTGTGAAATTATCATTTAGAATATTGATCAGCCTTCACACTGTCCAGTTTAACTCTGGCTTCCATTGCAGATGCTTCTCTTCTGTATGGAGGTATTTCCGCTCTGCTAACAAAGAATTTGTGTGCCTCCCATACATAGTACCATATATGGGGGAAAACTGTCAACAGATGAATGCTCATCACTTCTACGTACGGCAGTGACCAAGAGCCTCATATTAGCTTTCAGCTGTTCTTGTCATTTTGGACATTCATAAACATTCGTATACAGCAGTTATATTGTATACAATTATCTAACTTTTGTGAGATAACATTATTCGAGAAAGCCAAAGAAAAAGCAGGAAGGCAGTTAGAAAAATACTTTTAAACAATCTGTGCCAGTATCCCATTCTGTGCGAGTGGATCCCAGAAGACTCAGGACTGAAAGCACAAGCTCAAGGAGCCAGTGCTGATGACAGTCTTGGGTTTCTGTACAGTATAAGCATTTATAAACACCACCAGTTGCGGATATACAGATTTCTGTATGTCACTATATACATATGCATGTGTGAATGAATATCTACACATCCACATTGTGCTTCTTAAATGTCCACATCATTTAATAGGAAAGGAAGGTGATTTATCAACCCATCTTAGACCCAAGAGTGTCACAGAAAAGGAGAACTGTTGCCTTAGTGAGTGAGACATCATTATAAATGAGAGCTGAAAAACATTAATTCTCATGAATAGTCAATATGCTGAGTATAATGAGGGACTAGAGTTAATATCTGCTAAATCACTCCACTGAGGGGAAATAGCCTCCCACCTGTGTAGACATTTTTCTGTCACAGATGGTGTAAGGCACACTTTATGAAAATAATTACATATTGGCACATGGAAATTACATGAAACTATTTACCTCTGACTTTGCATCCGAAGTACAATGGAAGTCCTCAAGAGAAGCATGACATTAGAAATAAGACTATTCACATTCAAATCCATAAAGTACCTTGTGATAACTATAAAAGAAGCACTTTTATTTTTTATGAAAACTCACGTCAGTTATTTTAAACATCTATTATTTTGTATTCCTCTCTGAGGTATCGCTAATGTTTGAATGTACTGAAAATTGTGGATGATGGAGCCACAAGACTCAAGGTCACCTTCCTATCTCTCTGTTCTGTCTACCGCCTTCCCCTCATCCCAGGAGGCCAAGATGTTGGCTTTGCTCTGTGGGTTTTAAGTCTATAAGGTAGACAGTAGGTGCCGGATGTTGATGAAGTAATTGAGTCCTTTTCCCTCATATTTTCCCTTGAAACATTCTGTGTCTTTTTATCACCCATGAAAAGTTTGTAAAATGCCCATTATGTATGTTGGGTGTGCAGAATAATTTAGAGCTGGAGGTGTAGCTTGACAGTAGAGGGCTTCCCTAGCATGCTCAAGACTGTGTGTGTATGTTTTATCCCTAGCAACATACACACACACACACACACACACACACACACACACACACACCAGAAAGAAGAGGGGATTCCTGTCCTCAAACATTATATTCCAGGGGCTTGGGAGATGGCTCAGCAGTTAAGAGCACTGTCTGACCTCACAGAAGCCCCAGGTTCAGTTCCCAGCACCCACATGGCAGCTAACAACCATCTGTAGCTCCAGGTCCAGGGGATCTGACCTCTTCTGGGGGCATTGAAGGACATGCATGCACCTACACACATGCAGGCAATACACTCATACGCATAAAATAAAAATAATAAATAAAATAATTTTTGAAGAATTACCTTGTAGCACAGAGAGAAGACCTATAAGCAAAGGGGACAGTACCTCTCACAAGAATAAAACACAGGCTTTGGGATCCCGATTAAAGAAAGTTCTGTTCTTCATGGAATGTAGGGTTACATTTCCTAAAAGGATTGTGTTATTTTCAATAAATTGTAACTTCATCATTTAAAAATTCTTAAAGAATGAAGCCTGCTGTACATGCTTCTTCTAATCTAGTTTCTCTGACTCTTCCTTTAGGAAATTCTTTATATTTTACCTAAATTCTTCATGATGATTTTTAACTTGAAGTTCCTTCGTTTCTCCAGGGAAGACAGAAAGTAACTGATTGGTATCCCTTATATAGCAGTCTGAATTTTTGGCAGGCAAAATTGCTGGATGAGAACCAAAAAGATTAAGTATAACAGGAATAAACATAAAATCCTATATTTAAATTTAAAATGTTACCCTACAAGAGAAGTGCTGATTTGCACTGACTGAAAAAAATCAAGGTCTGAAGGTTTTACTTCGCTAAAAATTCAAATACAAGTCCATCATAGGATGGAGTTGCCTAGTCCTAACACAGTTTCTCCAGCTCAGTTGTTTTTTCCATGTCCCTGGAAATACCAGGCTTGTTCTGCTGGGCACTAGTCAGCGCATGTATCAAAAATAATTGGCTGAATTCTGAGTCACACTGAAGAGGAGAAACTTAACTTCTTCTCATGAAAACTTGCAAATACACATTACACACATCACCAGACTAGAACTGGCCTCTGTCTTGAAGGCCATCACTGCCAGCCAAAGACAGGGCATCTGTTACAGTATGGACGTGAAAGGTCTCCTAGATGGCTCTCACGTTAGCCTTGATTACCAACAGAGGAGCTTTGGGGTGGTGATGAATGAGGGTCCTGAATTCCTCAGTGGAATAACCCATTGATGGATTCATAACTTGACGGTGTTACTGGAGAGTGAGGGAAGCTAGGAAGTGGGCTGTGCCTGAAGAAGTAGAACTCTAGCCTTGTGCCCTGGAAAGGGCTCCCTTGCCCTCAGTGTGCGCCCCCTCTCTCCTCCCTGCCCTTCCCTCCCTCCATTTCTTCCCTTCCCTTCTCCCCCTCTCTTGTTCCTCCTGTGCTTGTAATCCCAACCCTGGGGAGGGAGAGAGAGATGGGTCCCTGGGGCTCCCAGGCCAGTTAATCCAGTTGAATTAGTCCAGAGCAACAGGTTCAGTGAGAGACCCTGTCTCAAAAAATAAAGTGGAAAGTAATTGAGGAAGACAAGTGATCTTGAATTTGCCCTCTGGCCTCCACATGCACATACAGGAACATGCATACATATGTCTACACACAGAAAAGTACACAAGAGTTTCTCCCCTGAGCATATAGCAGTGTTTACCATTAAGTGAATAGATAGATTCAAGCCTAAAACGTGGATGTGTTATTTCTCCATTCTGTTCATTTGAGTTCCAAGTCTAATGTAAGTCCTGCCTTCAGTACGGACTGTTGAACTGTCTTAAAGAAATACAATTTCTAGTGCATTGGGGGCCATGTCAGTTTGACCAAACTTACTGTTTGATTTCTTGAATTCCAGGGGTCTGCAGAATACTGACAAAGTATTTGATTAAAAGGAAACTTTATATGGCAAGGAAAGGCCTTATCTTGAGTAACCAGGAAACAGCACATCTTCTAAATATTTTCCCTGACTTGCGTTGTTGAAGTATGAAACTTGATCTGCACTCTTTGAAGCACTTATCTGTGTCTCTTTTTAGTATAGTAAAAAGACATCAGTATTACTTTGGGGTTTGGAAACCATAGATTTTCAAGATTCTTGTGCTTTCCTTTATGTTAGAACAGTATTTTCTAATAATAACTTTCTAAGCCTTTGAGCATTATAAGAAATTTTGGTACTGTATCCAATATTTATTCACTTAGGTGGAAGACATTAGATGTTTCTTCAGTCAAACAAATCATAGTTTGGTCATTCATTCTAAAATATTAAAATTGTCCACAATATTGCTTAAAGTTGGTTTGTATACCAGGGGAAATAAATTCTGATTTAAACCTCAATGTCAGAATTTAGTTCTATTTTTCTATTTTATTTTTATTTTTCCTTTTTCTTCTATTCTTATTTTTGTCAATAGTCTCACAACTTTGAACAATTCTTATTTTTTATCAATAGTCTCACAGCTTTTAACAATGATACCTTTCTTTTTTTGCTACACATTACTTTTAAGAAACACAAATTAGGATCAATATTAGTCTGAACTTCTTATTTTTAGTTTTTAATATTTATTGAGCAGTGTTGAGATTGCTAGGCAAAGCTTCCGCAGCTCTTGTGTTTAATTATACCAAAAAATTAAATCCACTACAGGGCTATGAAAATGATTGAGCCAGTAAAGTGCTTGCTGCCTTGCAAGCAAGAAGGCCTGATTTTGCTCTCTCGAACCCACGTTTTTTAAAAGATGTTGGGTGTGGTGGTATGTGCCTATAATCCCAGCCCTGGGAGACTGGAACAAGATGGAGCCCTGAGACTTGCAAGCCAGCCAACCTAGTCAACTTGGCAAGTTCCAAGTCAGTGGAACGCCCTATGTCAACAAAGTGGATGGCATAGTGTGTCTGAGAAACAGCACCTAAGATTGATCTCTTGCTTCCACATGCGTGTACACATGTCCACATGCTGCATCTGTGCACACACAAACATACATACACACATAAACATACAACGAATCTGTTTTAAAAGAAAGGTTCATATGGATGCCTTTGAAACTTAGAGTTTAAACCATGACAAACCTAATAATTCTCCTGTCTACTTTTCTTCATGAAAATATTTAAGGTCTCATAGAGACAAATCGTTAAGATAAGCCCTCAAAGACTGCCTTCCTTTCCGTTCTTTAAATCTAGTAATTTTCCATCTGTGACTCTTAATGTGAAAAGCATTTGCAACTCCTGGGATATTTCAGCTGTTGACACTTTAGAAACCTCCAGCTCTGTGTAGGTGTTGCAAAGTAAATTTGAAACGTGGAGGTGGAAGAAAAGCCATGTGTCCTTAAAAGTTTGATTTATCTTTTTAAGAGAAAGGAGGAGAGCTTCAAGTACAGAGGAAAGACAGTAAGCAGCTCATACAACTGGAAAGTGACAGGGGAGAACCAAGCAGCCTCTACTGAAAAATTCCTAGGCAGCCATTGGTTGGTTATTTGAAAAATATAGCCCATTAAAAAAAAATAGCCACATAACTGTGCTGTTCCTTTCACTGTAAAGAATTTAACATGTAAATATCATCTCTGCATTATTTATACACCTCCCAGTCTCCCAGCACTGAGTGCATTAAGTGGTGCTAGTGTGTACCTGTGTTTAGGGCTGGTCATTTGGGATTAGATAACCCCTCAGGGAGCTAGTCCCTGGAGAAAAACTGATTCTCTTCCTTCAGCATGTATTGATTGCCTGTAGCTCTTCATCTTGAGGTGACACCCTAAGTCACCCCCTCCCCGTCCACCTTGGCATGTCAACTGGTTCTGTCATTATGCAGAGCTCATTAGGCTACCATTCTGTGGTGATTTCATCGATGCATCTTCCCCATCATGTCTAGAATACATTAACTAGCAGCAGGTGCCTTTTTCCTCTGACTCCTACAATCTTACTGCCCCCTCTTCCATGATGTCTCCAGAGCCCTGGGTGTGCTGTTTCTTTTTGAGATACTATCAAACTAAGTATGTCATCTGATGCATTTCCATTTTAATTAATGTGTTAACCAGTTCCTTTTCAACGAGCCCTAACTGCTACGCCTTGAGAATGTGCTGGCTTGCAGCAGAGTGTGGTAGAATACTCAAGAGAATGCAGTACATCCTCAGGAAGCAATGGTTGTCCCTGAGATCCAAGTAAACTGTGTGTGCGCATGTGTGTGCACATGCACCTGTGAGAGGGCAGAAACCAGAGCTTAGCCTCAGGTGCCTTTCTCAGTTAATCTCCATCTTGGCTGTTGAGGCAGAGCCTGCCACTGAATCTGGAGTTTATGGATTCGTACAGACCAGCTGGCCATTGAGCTCCAGATATCCTCCTGTCTCTGCTCTCCAAGAACTGGGGTTGCAGGTGGACACCATCGTACCCAGCTTTTTACCAGGATACTGAGGATCCAAACTGGTGTCCTCATGCTTGCACAGAGTGAGACATTTCCCCAGTCCCAGGAGCTATATAAGTGCTATATATAAGTACTAGTTGTTGATGTATAAAAAGACAGAAAAAAACAAGGTTTCTGAATGTCTGCACATGTATACAAATACTATACATGCTTGTAAGTTGCTCTATACAAGACCAAATTTTTCAGGAATGTTCAGTGTCAGGATAATGAGATAAGTTTCAAGTTCCTAGGTGGGTATCTAGAAGAAGAGTGGGCAAAATGGAAATCTGAGAACAAAAACTTTTTCACAAGAAAAGTAACTTAGTGAAAACTAGCCCACTATTTCATCAAAGTATGAGCTGAAGACCTGGGATCAATGCCTGGGACTCACGCGGTGGAAGAAGAGGATGGATTCTCACAATCTATTCTGTCACCTCCACAGGCATGCCATGGGGCACATGCTTGCACACACACACACACACACACACTAAATTAATTGATTGATTGATGATTGATTGATTATTGATTGATTGATTGATTGACTGATTGATTGATTAAAAATAAGTAAATGTAAGAAAACTTTAAATGATTAAATTTCTTGATGGGATTTTACTGCTGTGTCACTTTGGGCTTAGCGAGAAAGGAACTTGTCAGAACCCTGTCTTCCTTGAAAGCCAGCTCTGATAAGCAGCTCTCTGAGAACCAGGGTCCCACAAGAAATTCAGTGGCAGTGTCTGAGAAGGCAAACCAACAGAAGAAATTCCAGTGAGGGCTGTCTTGGGCATCCCATCCTTAGTGTAAAACTAAAACACATAAGGATCGTATACCGCACAGCCTGAAGCCAGGGGCTCAGGGATCCAGTGTGAGCAGTTGACAGGTGACCACTAATGGGCAAAGCACTGCTGTGATGAGGACGAGGGACTTTTTCTTCTCCTCCTCCCCATACAGAGTCCCATGAAACTGCTGCTCTAAGGTTAGCAGCATTCATCTTTCCAAGTCCCCAGTCCCCAGTCCCCAGTCCTCCATCCTTCCCTCCTTTGGCTCTCTACAGTGGTATTGTGGACCTCACACACCTTCTGCAGTGCTACCTACTTCTCATTCAGTCAATCCCTTTCAAAAGCTCCTAGGGGCTTTTTTGATCCTTGGACACTAATGCCCACCCAGCTTCCCTCTTAACACACTTTGTTCTTTTCTGATATTCTATCTAGGGGATTGTCATTGTTTAACTTGTACCCTTTCAAAGCCTGCCTCCTCTACACCCCTTTCAAAGAAGAGTCAATAGACCCACACCCAGTAACTTGCTGTCTGTGTCCACTTGTCTATATCACCTACTCAGATAAAGCATGCACACATGGAAAACTTATCTCCCCTCAAGCCTGTGCTCCAAGGTGTATTCCCTCTTCTCATGAAAAGCAGTTCCAGCCACTACCAAACTGTGAGCTTTCAAAGGTATCTGTGAATGCTCCACTCTTCCATGCCCCACATCTAATTCACAGCTGAGTCTGTTTTTTTGAGATTTGAGAAACTGTCCAGTGTCTGCCCTTCCTCTCCAGTTCACCTCTTCTCCAGCCTCACCTCTATTCCCTTTCTTCTGGGAACATTGTCTCTACATCGATGGTCAGCTGCTGCGTGCATGTGGCTAGCTGCAGTGCCCCACCCCATTCCATCCCTCCTCTGACTTTCTCCATCCTGCCTGGTGCCGTGAGAGGTTGGTCACCTGCTCTGTGGGCCACTCTGTCTAGTAGAACCCAATGGAAGCCCCAGGAGAAGTAGGAGGGAGGTGGAGTCCTCATCTGCTGGCTTTTTGCCCCTCCAAAAAGGCTCTTGCAATTCCCACATTTGAGAAAGTTTCTCACCAGGAACCCACCATGTAGCTGAGGATGACTTTGAACTTATGATCCTCCAAACTCCTTCTCCAGAGTTCTATGACTGCAGCCATATGACACGATTTCCCGTTTATGTCTGGTTCTGGAGATCAAATTCAGGCCTGTGTACATGTTGGACAAGCACACGTTGGGCAAGCACTCCCCAACCTGCACTGCATCCTCCTCCACCTTTCCTACCTTCTTAACAGACTCCAGGAGCACTGGTCCTCCCTGCCCTTTGCCCTGCCATGTATACACGGCCATTCACTCCTGGGCGCTGCACCTCCATCTACACATGGCCATTCACTCGCGCTGCACTTCCATCTACACATGGCCATTCACTCCTGGACACTGCACCTCCATCTACACATGGCCATTCACTTCTGGGCGCTGCACCTCCATCTACATATGGCCATTCACTCCTGGACGCTACACCTCCATCTACATATGGCCATTCACTCCTGGGTGCTGCACCTCCATCTACACATGGCCATTCACTCCTGGGTGCTGCACCTCCATCACTAGTCTTTCAAGTCTGTGAACTCCCCTGCAGATGGTCAGCCTTTCCCCCATTAGGACTCCTAAATGTGCCAGCCTATATCCTGCCTGGACTAAGAGAGCCCAGCTGGCCTTTTGAATGCTCTGTCTTCAGCTCTGTCTTCCTGGTCCTTCTGCAAGCTCTGCCATGGATGAACTTTTCTGTAAATCTCATGTCACCCACCTACCGGAAATTTCAGAATTCCTCCTCTCAGGGAATGAAGACTGGCTGTTCAGCTGCCTCTCCAAGATCTCTTTCATCTACGCCCTCCTCCCAGGATGGAATCCATTCAGTCTGAATGAATGCAAGTCAGAGTGGAGGAAGCTTATGCTCTGGTGCTGGGGAGACCCAGGCTCTGCCACGTGTCTGTGACCTGCGTGTGGGCCCTGTGCAAAGTAGTGTGTGAATGCATGATTTCTTTAGGCTGTGTCACCTAGAGATGGTTCTGGAAAAGGGATGGCTAGAGAGATGACATCATCCCCTCCCATCCATGCACTTCTCTTCAATGAAGCAGGAACAGGCCTGCTTCGTCCACCAGATGCACAAGGAACAGGATGAACTGCTCACTGAAGCCAAGAAAGAAATGTGCGTCACTCATCAGCCTTTATGTCGAGGGAGCATTTCCTTCCTCGCCCTCTGTCTCCCCGTCTCCTCCCCCTTCTCTTTCCTTTCCTTCTTCCTGTCTCCTTCCCCTTCTTTCTTCCTCCCCATCTCTCTGCTTCCTGCCTTCCTACCTTCTCCCTCCCTCCAGCCTTTCTCCTTCCTCCTTTTTCCTTTCATGTGGTCTTCTGCTCACTCTTCATGGCTCTCCGTTCTCTATGTTTCATTCCATATCAACTTCTAAATGTAGCTTAAATTTTGAGTCTCCTAGCACTATAATACAAGAAGGTATATTTGAGAGTTCCTTAAGAACATTGATTTAAATTAGATGTGGCAGAAAGTGATTTAAAGGCTGACGCCAGGAGGTAAAAATCACCTTGTTCATGTGAAACATCACCTGTCACATGAACTCACAGCAGCTGTAGTTACCTGTACAAGACCTGTGCCAAGATCAAACCAATTAAAATTTCCAGCATGGGTGGGGTAGGAGCTCCCAAGGCTCCATCCCTCACTGAAGAGCTGTTGACAGTTTATGGTTGAGAGAGTGGGCCCTGGTAGATTGCCCATGCCCCAAAGGATAACCCCACACCCATGCACGTATGAATGATATTAATTGATTCAGAGTATTAAAACAATAAAATAAAATTTTAAAAAGAGGACAAGAAGTTGGTAAGGAGATATCTTGGGGAGTCCTGGGAGGAAGTGGGGGGATGGGAGAGTGGGTATGGTCAAGATACACTGTACGAATGGAATGTATGAAATTTTCAAATAATAAATAAAACAAATGTTTAAATATCTCTATAAGAATAGGGTGGAGGGGAGGGAAGGCATTTCTGTCATCTTATTGTGGCAAAGGTCCTAACCCACCTCCCTGAGTGACTTCATGCTGGACCACCCCTTCCAGCCAGGCCCTCATCCTCATTCTCCAGTCTCCTCTTCCCCAGTTTACAGGATGAGGTCTGTGCTGTTTGGTGATGGATGGGAGGTTTTAGAGGAGGCCTGGAACATAACTGATGGGGATGTGAGTCATGGCAGAGCGAGATTGTTTCCTGATCCATGAAGAAGCAAATCATTTTCTTTACCTCATAGTCCCTTGTGAGGGAAGTGGCCTTAAACTCTATTTTCTTAAAGGAAATGTCAGTTTGCATGGGAACCAGGCTGAGCTTAGGGGGTGATAAAGTGAAAAGAGAATGGCAATAACGTTAGAGCCAAATGGTGGGAATTAAAGTTAGAGAAAAACCAAGCACAGCCGTACGGTCCCAAGACCAACTAGAGTAAAAATGACCATTTGTGTAATATTACACCAAACACTTTTAAAGTGAGGAGAAATTCCTAGGACGGCTTCTTGTGATAGTACAACATAATATCTGAAATAGCACAGATCACGGGTGTTCTGTGGATGGCAAGTAAACGCACCTGCTCAGCTCCTGCCTGTGGTTGCTGCTAGGTGACTGGTTTCACCTTTTTATAATTTCTATTTCTTTTTTCTTTTTTTTTTCCATTTTGAGACAGGGTCTTCCTGTAGCCCCAGCTGGCCTGGAACTCATAGAGATCCACCTGCTTCTGCCTCCTAAGTGCTAGGATTAAACCCACATTCGAGCACCATCCAGACCCTTCTGTGTGTGCGGCAGCTGGTTTCCACTCCACATCAGTCTTCAGTTGAAAGCATCCATGCACATCGTCTTTTACCTCTTTGTGCTGTTAATTGCTGCATGACCAACTGCCAATAGGTTGCCTGTGTTCATTTCAATCAGCAAGTGTGTGTGTGTGTGTGTGTGTGTGTGTGTGTGTGTGCACGCATGCATGCCTTCTACCTTCTTTAGGACTAGATCTTTTGTTCTTGCTGCTGCCTGTGCCAGGCTATCTGGCCAGCGGCCTTCCTGGGACTTTCCTGCCTCTGCCTTCTACCTAGTCATAGGAGTTCTGGGACTAATGGCATGTGCTGCCATGCCCAGCTGTGGGCGGGCTCTCAGAATTTGAACTCAGGCCTTTGTGCTTGCATGGTGGGCATTTTACCCACTGAGCCATCTTTCCAGCACAGTAAATCATATTTTTAGAAGAAGGATTGACTTCTAACTGGAAAATACTGGTTTTTAGTACAAATCCATTCTATTAACAAACTCAGAAAATGTCAGGCATCATTATAAACCACTTTCCATTTAAGATCATCAATTTTATGTGAAAAGATAGTGAATCGCCAGAAGAAGATGCTGCGCTTACATGGGCTGTTCACTGTGCGTGCAAGCCTACATGGGCTGTTCACTGTGCGTGCAAGGTTGCATGGGCTGTTCACTGTGCGTGCAAGCCTACATGGGCTATTCACTGTGCGTGCAAGCCTACATGGGCTGTTCACTGTGCATGCAAGGTTGCATGGGCTGTTCACTGTGTGTGCAAGCTTACATGAGCTGTTCACTGTGCATGCAAGGTTGCATGGGCTGTTCACTGTGTGTGCAAGCTTACATGAGCTGTTCACTGTGCATGCAAGGTTGCATGGGCTGTTCACTGTGTGTGCAAGCTTACATGAGCTGTTCACTGTGCATGCAAGGTTGCATGGGCTGTTCACTGTGTGTGCAAGCTTACATGAGCTGTTCACTGTGCATGCAAGGTTGCATGGGCTGTTCACTGTGTGTGCAAGCTTACATGAGCTGTTCACTGTGCATGCAAGGTTGCATGGGCTGTTCACTGTGTGTGCAAGCTTACATGAGCTGTTCACTGTGCATGCAAGGTTGCATGGGCTGTTCACTGTGTGTGCAAGCTTACATGAGCTGTTCACTGTGCATGCAAGGTTGCATGGGCTGTTCACTGTGTGTGCAAGCTTACATGAGCTGTTCACTGTGCATGCAAGGTTGCATGGGCTGTTCACTGTGTGTGCAAGCTTACATGAGCTGTTCACTGTGCATGCAAGGTTGCATGGGCTGTTCACTGTGTGTGCAAGCTTACATGAGCTGTTCACTGTGCATGCAAGGTTGCATGGGCTGTTCACTGTGTGTGCAAGCTTACATGAGCTGTTCACTGTGCATGCAAGGTTGCATGGGCTGTTCACTGTGTGTGCAAGCTTACATGAGCTGTTCACTGTGCGTGCAAGGTTACATGGGCTGTTCACTGTGTGTGCAAGCTTACATGGGCTGTTCACTGTGCATGCAAGGTTGCATGGGCTGTTCACTGTGTGTGCAAGCTTACATGGGCTGTTCACTGTGCATGCAAGGTTGCATGGGCTGTTCACTGTGTGTGCAAGCTTACATGGGCTGTTCACTGTGCATGCAAGGTTGCATGGGCTGTTCACTGTGTGTGCAAGGTTACATGGGCTGTCCACTGTTCATGCAAGGTTACATGGGCTGTTCACTGTGCATGCAAGCTTACATGGGCTGTTCATTGTGTGTGCAAGCTTACATGGGCTGTTCACTGTGTATGCAAGGTTACATGGGCTGTCCACTGTTCATGTAAGGTTGGAGAAAACATATACATGAGCTATATTGAAAAGTCCACCCGAATTTGGTAAACCAAGGTGCCAGAAAGAGGAACAGTTTAACGTTGGGGAGCTCCACCAGTAAAGTGTTTGCCACACAAGCACGAGGGCCCAAGTTTGACTGTCAGAACCATGTACAAGATGCCAGGTGTGGCAGCACACTTGTAACTTCAGTGCCGGGGAGACTGAGACAGGAGGCTTCCCACGGCATGCTGGCCATCCAGTCTAGCCACGCTGGTGAGAGGTCCAGTGAAAGGCCCTGCCTCAAAACAAGGTAGAACGCTACTGAGAAAGACACCCAAGGTTGACCTCTGATTTCCACATGCACACACAAACATGACACATGCATATACACATAAGATAACATTTCAAAATCCCTGAAAATAGTAGGGGCTTGAAACAAATTTGTGGAGTCAGGTTCAGCATGTGCGTAGTTATTTATAAACCCTGTTGAAAGTGGTATCTGCATGCTAGGAACACTTTAATAAATACGCATAGAAAATGTTAATTTGGGGGACTTATTTTCAATAGTAGGATACAGAACTGTCAGGTTCCATAACCCACTACAGTGTGCAGCATAAGAGGTTAATAAAAAGTTAATTTTTGGACTTGTGTGTCCCTCCCCATAGAAAAGCCTAATTTTTTAGAATTATTTGCAACATTAGTAGCATTAGTTCACTGCTCATGCAAGGTTACATGAACTTTCTTCTTCCATTGCACAATGACAAAATGCAGTGTAAGTTTTTATTATTTTCTTTTACACATTCATGTTTATACTTGTAGAAAAAAATCACATTTACCTTTAGCCATTTCTAAGTGTACGGTTCAGCTGTGCTGACTACACCCTTGTGCAATTGCTCTTGGAATTTTTGTCATCTTGAAAAAGAAAAGTCATCTCATAATGCTGGCTTGTCCACTCCGCCCCTTCAGGCTTCAAGAATCGCGGGTCTCAGCTCTGCTGGGATCCAGCCGTGCACCCCGGGGCATTTGCTCTTTGGTGACTGACTTGGCTTCTCCAAGCATCATTCATGTGCTCAGGGCTCATACATGTGGTAGCATGTGTCAGACCTTCATCACAATAAGAAGCATTTTACAATATATAATACATCTTTTTTTTATAACACACAGAGTTCAGTTAGCACAGTTCATGTGTGTGTGTGTGTGTGTGTGTGTGTGTGTGTGTGTGTATGTGGGACCATCGACTGCAGCATGGCCAGTCTAGAAAGGACCACACCCCTAAAGACAACCCTTTTCTCTCCTCTAGCAGCCACCAACTGCCAGTATACCTCAGTCAAGAGTGCAGCTCATAAGCCCCTCCTCCAAAGATGACATAAATCTGAAAGGGGAACGTAGGAGAGGGTTCATAAGGAGGTGGAGGAGGATCGTGAGGGTGAATATGATTGTAACACATTATATGCATGCATGCATGAATGTCTCCAAGAACATATTTAAATATTATATTAATAAGCAAAATTTTACTTAGAAACCCATCCATAATCTATTTCCCTAATTATTTATATATGACTTATTTTCTTCTTAAAATTTATTTATTTTATGTATATGAGTGCTTTGCCTGCATGTATGTAAATGCCCCCATGCATGTAATGCCCAGTTGGTGGCGGCTAGAAGAGGGCATTGGTTGTTGGGTCCCCTGGAACTAGAGTTATAGACTGTTGTATCTGCCTGTGGGTGGTGGGAACTGCAACCCTGTTTTCTGCAAGAGCAGCCTGTGCTCTTAACTGCTGAGTCATCTCCCCAACCCCTATAATACTTATTTTCATCTTCTTGTAAAGGAATTCTTACAATCACAAAACCAAAAATGAATGATAAAACAATTCTTTCAACGGTAGCTACGTTCTCAGAATAAGTGCTGTCACTAATATCATCAGGGACAGCAAGGTCACAGGTCCCCATAGGGACTTTCTGTTGCCTTGGCAACCACAAGCCCATGCTAATGATTGGCTGCCTTCCCCATATTCTCACCTGTGACTCTGTTCAGTCTCTCGGCCTTTGGGAGGAACTTTGCTCTAGAACCATTAAGCCTGTTCATCAAGGTCTGCAAGCTCCGGTTTTGTTTTCTGTATGAATGATTTCAAGGCTGCTATTTGTTTGTTTGTTTCATATCTAGATCTACCATCCAGTGCTCTGCTTTACCAAAATGGATATGCCAAACACACACACACACACACACACACACACACACACACACAAACTGGTCTTATATGGCTGGTCTGTGAGGGGCTCACAAAAGACTTGAAAGATATGCCATGGTGTGAGAGTGGGGGTCAGAGGATGACACCTTGTGGGAAGGGGTTCTCTCCTGTCACCACATGTTCTAAGGATCAAACTCAGATCATCAGGCCTGCACAGCAAAGGCTTTTACTCACTGCACCATCTCCCCAGCCTTTAAACATCTTTTTTTGCCTTCTGACGTCAGTTTTCAAATTTCCACATCTTCACTTCTGAATTTTTTGTTCTGTGAGAAACAGTAATTACTTATAATTTTAAAGTAGTATTAAGTGGCAAACTTAATTTAAAAATATGTGGCTGAGAAAACTAAGCTCAGCTGTGAAATTCGAGGCTGGGTTATTTTTTTTTCCCATGGACACATGCAGTCTCAAAGAAATAAATTTTCTAAATGCAGCTGTTAACTCATCCCGCATCCCATTTCACCTCTTCCTCCCTGCTGCCCACTCTGAAGTTTTCTGGGTGAGATGAATTCTTAAAGATATCTCCATTTCATTTAGCTTAGGGCTGAACCACCAGGACATGGAAAAATTCTGTGCAGTTGCCTCTGTTGGTCTAATGGCCCACTTACTCCTCTGAGACTTATGTCCAGAGCCCTGTGAATCATACAGTCTGTCTTCTACCGTGTGGACGTTATTTTCTGTGGCTTACAAATACTCCAAGACAGATGAAGGCTCTTGTGGCCCATCCCAGCATAAGGACCACGAAATGTTCTCATTACCATTAGTCCAGAATTCAGAAACTGCAGGCGTATTTCTTCAGGGGTATGGAAACACTGAGGGAGATGTGGAACCACTCTGCCTTAGCTATCTCAATACAAAGTAAGCTTCTTCCATTTTACTAAGTGATCAGTGATCATTTGGGTTCAATTCAGTGAGGTTCTCTGTACTTCTAACCAGCATATCCTACTTAATGATTGGTTTTAATAGAAGAAATTGAATTCTTTAATAAGTCAGAATTATCTCAAGAACTTATTTAAATGCTGAATTACTTCTTTTGGAGGGCAGCGAGAACCAGAGGAAATATTCAAATTTCAGTCAGCTAACATTTTAAGTATTTGTGTGTTGTATAGACCAGATAATATGCATGAATTATCCAGAGTTCCAAAAGTCATTGGAGGTGAACACATTTGATATTTTATTAGTCCTTGACAGTTTCATACATGAACATAATGAATTTGGTCATTTTCTCCCCTGTTGTTCTCATGATCCTCCTTTTCTTGATGAAACCCTTCTTACCAACAAGCTCCATTCTCCCTTCATGTCTCTTTTTATGTGAGAGAGAGAGGGAGAGAGAGAGATCCATTGAGTTTAATTGGGATTGCTTACATGAGCGGCTGGGAGAGGGGTTATTTGATGGAGCACAGGCATCTTACCCATACTTACTTTTTTCAGTGACCAAATCACTGAAGAAAATGACCTTCCCTGTGCCGTCGACTGTCCGTAGTCCTAGAGACGATGGGCCCTTCCTCACCACTCCTCTGTCCATAATGAAATGTTGAGGGGTTCAGAAGACCTGTGTAGGTCTTCTGCAGGCAACCAAAGATGACATTTTCACACCTTCACTATTGGATAGATTTTTTTAGAAATGCTAAGTATTTACATGACTTCCAACATCCCACTCCCCCTTCCAACCCTTCCAATGTCCCCTCTCACTGCCTCTCAATTTCTTGTTGTCTTCTTTGATCATTATTGTTACATTTATAAATACATATATACACACACATACACATATAATGCACTGAGTCTATTTAGTGATGCTCATGTGTACTGTGTTTAGGGCTGACCACTTGAGATTGGATAACCTCTCAGGGAGCTTGTCCCTGGAGAAAACTGATTTCCTGTCCCTCTGCAGCCATTGATTACCTGTAGTTCCCCATCTAAGGGTGAGACCCTGTGAAATTTCCCCACCCGCATTGGCATATCAACAGGTATTGTCATTATGCTGGTCATGTTAGGCTCCCACATTGTGGAGATTCAGTTTCTCGAGCGCAGCCCCCCCATCGTGTCTGGAATGTATTATCCAGATGCAGGTGTCCTAGTCCTCTGGTTCTTACACTCTTTCTTCTGTCCCCTCTTCTGCCCCCCACCCTGAGCCTTAGGTGTAGGGGTTGCATTGTAGATGTATCAATTGTGGCTGGGTACCCCACAGTCATTTAAGATCAGCATTTTGATTAGTTGAGGAATTTTGTAGTAGTCTCTGTTGCAAAAAGAAGCTTCTTTGATGAGTGGTGAGAACTATACTTACTTGTGAACAGAAGATTGGGATTTAGAATGCAGTTGGAAGTTACGCTGGTTTAGGAAAACAGCAGTAGGATCATCTCTGGGGTCTGAGACCTGTCCATCCATGTGTGCTTGGTTGTGTTTACAGCACCATGCATGGATTCCCTCCGACAGAGCAAGCCTTAAGTCCAATTAGACGGCTTTGGAAATTCAAGAAAGCCACTTCCCAGGCTTCTTTGAGTAGAAGGAAAAGGAGATTGTGCTCAAAACTGAGTTCAAGGTTATGGGCTACAAGCTTTCCTCCTCTTCACTGTACGTTGTCATTATGTGACACTATGTAGGATTTAATGCCTCTTCTCGGGTCACTGGCCAAACTCCAGGTTCTCTCTCGCCAAAGGAACTCGTGAAAAAGGAATTCCAGTGGGGGTAAAAAAGTTGATCATCTTCCCTAGAAAACAGCTACCTATGAACCCTGAGAAAATGTGGAATCGGGTAAAAAATGTCTAAAACAAACTATAATATTAACATCTTCATTTCAAGGAAAATCCATATTTATTTGATAACTTATCATAATTTTAAGAGACTATGTCCTAACAGAGTGGCTCTGTGTAATCTGATTTTGAAGGGGCCAATCATATCATTCAGTTAAGGCTGGGAGTGTGAGCAGAATTCTCACTAAGTTTATATTCTCCATTAGAATATCTGAGGCGACTTAACCTCATGGGTTTTATGAGCTTAGTTTATCAGAGGTATGAGGACCATCTGAGAGCTAAGGAAAGTTTTTCCATTTAGTCATTTATAACACCTAAAAGATCTGCACAAATGGATGTCATTCACGGTCACTCTAGGATCAGTTTCCAAAGTACACACCTGGGGCCCTGACGATACCCCAGGCCCATCAGGGAGTCACATGGAAAAAGTTAAAAATACTTTCATGATACTGCTGGGATACCATGTGCCCAGGTCACCCTCACTCTCTTAACTCTCAGGACCCTCATGAAGTATGACACTGTTGGAGACACAGCCTAGAATCAGGTGGGACTACCCAGCTATCACCTGTGAAGCTGGAGGAATTTGCAAGGGTATACATTATGACACTTGACTTAGAAAAAAGTTATTTTCACAAAACCGTACTATTCATGCTTCCTTACATTAATTGTGTTATGGGTTTATTATTTTTATTTTCTGATTCAAATATTTTCTCAGATTTTTAATTTTGATTTCTAATACAGTACATAGAGATGGGTTTAGTCTACACAAAGAAAAGCACTGGGCGGAGAGCTTGGGGAAGTAGCTCAGTGCCAGAGTAGTTGCTCTGTATGCAGGAGGCCCTAGGGTTAATCCCCAGCATTCTGAAATAAACAAATAAATGAATGAATCAGTCAGTCAATCAGAGAATGGAGAGAGTTCATGGAGCATGAAGACCTGCTGACACCTAGTTCCTTGAATCTGCTTACTCTCCACTGATTGCTATAATTACATAATTACAGGATTCACAACATTTGTAGGCCAAATAAACAGCCCAGAAGAGCTAAGGTTTTGATTTGAACTTTTAATGAGATGAAAATAAAAAGTCCAAAGGAAACCTCTAAATTTCTGCTTCTGCCCCCGACCACACACACACCACACACAGACACACAGACACACAGACACACACAGACACACACACACACACACACACCTTTAAAATGCCCAGAATGCCATCAAAGAATGCATCTCACCAAGTACAGGCTGTACCCAAACTGAGCCCCCCCCCCCTGCTGCAGAGCCCTCCCTCCTCCAAGCAACCCGGGATCTCATTCACAATCACATGGTCTTACTTCCTCTTGAGGTCCATGTTACATTTAGGTAGAAATGTGAGATTTTTCTAAACTCAAACAACAAAAAGAGTTTCCATGTCAGAAGAGTAATTCATACATATTTTCCAAATGTAGGCAGACCGAGCAGGCTAACCCCATTCTTTTCCTGGGGAAAATCACTTGCTTGCAGTGTGCCCCTAACTCCTCCACACAGGAAGAACACTAACACTAATAGTGCTTCCTGCATGAACCTGTTGTGACTTCTAACTGATACGTAAGATTCTTAGAGTTATACCTAGCTCTGGTAAATGAATGAAAGTGTTGACTGGTCTTTTTTTTATTTTAATATTAAAAACATGTGAAGCCAGACATGATGACATGCACCTTTAATCCCAGCACTTGGGAGGCAGAGGCAGGCCTATCTCTCTGAGAGTGAAGCCAGCTTAGTCTATGTAGCGAGTACCAGGCCATCTAGACCTACAGGAAGACCCTGTCTCAAAAAAAAAAAAAAAAGAAAGTCAAACTCCCCTTATGAATACATGGACATCTCATTGGAATAGCTCTTTCTTAGTTAGCAAGCTGCCTATGTCCTTAGCTTTTATGTTCCAAGGGAATTTTTAAAAGTATATAGGAGACTGAAGTTAGTAGGAGCCCATTTCTTCAATAATTTGGAATGTTGTCGGGGAAGATCCTGGCTCGGCCTTTCCTTCTCCGAGGAAACTGATTTATCTTTGTACTTGAAATTGTTTAACTCCCAGGAATGCTTTAAGAACTTACTTTAAATCAATGCTTCCATTGCGTGGGTACGGGCATTACAAATTAATTTTGGAATTTCTTTCTTGACCTGAAAAACACTCCAGACCTAACGCACCTCAGCTTGCCACACGGCCTGCGTTGCTTCACAGCATCACAGGGAGGAGAACAGCTCAAAGAGCACATTGCGGTCACATTTGCGACAGTGGATTATTACGACGGTTCTGTTGCTGTTAATCTCTCACCACACATAACGTTCAAACCAAATGTAGTCGTAGCTATATACATATGAAAGAGTAACAGTATATGTGGTGTGCTCTATATACATGTAAGGCATGCTAAACCGTATGTAGTTTGGGGTCTCCACTAGGCTTCTTGGGCTGAATCCCCTGAAGATGTGGGGTGTGACTGTAGAGGGTACGTTCTTTGCTTATATTAATAATATTAAAATGTTTTGTATTATACTGGGTTCTGTTTTCTGATTGTGACGTAGCTATGCACTATTTGGTTTGGATTTAAAATTTAAGGACTGTGTTCAGTAGGAAACTACACATCTCTTCTTACTTATTTTAGTCCTTATTTTACTTTAGCTTTTTTACTCTTTCGTCTCTCATTTTTAAACAGGGTCTCATGTAGCCCAGGCTGATCTCAAGCTCACTGTACCGTAGCCTCAGTTACATACATAGTGAGCTTGAGGTCAGCCTGGGCTACACTGAACAACTGGTCCTCCCTCCTCTAACTCCCAAGTGCGGACCATGTATTACCACACCCTTCGCTTTGTATATTTTAAAAGGAAAGTCAGTTTTCACTGGGAGAATTGCTTAAGTGCTAATAAGCAAAGCTGTGCTCATATTTTATGAAGACTGAAGTATTTTTATAGGCTTCACCCTGAATTGTGATAAATATAACAAATTATACTAATGGCCTATATCAAATATTTCATTAAGGTTAATTTTTAAAGCCTCTGTCTAATGTTTAAAGCAACTAGCTACCAAGGAACCAAATTCCTTTCTCATCAGCTGAGATTCCTTAGCAAACATTCTGGTTCACAGAGGACACAACCCAAGTGTTCCGCCATCTGAGACCTTATGTGCTTGCCACACACATCTCCCTTGTGTTTCAGGGATTCTGCTTTTGAAAATGTTCCTGTGTAGTTGCTATCTAATTGGACTTTTATGAGATTTAGAAAAATTTTCTGAAAAGAGCTATTCATACAAAATTCTTGTTTAATAGTACGTTTCCACCTGGGTATTTCCATCTGTTTACTTTTCTTGTGTGTCCTAAAATAAGTGACTTAATTCTTTAACATGTGGGGAAGTGCCATAGCTGCACTTGCCCAAACACAAAACAGCGAACCTTGGGAATTCTGTGTTCTACAGCATTCTGTATCTCTGAGCACCACCTTGCAAATGCCACCACATAACAAGGCCCCTGCCAGGGCAGCAGCACGCTTCGGAACATTAGAAGGTCAACAGTTGTGAGTTCCATTGCTTAATTATGGGGAAAATGTGGTGGTTTTCAGCAGGATAAAGGTTTTAAATATTAAACTATTGGGCCTAATGTCTGCTCCAAGAAAAATTTTAACTTCACAAACAGATTAAGCATACTGTTTAAAACATTTCAATCTGAAATTGTTTTTTTCTTTCCTTTTTTCTTTTCTTTTTTTTTTTTTTTACTGATTTTTTGTGTATTTCACACAGAACTTCCCAATCAGTCTTAATCATCTTTATACGCCTTTCCCACTGGCACCCTCCTATAGTGCCCCCACTGGAATTCATACATTCTATCGTTTGTGTTAAGGCCTATTGTGCTGTTAGTATCCCCAGATGTCCCTCAGTGCAAGTTCATCTACTGAGGTCTAGGCAGTCTATCTAGAGTCTCTCCCTTCAAGAAGACACAGAACTTCCCAATCAGTCTTAATCATCTTTATACGCCTTTCCCACTGGCACCCTCCTATAGTGCCCCCACTGGAATTCATACATTCTATCGTTTGTGTTAAGGCCTATTGTGCTGTTAGTATCCCCAGATGTCCCTCAGTGCAAGTTCATCTACTGAGGTCTAGGCAGTCTATCTAGAGTCTCTCCCTTCAAGAAGATCAGCTCTTCCTCACTCAGCAGTAATCAATTGCCAATATTTTTTCTGCTAAGATTGGGGTCTGCTGTCCATTTCCCCAGTTCTATGCTGGGTTTTTGTCTGTTTGAGTTTGCATGTGTCCTGTGCATGCTGATACCATTGCTGTTGGTTCATAGGAGCAGGGTCCCAGGTGCCCGTAGGACTATTTCCATATGGTCATGCCCCTCCTCCCTGGCTCTTACAGTCTTTCCACCCCCTCTTCTGCAGTGGTCCCTGAGCCCTGGGTGGATATAGATTAATATAGGAGCCCTGTCTACATTCTGCAGATGCTTAGTCTCTACACTCTTCTTAGAGAATCCTATTTGTTTTTCTGTTTGACTCAACTGTCAGATTCCAAATATAATATGCATTGAAACATACAGTGGATGAATGGTTTTTTCCGCCTTAATGAACACAAGTGGTATATTACACTCTGTTTATATTAAAGAACTATTGGAAGTTTTGGCATAAACCTGCAGCATCAGTAAGCCAGAAAGCTTCTCACTTTGTTGCACATTGTAATACTTTGTTCATTCTCTAAAATCTCTGCCGTCTACTTCTCACCTGTGTTCTCCATCACTGGGGATCCATTGGCAGGCCTTCTAGAAGTTTCTAGAATTTTACAAAACTAGATAACACATGTTATCTTTTGATCTGGCTCCTTTCATTCAGCATAATTATTTGGAGACTTGTTCATACTCGTAGTTCATACTCGTACATCATGGACTGAGAGGTTATTCCTTTGTGATGTTTGGTATCATTCTATTAACAACTGCCTAGGGCTATTTATTTTTTATGCATACACTGGGACAGAAGTTTGACTTATTTCCAATGCAGGATTGATGAAGTAAATCTTCTATGAGCAAACATTTCCATATCTTTGTATAGACTTTTTAAGTTGATTAAGACCAAGGAGTAGATGCCTTTTGGGTCAGCTGTAAGTACTGGTATTAATGTTTCAGGAAACTGCCAAACCATTTTCCAAAGTGGCTATAACATTTGGCATCCCCAGCAGCAGATGTGAGATTCTATGGTTCCCCATCTTTGCTCACATTGCATGATCGGTATTTTTAATTTTCATAATTTTAATGACACACCTGTTGTTGGCATTTGTCTATCATTAAGGGTGGTGGTTTTGAACATCTTTTCACGTTTATAAACCGTCTGTAGCTACTCTTTGCTGAAGTGTCAGTTGAAAACCTTTGCCTATGGTTTTTCATGATTGTCTTATTTATTATAACAGTTCTTCATATATACTTAGATGCAAATCAAATACATGCATGAAAAGTACCATCAACTACAACTTACGTGCAATATTTTGTATTGTAATAAGCTTGTGTGTATGTGTGTGGTGTATGCATGTGTGTGCATGCACGTATCAAGCCGGAAATTGATATCAGGTGTCTTCTTCTATCACTGAACCTGGAGCTCACCTGTTCAGCTAGACTGGCTGGCCAGCGATCTCCAGGAATTCCCAATATCCACTTCCCCGGCATTGAGATTACAGGCGCCCAACATCTTATCCAACTTTTGGGGATCCAAACTCAGGTCTTTGTGTTTGTACAGGAAATACTTTACTGACTGAACCATCTCCCTAGCCATCTAAATACCCTTTTAATCTACACATTCATCTAACTAAATTTTTAAGCCTTTAAAATTGGTCTTAAAGTAATGATCCAAAATGTGGATTAGTGCCTCAAGTACTGTGAAGCGATTATTCATGCCCTCTTATTTTTAATACATCTCTCCTTTATCTGTTTCACTAGAATTTCTTTTCAATGGCATATTAAAGTCAGCTTGCTTTTGTCATGGTTACTATACTGTTGCTGATGCAGCCTCTCATCTGTCATATATTTATAAAACAGTATAACTTTATGTAGACACCATAAAGCACACATTGTTTAACCGGCATGATTTCAATCCCTTCCCATAGATGAAACAATTTGTTTTTCACAGCAGCTTGTGTATATTGTGATTTAATTTACTTATTTATTTTTAGGTTTTTTGAGACGGGCTTTTGATATGTAGCCCAGGCTGGCTTCAAACTCACAGAAATCTTCCTGCCTCACCCCACCAAGTGCTGGGATAACAGGCACACACCACTGCACCTGGCAGTGATTCTATTGAAAAGTGAACAAACTAAGGCACAAAAAGGGCAGATGTCCCTTGTCTGCAGAAGTGGTAGAGGTAGGATCCTAGTCACAGCGATCAGGCTCCACATCCCCTGTGCCTCTGAAAAATACTCAGGTGTTTACTTAAAGATAAAATACATCTCTAAACAATTTTTTTTCATAGCAAATCACAAATTATACTTTGATTTCTCGACATCCTCCAATAAACCTTTGTGCAAATAAAGTAAATGAATTTGAATTGAATCTTTATTTCCCTTTCCCAGCAGTGAAATCACCTAAGTCAACAAAATGGAAGGAAAACAACAAAATTAAGGCTCTGGGGAGAAATCTACAAATTATAAACTGAGTTCACATTCATTATTCTCACTAAACGTGGTACACTCTGCTGTGCTAATTTTTCCAACATGATTTCCGTAGGAGCACAGAACCCACAAAATACTGGCTGCTCCAAAGTTTGAAGGCAATCATTTATTTTGTATCTGAAAGCAAATTTATCAGGATCATTTCTCTCTGAACAAACAATGAAGCTGGTGGAGATGTGGAATGCAGCAAACTCGGACATAGTACTAAACACGGATTTCCAAAGGGTTACTTAAGAAGATTGATGTGGAAGAGAATGATGAGAAATTGTTGCAGGTTTTAATCTTTCTCAGTCCTTCATGCAGGATTCTAACGTAAGCAAATGAGTTGTTTGCACAGACCCCAGAGATATGAAGGATGCTCTCTGGTTTTCTCTGAGCCTGGCAGCCAGTTTCTCTCTCTATTTAAAGATCTTCAGCAACAGAAGCCCATGTCTTGTTCTGATCTCAGGTTTCATCTTATCTAAGGAATGTCAGACGTTCTCATGCTGAGCTTTCTAGAAGGTTCTTATGGAGACAGGTGCCAGATTTTTTATTATATTTCGAATCATCTGTGTGCTGGTTAGTACTAGTAGTTAGTTTGACACAATTTGGCACAACCTAGAATTACCTGGGATGACAGTCTTAATGAGGAATTACCTAGATCTTGAACCTCTGGCATATCTGTGGGGGAATTGGTTTAATTTCTAATTGATGTAGGAAGACCTAGCCCTTTGTAAGCGGCACCATCCCCTAGGCAGGGGGTCCTGAAGAAAGCTGCCTGAGAGCAAGCAGGGACCCACCCATTCTGTTGGTTCTCCCTCTGCTCTTGACTATGGATATGTTGCTTTAAATTCCTGCCTTGACTTCCAGGCTATAATAGACTAGACCCTAGAATTGTGAGCAAATAACCCCTTTTTTCCCCTAAGTGGCTTTTTGTCGAAATATTTTATCACAGCAACGAAATGGAACTAGAGCAATCTGTCACGAGACACAACGCATGTTTAATTGAGCCACATTCGCTGAACCTTCATTAGGTGATTTTATGAAGGAAACTGGCTAGTTGTTGAATTATCCTATCAACCCCCGAGTTCCACACTTTTGCATTTTGAAAAGTGCTCTTACGATTTCAAACCTTTCCTTAAATGAGAAAATTTCTTTTTTCGAATTCTGTAAATTGCATGCCCTCCTCTTAAGACAGATAAGGAGAAAGCAATCAACCCCACAGAGAAACAGCAGGCAGCCTGTTCCTCAAGGCCTGTCAACCTGACTCCCTCAAGCACTGCAAAGTGTCTTGGTAGGCAGGGACATTACAGACAGCACTCCCAGAAACGATGACTTTCCAGTTCGATTTCTCCAGACTTCCTTGTCCCATTCCTTCAGACGCACCATCTAAGGACTCCTAACCATCCTCTGGATTCTTATGGGGCCAGGTCTCTGTGTTTCCTTGGGAAGTGGCAGGGACTAAGTCACGAGTCATCCCTATAGACAATTAGTGCCATGTACTCGCTGAGTCATTCCAGGGAGGCTTCCTAACTTTTCAGGACACAATTCTCCCTTTCTCAGTTACAGCAATGATAAATCATGCCTGCTTCCCCTCACCACAGAGTTACAGTGAAAAATCCCTGAGAAATGTGTGGAAACTGCATGGGGGGGCAAGTCCTAGAAAATATGCCAATTTTTTTGTTGGGTATAAACTTGAGGTTAAGGGAGTTCTGGGTAAACTATTAGAAAATATGCAGACCTTTCCTGTGTGTTCTTGACTCTTGAAAGGACACCAGCAGTGAATTGAAGACATGATGTGGTAGTTTATGAAGTCACAGGTGGGGCTAAACTACACGCAAGGAAAAGACAAAGCCTTTGTCCCTAATTTATAGCATGCCTTCGTGGTTGAAGATTGACTTCATGATCTGATTGATTCAGCTCATGACTTACAGCAGAACAAGCAACTCCAGTGCGTTGAATTTGTGTGTGATTAAAAAACAGAATTAAGCCTATGATCTTAATGCATGTTTAAATACACGTGTTTTACAACGACATAAAAGTGATAAACACACGCATACCTTATGCACTTGAAAAGTCTCTCTAGGTTGAGTGCCACATATGAAGCAGAATTCATGGTCAGTCCTATGTCCGCAGAAGAAAGAAGCCTAACGGGTAAAGGCGTACTATAAGCAATGATGAAGGATGAAAAGTCTGTGGGTTCAAAGAGAAGAAAGCAGAGGAACGTACGCCTTTGGGAGGAGAGATACAGGTGCTGTCGTGGTTTGCATGCCCGTCTTTGTGTTTCTTTGTAGCTCTCCCTGGCATATGGACGGTTTTAGTCTTCTCTTCCTCACCTGTCTTTGCATCACTGTCTCTTTGTGTCACGTGTGGGTATACATTCACCCCCACACCAATGACTGCAGTCACTCATCAGAAGTGCAAAGTGCTGACAGCAAAAATCAGGAAAGGTGTAACATCCCTTGTAAGACACCAACAGAGTCTCGTTCAAGCAGCCCTGAAGCTCATCTGTGCCTTCTTAGAGTTAGTGCTCAAACTGAATAATGATACTCATCCAAAATTGGTCTGTCACCTAGCTTCTGAAGAAATGCAACCGCTCATGTTAAAAAATATTTACAACCATATCAGTCCCTTAGAACTAAGCAAATCATAGCATCAATTGGATAATATTATGGGAATAAACAAGTCAAAGGCAGCAAAAGCAGTATCACATACACTGTGAAAGTGTAAAAAGAATCCTCGTTTAGGGATTATCATATCATCAGTGTGGCATGGGCAGTGGCTAGCCATTCCTACCTGGGTGTTGCAACAACTGTGAGATTTTAATGCTTATTTACCAAACAGGTTCATAATAGGCCCAGGAAAAATGAATCCTGGCCTCAAGTTCCTGTGCCCTTTCTTCCTGTAGGCCTCAGATTCCCAGTAACTCTTGCTGTTCTTAGCTGGTGGAATCCTTGCTTCTATCTTGTCCAACAAGCTCTTCTCTCATGGAGCTGAGATTGTGCGTTGTGAAAGGGCAGCCATGGGGGTCAGTGAGGTGGCTCAGGGGGTAAAGCACTTGCCACGCAAGCCCGAGAATCTGAATTCAGTCTCCAACCCACATAAAGGTGGAAAGAGATAACCAGCTTCATACATTTGTCCTCTGACCTTAACAAGTGTGTCATGATCTGCATGCATGCACATGCAAACACACACACACTAAAAATAAACTTAATTTTTGAAAAAAAAGGACAACCATGGACCTTAATTCACATGTAAGCAGAAATGAATTTATGGATTTTAGGCATATTTCCAGTTAGAGTAAATTTCCAAATCAATGTATAATTATCAATCATTCTGACAATGTATCTCAGTAATAAATATTCCAGACACAATAGTATTGATGTAATTTAAAAATTCAAATGGGGGGGCTGGAGAATTGGCTCAGCGGTTAAGAACACTGACTGATCTTGCAGAAGACCTGGGTTCGAATCCCATCACCCACATGGCAGCTAACAGCTGTCCGTAACTCCAGTTCCAGGGGATCCGACAACAGCTTCTTCTGTCTTCCCCGGGTAATTCCACGGCACGGGTGCACTTACCTACAGGCAGGCAATACACGCGTACACATAAAATAAATAAATAAAATATTTTTTTAAAAATTCAAATGGAATTCAGATGAATGATAGTAAAATAAAAATAGCTTATTAGCTAAAAAGGTGTTGATTTCCAATAAACGGGGGATGATTATATTAATCCTTTGGCTGACGTAGTTCTAAATTTTGTACGGGTTTGGGTTTTTAAATAATATTTTTATTAATTCCTTGAAATTTTCATACACTGTTTTTTGATCCACCCATACCTACCTACTCCCTCCCACTTCATGTCCTCTATTATTTTCTTAAAGCCTATCAAGTCTCACTAGTGTTTGCCAAACGTTCCTGGGTGTGTGGCCATCCCCTGGAGCCTGGTTAACCAACCAGGTGTCACACTCTTAAAGAAAACTGATTCTTCTTCTCCCAGAAGCTATCAACTACCAACATTTCCTCAGCTAGGGCTGGGGCTTCTTGGCCACCACTGCCTTCCATGCTGGGCTTTTGTCTGACTTGGGCTTGTGGAAGTCTTGTGTGTGCTGTCACAACCTCTGTGGGTTCATATGTGCAACTGCCTGTTTTATCTGGAAAATACGATTGCCTTGCATTTGTCCTCCAACTACCTCTGACTCTTACAATATTTCCACCTCCTTTTCCACAATGAATCTTGAGTTTTGGGAGGAGAGGGTGATAGAGGCATCCCACTTAGGGCTGAGCACTCCAGTCTCCTAGTCGCTATACCATGACCAGTTGTGGGTCTCTGTATTGACCACCATCTGCTCTAAGAGGAAGCTTCTCTGGTGAGAGTTGAGAAATATACTAATCTATAGATATAACAATAAGTAATTGGGAGTCAGTTTAATGCTATATCCATTTAGCAGAACCTATGGCTAGACATATATATGGAGTTACCCTATAATGGGGGACAGTGCCCCATCAGACACCACAAGCTGGCAAATAAAAAGGCCAATTGCAGGAACAGATGCCCTTTTGGGGGGCTTTTAACCAGGGGGTTCCCACAGACCCTCAGACAGTACTGGCTATTTCCAGAGCTCTTGGTTAGCCTCCAGAACTTGACATAAGACCCTATTGCTAACAAAACTACATATGTGAGCAGAGCAAACACAGGGAAATCAAAATGATACTGACTTTGAAGCTTCATCTCCACTGGCTAGTTTTCATATGCTGAAGATCGGCACTCTACTAGCAGAGAAACGGAATCATCAGGCTTACCCAGCTGTGAACTCTGTGGTCTACAGTAACAGCTGTCCTGGCAAGACACACCCACTGGTGCAACAGCGGAGCAAATGTTATGGGAGGAAAAAACCACTTTCTGAGCAGCTCCTGTAGAATCTTTTCCAGCCCTCTGCCTAGATCAGAGTTCTAGGTGCTGTGATCTGGGTGTCATTTCTGAAAAGCCTGTGTAGACCAGGCATGGAGCTACAGCTGGACAGATACCGGAAAGGAGGAGGCCGTGTGGCCAGGCTTGACAAGGGTATGCAATTGCTACTCCATTTGGAGCAGGTAACATTAAATACATAAATTAATAGTAACTTCCAATTCTTACAGTGCTCGCCATGTTCCAACTTTATTTCATGCTTTCAAGAAGTCGTATGGGACAGGCTCTCCACTTTTGAAGAAACTGAAATTCATTAAAATCTGAGATATAGATAGAGCTTTCTAAAAGAAAACACAGTCACCTCGGTGGTGTGTGTGTGTGTGTGTGTGTGTGTGTGTGTGTGTGTGTGTGGTGTGTGGTGTGTATGTGTGTGTGTGTGAGTGGTGTGTGGTGTGTATCTGTGTGTGTGTGAGTGGTGTGTGGTGTGTATGTGTGTGTGGTGTGTGTTTGCATGTTTTTGCATGTGTGGGGGTACACATATGTGTAGGTGCAAGTGCATGCTCATGTGTTTGGAGGCCTGAGGTGGTTGATGTCAGAAATCACCCTCCCTAACTCTTCCACTTTATTCATAGAGGCAGGCTCTCTCAATCAAACCCAGAGCTTGCCCAGTCTTAGCGAGCTTACTCTGGGGACCCCCTGACCCCACCTTCTGAGACTAGAACTACAGGGAGGCCTGCATACCACACTTACCCAGCATTTACATGGATTCTGGGGACCTGAACTCCTATCATCTCACTTTCACTGTAGCACTTTAACCTGAGCCGTCTCCTCAGCCCCTGTATTCATTGTACAGTCAGAAACACAGGAAATATACAACTTCCATAGATGGTCTAAAGAATTTAGTCTGGATACTCACCAGTTACCTAACAAAAGTCCCTATCTTCAGTGTACAAGAAAACTCATACCCCATGACTGATACAGGCCCCTGTCTGCATCAGCGAGTGTGTACTTCCTGGCAGAAATGATAACACCATTCTGCTCCATGACGACGTGAAAAATGGCAGTGGGCCTCGAGCCCTGAATGCAATGATGTTTCTTACAAATCACTGGTTGGCCAAGTTCCTTCTTCATCTGCCAGCATCAGAGTGAGACATTGTACTCTGCACTCTCTAAACAGCTCTTGAAAACTATATCTAAAGCGTAGTCCAGACCTGTCCTTTGGTTTCTTAGCTTTTCCAGTAATCAACATAATCACTTAACTGGTTTTTCCCCTCCGTTTTCCCGTGTGTTACTTGACACCAATGAATGCTCATTAGAAGCAACTTGGAAAATAAAAGAACCTAAATAAATAAATACTATAGATAAATAAATAAATATAAAGTATAATAAATAAATACTATAAATATCACTAGCATGATACTATAAATAAATAATATAAGGTATAATAAATAAATATCACTAGCATGACCCTCCAAATTCTAACCACCACTATTACCAATTTTACCTTCAAGTTAAACTAAGTGTCCATTTCTTCACCTATTTAATCAGCAAATCCACTTGTGTAAAATTAAATTTCCTATGTGTCTCTTAAGATTTGAGCAGAAACAGGGTCTCACTCTGTAGTCCAGGCCTACCAGAACCCAGTGTATCATGCAAGGTAGCCTCCAGCTTGTAGAAATTCTCCTCCTCCAGTGTTCCAAGTGCTGGGATTACAGGTGTGAGCCTTGAGGCCCAGCTTATTTGGGGTAGATATTTTTGCTTATAAGACTGGACGTCTAGATTTGTTTGGTTGTTTTTTGCTTTTTGGTTTTTGTTCATTTTGTCTGTCACTTGACACAGCATAGAGGACATCTTACCATGCAACTTGCTTTAAATTTTTAGCAGAGGAATTCTCTGAAAGTTCTCCTCACTCTGTACATTTGTTGCTCGAAACTAGGTTGTTCTCGGCTCCCAGAAAATCTGTTATTCAACAGTATGTTAACCACTCACTAATCGAAAAATAGTACTTAAGCCAACAGGAAAACACTAGACTTATTCAAGAAATTTGAACATTTTTGAAAGCTATTTAACAAGGAAAAACTCCAGGGAATCTGATTAAATATGCTGTTTACACCACCAGAGGTATTATATTTCCTGAGAACAGCTGTATAATAGGAATTGCCAAAATTATAATTCATCATATCCAAAGTGACCTTTCCAAATATTTAAGAGGTTGAAATTTTAGCTAAATAGAGTCTCAGGAGCTCATTAGATTTTTCAAGAGTGTATCTAAGAATGTCAAAGGCACATTTCAAAATATGGTATTTGAAAGTACGTATTTCTAAATAATGCCGTCAGATTCTTTTAAAATTACACATTGATTGTTTTGCTGTCGTTGTTGTTGTTGTGCGGTGCTCAGGTTTTCCTTATTAGAAAGGTAAGTTTATTTCTCATGACTTTATACCTATGAACTTTGGGAAAATGCTTATTCAGTCTCAAGCAATTTCATTTCCAGCCAGACTGGCCTCTGATAAGTACAATTTTTTTTTGCTGGAGTGACCAGGGATCAGACCTGAGCTGTTGAAACAGTGCGGTATCTTCCCTGAGAAAACTTCAGCAGTCCAAACAAGACTGGGGGAAGCAGGTGTCAGAATGGAATGACCTTCAGGGAGTTCACAGTGCCCATCTCACTTTTCATATTTCTGTCTAATCCCTTGGGATCGTGGAAAAATATGGTATGGAAATACCCCGTACCCCTCAAATTTATATAAAATATAAATTTTGGTATATTATGGAGCTGGAAGGACCTTGGCCATCCAGTGGAATCCAGAAAATGCCATGAATGTACATGAGATCTCACGTGATTGCAGGTTTTACCTATGATAAACCGTGTCATTTTGACCAGCTGTCCTGGTAGCTCTATATAATATCATAAAGCATTAATGTGTATAAAGATGATGAGACATTAGGAAAAATGTGAACCTACAATAGTGCTTTAAAGCATCTACAGTTGTATGTGTGTGATGGGGGTGATGTGCATGTCACAGCACACGTGTGGAGATCAGAGGACAAGCTCAGGTGTCAGTCCTAACCTTCTTCCTTCATTGAAATAGGACCTCTAGTTCTTTTTTTTTTTTTTTTGGTCTTTTTTGAGACAGGGTCTCCCTGTAGCCCCATCTGTCCTGGAACTCGCTATGTAGCCCAGGCTGGCTTTGAACTCACAGAGATCCACCTGCCTCTACCTCCAGAATGCTGGGATTAAAGGCGTGTGCCACCATGCCGGTTTATTTATTTTTATTTAATGTGGGTGTGTGTATTGCCTGCATGCATGTAAGTGCACCCATGTTGTGCAGTGCCCTCTGAGGTCAGAAGAGGGTGTCGGATCCCCTGGAACTGGAGTTACAGATGGTTGTTAGCACCGTGTGGGTGCTCAAAATCAAACCCAGGTCCTCTGCAAGAGTAGTCAGGGCTCTTAACCTCTGAGCCATCTCTCCAGTCCCTGGACCTCTAGTTCTTAATGGCATATGTGCTTGCAAGGATTCTCCTTTCTCTGCTCACAACGCACTGGCTGAGTGATGGGATGACAGGTGCTGCCTCTGGCTTTACTTGAGTTTGGGAATTTGAACTTGGGTCATCACAGTTGTGCAGCAAACACTTCATCCACTGAGTCATCTCCCTAGTCTAGCGTTTTTTAATAAGTATAATTATATGCAACTTTCTGTTGCTTTTCTCACACATTGGCGAGTGACAATCTGTAGAAAAGATGACCACTGTACAGTTCCACGGGGGTTTTTGGGGTCTCCAGTACCCGGTGACCCTTATATACCTTCACATTACTACTGTTGACCGTGCTCCTGAGAATCTTGCTATCTGGAATCTTACAGAAGAACTTATGAATCTTCTCCACCTACAGCTCTTTCTTTTCTTTCTGTTGTTGTTTTTGGCAGTTTGTAAGAAGTTTGTCTTAGCTGCAGCATACCAAAGAAATGCCACGGTTGAAAATGCATCGGGCATGGCTGTTATTTCCTCTGTCCTGAGCTGTTTGTCCATCTGGGCAGCAGGATATATGTAAGGGCACATTTTGGTCACGTGGGCCCTGTGAAAATAGTAGATGCATGAATACAGTCATGAATGCATTAGTGGGAGTAACATATGGGGAAAGTGCTAAGCCTCAGAGGAAACTAGAAGCGCAGCAGGTGCTAATGGAAGGGATATATCACATATTTTCCTTGGCCCCGTGATGAAATAACTAACAGAGGGTGGGTTTCAATTAGAGATTACAGTCCACCATGGCAGCTGATGTAGCTCCAAACGTGGGATAGAAAGTTTGGCAAGTAGCCAGAGGGGCTATCAGCTTCAGGACCCACCTCCATGCACCAACATCCTCCACACAGGCCCTATGACCTCCAAAAATAGTGTCACCAGTTGGAAAACAGGTGTTCTAACACATGAGCCTGTGGGGGACATTTCAGAGCCACACTGTTAACACAGGGCGTGACTGAGGAAGTCAGAAGAGCCTCTTAGAGTTTGACTCATGATGGAGAAAAGTTTGGGTTAATCTTTTAAGATTTATTTCAGATTACCTATCCATTAGGGTAGAATATATGTCCATTAACCAAGGTACTTGGAAATCAAGAATCCTAGGAAAATAATGGACGCCCTGTCCTCGGGGGTAAAATGGTGGCTTTAACCCCAGCAGGAAGATGAGTAGACGCAGGCACTGAGTCTCAAAGACCCTTGTCTTCACGAATGAGGAGTGGAGCTGAAGAGATAGCTTAGCTATTAAGAGCACCTGATGCTCTTCCAGAGGACCCAAATTTATTTCTCAGTACCCACATCAGGCAGCTCACAAACACCTGTAACTCCAGCTCCAAGAGATCTGATGCCCTCTCTGGCTTCCAGGGGTACTACACACATGTGGTATATGTTCATGCAGATACACACACATAAAAAAATTAAAATATATGTAACAAAAATAATTAAAGAAAAGGTCACAAAATTGAGAGGGAGGAGGTGTGGGATGAGTTTCAGGGGGGCGGAGGAGTGGAGATCGTGAAAACACAGTACTAATGTATGAAATGCTCAAAAATAAATAAATAAATACAAATAAAACTTTGAAGAGTAAAGAGTAAGAACAGAAACATTTCCAAAGAAGCCTAGTCTTGGATTTGGAGCAGAATATACTTTCATTTCTACTTTAAGACTAATCTGCCTACAGACTTTAAACACAAGCCGGGACTGTTTGCAGTTCTTCTAATCAAGTCCAAAGTGCAGGAGTTGAGTCTGGACTTCATATTCCTGTTTTGACTTAGAGACACAGGGAGATGCTAAGAGGCAGGCTGAGTGCTAAAGACTGTAATTAAAGCCACCTGGATCAGGACTTCAGCAAGGTTACCTGCAAAGGGTGATTAACATTTCCAACACCTGCACTCATCCATGTCCGCCAAGAGCAGGGTTTTAAAGATACAGTATTGTTTATAAGATCAGGAGCTCATCTTTTCCCTGGTTACATTTTTTTAGCTTGTAAAGATTACAGGAAACTGTTTGATATGTTGGACAGTTTTTAAATTATGGTTTCATGGGAGAAATATAGTAGCAATGACTTTTATGTTGGAATGTCTTTCCCTTTAGAGCAACTCCCTAAATGAAGCATTTCATAGTCCTCGCTGCCTAGGACACAGTCTTTTATTTTTTTATTTAAGATGTTTTCTAGTGTGTTTGTAAGATTGTAAGATTTTAACAGAATTATGCTAACGCTGTGACTTCTGATTTAAGTTCATCTTTAGTCAAACAGTTCTGAATTCCTTAGTGTATCGTAACCTCAGGAATAGCATGTTTTATGAAAAATTTATATGCACTTAATTGTTCATTGATCTGGGTGCACACTTCTAGGCTTTTGAAGCACAGCAGGTTAGCTATGGCCTCTTTGTTTGCTGGCCTTGGAAGAGGGACAGCGAAGGAAGAGAGAGGTTGGCTACTAAGGTATCATCCTCTGAAGAGGTTACCCAAACTGCCAATAGGGAATCGGGACGCAGACCACTCTGGCTTCTCCCATGCTGAACAGGGACGCAGGGTGAGGCAATTGGACTACCCCCTTCAGTGAGTCTTTTAAAATTCTTTTTCTGAATTGCAGTTATTGTTGATTTTCCCCAAATGTATTTTCCAAGTATTACCTCTTCCTTCTGCCATAACATGGGAACCCAGGCTCCTAGCCGGCCCTCACCCTCAGTACAAGAGTACCTGAAAAACTCAAGGATGATGAAAAGACAGGAAAAGATGCTACTGAAAAGTCTGATACATAGATAGATGCACATTCAGATGTAATGTATATGTGGCTGTAGATTCATATGTAGATATAGATGCATACATAGATATAGATGCAGTATGTATAGATGCAGACAACTATATAGATGTGTAATAGCTGATATATAGATGCATAAATTGGTACTGATGCATATATAAATGCAAATGAGTATGATGCTTATATGAGTAGATGCTTATATAGAGACTATATATAAATGTAGATACATATATAAATGCATATATTGATGAATATATAGATGTAATAGATATCTAGATCTAGACACATACATAGATATAGATGCTTATATATAGACGTAGAGGAATGTAATGATGTGTAGGTGGATGCACACATTGATGTAGGTGCCTGTATAGACATAGCTGAGTATATAAATGCTCACATAGACAGAATGTATACAGATGTAGATACATAAATGCATATATTGATGAGTATATAGATGTAGAGTGTATATAGATACAGATAAATATATAGATGTCTATATAGGTGTAAATGCAGATCAATAGAGATAATATCCAACTAAAGTGAAGGCATAGGAAATTAAATTGCCAAATTTTGATAAGCGTTACTGGTGTCTAAGTCAGTCCATTTGGAGTCACTCCTTTAAAGAACATTAGCTCTCCCTCACCCAGCTGCTAAGAGTTCCTCAGCTAGGGTTGGGGCCTCCTGCCCATTTTCCCAGGTCTATGCTAGCTTTTTGTCTGATTGAGTTTGCATGGGTCTTGTGCATGCTGACACCATTGGTGTAGGTTTGTATGAGAAGGGTCCCTTTCACCTGTAGGGCTATTTCATATGGTCCTGCACCTCCTCCCTGGCCCTTACATTCTTTCACCCCCTCTTCCACAGTGGAACCTGAGTCATGGGTGGGATTTAATATAAGAGTCCTATGAAATCCAGTGGGGAGGTTATAGGGGCTGCAGATAGATTGGGGGGATCTAAATATGATTAAGATGTATTGGATAAAATGCACATAAAGCCAGTAAAAAGTATACATTGAGAAAAATTTTAAATGTAAATGAATACTCTATGACCCAATAATCATAGTTTTAGGAATGTATAAATGAGTATTCCTGTGTATATGAGGATTATTACTACTATATTGTTCATTATAGGGAGAAGCTAACAGCCTTAATCCTGTAAATTATAAAAGGATTGCATGCATGATAGCCCAACCAGGCAAGGTGGATTTACTCTCCTACAAATCCTCACCGTACTGTCCACTGAGAAGGGCAGATGCACAGACATCCTAGTGGATGCTTATGGTAAAAGAAATAGGTAAAGACAGGAGGACACAAGGAGGAACAGGCATTGAACATTCACAGAGCCTGAAACTGGGACCCAGAGCCCAAGAAACAAGCCTCACTTATTCTTCTCCTAAGTATCTAGCACTTGGTTCACTGAATATATAGTTGGGTTTTTTTTAGAAAGTAAAAGGGAAATCATTTTATTAGGTATTGTTTAACTTTAATGATCTTATTACAAATTTGTTGGGTTGCTTGGAATTCTGACTGACAGATCAAGGCTCAAGAGAACAGAGGCAGGACCAGGTGAGCAGTCCACACCCCACTCTTAGTGCCCACGCCATTCTGTCTCCATGGGCTGCTGAGAATTATAAATCAGCTGTGTCCTAGGTTTACACATGATTGACTATTTCAAGTCATAAGCGGTAACAAAAAAGCAGAAAACAAGCATTTTATGCTGTAATAGAAAACGTGAGGCTGTAAACCCGTGGTTCCACCCTCTGCCCACCTCATCTGGCAGCAACATTCATTGCCACGCTCCCTTCCAGGGCTCAAAATATCACGATGAATCTGACATAATAAATGACTCTTAGCTCAGTTTTTGCAGCTATCAACCCCATAGTACAACCACTGCTATGAAACCTCTTAGAATTCCTCACTGTAACAGGAGATGATAATTATAAGCACGTATGAAATTATTGGAATGAAACCCACTCCTTTTTATAATTAAGGCACACTAAAAGGAGAGAGAGCTTTAGGGTTTTTGTTTGGTTTTGTCCTTATGCTGAAAGTCGTTACTAAACAGGACAGCAAGTATAAACGTCTACTGTGTCTACATGCATCGTCTACTTCAAGTGCAGAGTTCATTTTAAATCCATTGCTGTTAACGAAGGACAGAATTCAGAATCACTAAGATTTGGGTTGGGTAATAAGCACTCTTCAGCTTCTGTTTCATGGCTTATGGCTTTCTGATGTTTTTAAAGAAAAATAGGAGCTAAAACTAACCTCCCTTTGGTATTTTACAGGCTAGAAATGAGTAAAAAAAAAATCGGATGGAAAAGAACGGCGACAGTATGCTGGAATGCTGTGTGCTTATTTTATGCTGTTTGTCCTCCCTCGGTTTTCACTGCACCTTTTAGTAATGCAATAAGTTAAAGTGACATTTAATTGCTTACTGTAGCCAGCAGGCATAATCTATATTTTGATTGTATAAGGTCATTGTGTTACCTTATTAAACTGTAACATGTTTAGCATGTTACATGAAATCCATACTAACACCATTCTAAACCGTGACATTTAAAACTATGTCTCTTAAAAAACTTCCTTCTGCTTTTGAAAGAACTCAGTGTTAAAAAGAACTGAGTAAATCTCAGGTTCTTAAAAATTTTAGAGTCTCCATCAACAGAAATATTATGTGCTGACATAAAACACAACTCTTACCTCAAAGGAAATAAAAAACAGTTTACTCTTAAGTCAACTATGTGTCTATTGCCTGGGAACATGGATTCAAGTTGCCCCAAATAGTGTATCTCAATGTGGAATTGCTCTGTTAAGGTTTTTATAGTTACAGTAAAAAGAGAAATTATAAATTAAGGTATTTTCAACTACATTGGTTGAACCTTGGGAAAGTGTGTTACAGCAAAGTGGGGAGCTCTGTCTTACATGCTGTCTGATGACACTCTTAGCTTTGGGTTGATGGAAGCTAGCAGTCTAGCATGTTAAAAGGGTTTCATCTGACAGTCCAAACAAACGTTAGGTCAGACTGGGAGATGGGCAGTGAGTGGCTTTAAAGAGGGATAAACAGAGCCAAAGGTAATTCTGGCTCCGGATCTGTAACATCCCCGCTCTCTGTGGTCAGAACTTCTGACCAATCAGCCCTATGGGACCATTGATGTAAGTGTGGCTTTTCTCTGAGAACTTCAATTCACGTTGTTAATTTTTTTCCTTATTTAAAATAACGTGGAATGCAGAGACCAGATATACTTAGGGAAGAGCCAAGCTATAAGCTAACATTGTTGGTGAAATACCTTTTGGTCACTGTTTTATGTGCCTAAAAGTAAAATGAAAACTTGCTAAGTTTGGAAAATATTCTCCTTGCTACTTTATGCATGTAGTCTGATTGCTGGGAATTGAACCTAGAGCCTTATGCATGTCAGACAAGCACTCTGTCACTGAGCTATATCCTCAACCCTCTTATGTGCGTTTTACCTTGAGACAGGATCTCCCTCAGCTGGCCAGGTGAGCCTTTGCTCTATAAGTCTTGGAGGCCTTGAACTATTAGCTGGGATTCCAGACCTGTACCACAAGGCCCAGTTCAGTTGGGTTTTTTTAAATCCCTATGAACTTCCTGTTCTTATCTCGATCTGACATTTTGTCCTCTGACACTGGACAAACTGACACGCCATCCTTTTCCATGAACAGAGCTAGTTTCTTCTCCTGCCTCGGTTCTCTGCCGAAATTGCGATGGAAGCAACACTTCTCACTTCAGTGCCTATTGACACTGTCTTGAATTTCTAGAACTTACTGGACTGGGAGGATTCTTAGTATCTGTTCTCTCGGGCCCCAGCCAACACAGAAACTGAGAGCTGTCAGCCTGCAGACTCGGCCCTGCCGGGCCTCAACGCAGTGAAGGAAGGGCTCTAGCCCTCCTAGCTGGTGGCTTCAGAGACTTTTGGAACCTCAGGAACCTACAGGAAAGACCTGGGCAAGAAGGCGAGCCTTTAGAGACGGCCACCTACCACTCCAGTGCTGGTTGGCCTTTCTCAATTTGGTTTAACCTCCTACACATGTCACACACATGTCACATATCACACACATCACACTCAGACATCACACATCACATGCATCACACATGTACACATGTATCACACACATCATCCGAACATATACATACATGCACTCACATGCACATCACACATGCACCATATCACACACATACCACACACAAATTGCAAACATGTCACATAAGCTTACTGCATACACATTCCATACATATCATACACATACCACATACATAAGACATCACACACATTACATACATATCACACACATACCACATATACCACATACACAAGCACACAGACCTCTCCTCAGTAGGGAAAGAGCATGAGTGATCCTCTTCATCAGCACTAGTCCAATCACTCCAGTTTATTAAACCCTCACATATACCCAGTCTCTGGCCGAGGTCTTCATTATATGTGGTGTGTTCTACCAGCCTGAAACCTACTTAAATCCCTTGAAGATTTCTGAAGCTGAGTCCTTATCAGTCATATTGACCCATGAAACATGATCTTGGTCTTATGGTATCTTCCTAGGGGATACAATCAGGTCACTTTGTCAGAAAGTCCTAAGAAGATTGACTTTCTTCAGCTTCAAGGTCCATTCCTGTTTCCTCTCTCCTCCCTTGTGATGGACTCAGAAACACTCAGGTCAATCCCATCTACCATAGAGTGCCCCATGTGTACCAAGAACTCCTCCTGGGCTGCTCTGGCCAAAGTCCACAGCCAACAAGACAGCTGAAACAACTTCCAGATATTCAGAGACCACTGAGCACAGCCACACTGAACCACTTGCTACTCATTAAGACCTGGGGTTGTGCTAATTTTATGATTTGGGGTGATATAAGACAGAAGGAGGGGATTGAGGAAAAAGGCAGATGGAGAAAGGTGACCCCACACCGGGTTCCATCCCAGTGATAACTGTAGAGCTGTTTTTCCAGAAAAGCATCTAGTTCTTTGATTAATATGTTCAGATCATAGTACCCCCCTCGCTGGGCTGTGTGGGGTCCTTAACAGGGTGATTATTAAGGGGCTTGGAATAATGTCTGGAACATGGTGAGCACTGGGTAAATATCTGCTGCTAATGTTCCTATTACTATTTGTGGCATTTAAGTAAAAGTATTCTAGCTTGAACACCTACCCTACCATTTACTTACTGGACAGCACTTTGGAATAGTTACTAGATTTCTGTGTTTTATTCGTAAATTGAAAATAATGACTCCACTTATTCTCCCAACCCCTTTCACCTGCCACTATTCTGAATTTTCTTATGTTACGGAAGATGAGATAGTTTTATTTAAAAGAAGTATTTTAGGGTGTGGGAGGTAGCTCAGTTGATAAACTTGTTGTACAAGGATGAAGACCTAAATTCAATCCATAGCACCCAGGTGAAAAGTCAGGTGTGATGCCATTCGCTTTCAACCCCAGATAGAGATGGAGATGTGGAGACAGGATCTCTGAAGCATGGTGGCCAGTCAGCCCAGCCTAATCAGTGAGTCACAGGTCAAAGTGAGAGACCCTCTGTCAAAAACACAAGGTGGGCTAAGAAACGATGCCCAAGGTTGATGTTGGCCTCCATACACACCTACACACACAAACACAAAAACACCCACACATACACTCACAACAGACTTTTATGTTATTAATTGTTCTGTTTACCCGACTCTAGCTGGGATGGTTAGAAGTCAGCTGAGGGACAAATCAGCACATGTGAATGACTATGGACTTTAGTGAGTGTTCCATCTGAGTAAACTTAATGCAGACACAAAGCCTAATCTATACAATTTTGGAACTTTTATTCCATTCCATAGAAGAGGTTTTCAGTCTCAGTTTTTCTGAAGCACTTGTTATTTTGGTCTTCAGATAAAGTAGGCTAACGAATTAAAGGTATACTTTGAAATTAAAATTGGAATATTTTGATTATCCCTAAGGATCCAGGATCTAATTTCAGCTGGATACAAGAAGTTAGATTAGTTAATTAAGCTCAGCTATTTTGAGACAGTGAGTAGATTTGATTCTGTCTAAATCAGGTGACTAGGGACTCAGTCATCATCCACTCACATTGAAAAGAACATCTAAGTTGATGTTTGCATCTTTCTAAAGACAAGAGGAACGTGTGTCCTCAAAATAATTAGAACGTAGCAAATCAGATTTTTGAGAAAAGTTTTAAGGAAATGAATCCTGTCATATCATCATTGTAAAAGTGCAGTGTTGCCTCCTCACTGCAAGCCCAGAGTCACTACTCCACAAGCACAGGAAAAACTACTATTTCAGCACGAACAGAGCAGCCTAGCTCTTACCTATTGTCGGTCAAAGCCATGTTCAGTCCTATTGAAAGAAATCGCTCTTCGGCCTTCTGAAGTTATTATTCTGTTCCCAGCTTTGTTTCCTTCCGTGCTTGGCTAACTGCATAATTATAACAGCAATCTTTGGCACCACCAGCCATATTTGGGGTCTGTAACTCTTTAAATCATAGTCACTGGGATGTGAAAGTCAATCTCTGATACTTGCATGTGCAGTTCATTAGCAATAGGGTAAATCTGAAGCCAGGATGGGTATCAGCACCTCTGCTGGCTTTCAAAATGAGTGCTTTGCCAAATCTGATCCAGGGGAAACTTCGTGGAATTCAACCTCATGGTTTGCTTCCCAGTTCATTAAGTGAACAGAAATCATATCACAGACACTCTGATGATTGATTCCTGGAGGGGTTTTTTCCTCTATATTCATACTAATGGTTCTACTTAATTCTACATTGTCAAAGGATATGTATTGACTTATCTGAAGTGATCTGGATCCAGTAAGTCAGGAGTCCTAATTGTAAATCAGACAAATGTGATTTGGATGCTGATAAATTTTAACAATGAAATCCAAACAGTGGACACTGGTTCAGTCGCTGCTGTGTGGAAGATGGTAGAGTGCTGTGAGAGACCTGGCCTGTGTGTGAATGGGGTCACCTGAATTTGCATTTGCCCTTTGAATCTGATCTCCAGCACTCACTTGGAAAGTCAAGCATGACAGTATATGCTTGAAAATTCTAGCTAGATTTTTTGAGGACAAGAACAGCAGAAAATGAACTCTACGCTCATCAGAATGACCCAGGTGCCACAAAGGGACTGTGTGCTAGATAGAGTTGAAGAAGATAAATACTCCCTTCTCCCACTGAAGTGTCATCGGACCACCTACCTCTGCAGAAGGGACGGCAGTATTGATATGTGTGGTTGGCTTGCTAAGTATACAGGTCCCGCCATTGGAAAGGCAGGGGTGGAGGAGTCAGATGGAACTGGATTCAAGCTCTAGCCTGTGGTTCTTAGACCTTACCCAACCCCAGCCTCAGTTTCCCTGTGTGTGAAGTGAATGAATCTCATGGAATGCTCAGCTCCAGTCTCTCCAGAGGTCCCACACCCTTAAACAAGGGTCCCTGAGGCAGGAAGAGCCTGTGGTGCTTTGTTCTCATCAGAGGCCTTTCCTTGCTGTGAACAGAAGAGGGCTTCTTGGTTCCTATATCACAAGCAGTGGTTTGGGACAGGAGGAAGGGCCGGCTGGATGGCTGAGGTCTAAAGCTTTGTAAGACTGTGCTTCTCAGTGACCAAACACCTATGGCTTTTTGTCTTTCCCACCAATTCATTGCAGGTTGTTTAAAAGTGCACAGTAATATAACTCTATTTTCTCATTACTAGTTATACTTACCAATTGATATTAAACCTTCGTAACTGGAACTGACCTGGAAACCACCTCCCCTGAAGGCCAGCTCTAGTAGCTTTAGAGAGCACTGTGCAAGCTGGTGAAGGAGAACATCAATCAATGGTCCAGCCCCAGCTTCAAGGCCTAAAAAACCCACATGAGTGACCAGCACAGCAAATGACATTGGTGCAGTAGTGGCACTTTTATCTTAGGGGTAATCAACAGCTACCCAATTGGACTTAAAGCCCACTTGGTGGGAGGAAACTCATGTTTCTACCCATGTACTGTAAACCTGGCCAATTACACATAACTGAAGAGGTGGGTCATAGATCTTAGAGACTCATATGTACCTACAGCAATGGTGTCAGCATGCACAAGCAGACAAAACCCCATGCAAACTCAAGCAGACAAAAACCCAGCACAGAACTCTGGAAATAGACAACAAGCCCCAGTCTTCGTCAAAGAGTTATTGGCAGCCGATTACTGCTGGGTGAGGAAGAGCTGATCTTAAAGGGAGGGACTCTAGATAGGCTGCCTAGACCCCAGTGGATGAACTTGCACTGAGGGATGTCCAGGGACACTAACTTGACATGATAGACCTTAAGACAAATGACAGAATGTATGAATTCAAGTGGGAGGGATATGGGAGGGGGCCAATGGGGAAGGGGTATAAAGATGATTAAGATGTTCTGAATGAAATACACAAAAATTCAATTAAATTTTTTTTAAAAAAAACTTAAACTTTACCTCTTTCACTGGCAAACAAACCCTCCCAAGTTTTGCTGTTCACCTTGGCCTTGTGCTGTCAGACACCATGCTCACAGAGGTTGCCTAGTTCCCTCTTCTTTGCTGAGAATGTCCTTCTGCACAGAGCTGGTGGCTTCTTCCTCCTTCTGCCTTGGAAGGTCCTCTTTCTCATCTTGCTCTGTTGAGGCTGTAAGGTCCTCTGATCACACTGCTCTGTCATGTAAATAACCCTTCCCTTATGATCCTCAGGACGTCCTTCATGTCCACACAGTTTGTCTGCTCCCGGCCCATGAAACTTGGTGCCTTTTTTCTTTTCTAAAACAGGTGCTCCCTGGGTCGAAGGGAAGATGGCTTAGTCAGTAAAGTGCTTGCCAGGTGGTCATGAATACCAGACTCCAACAGGACGATGTTGGGTGTGGTGGTAGGTGTTTGTAATCCCAACCTTAGGGGGGGAAGACAGATGGATCCCTGCCCCGCCCCCCGACCTTTTGAAACTCAGTCACCTGAAACTCACCAAGTACCCTAGACTTGCTGGCCAGCAAGCCCAGTGATCCTCCTGCCTCTACTTCCCAAGTGTTAGGATTGCAAAATCTCACACCACACCCAGCATTTTTTGTGGATTCTGGAGATCAAACTCAGGTCTTCTTGCCTGTAAGGCAAGCACTTTACTGACTAAGCCATCTCCCCTGCCTGTGATAAATAATGTTTCCTTTGCCATGACAGATACCTTAATTTCTCTGAACCCATGTCCTAATGTAACACTAACACATGAAGGTTCAGCTCCATAGCCCATGAAGTCTCTTCACTCAGAAGTTCTTTGATTACTTTTTGAAACTGCTTCATATAACTTTCTGTAACCTGTTGACCATGCCCTGTTTATTAACCCACTTTTTTGTCCTCCTCCAGTGCCTGCATTCTAACTAGTGGCCAAGCAAATGACATTCAGAACTTCAAGTAAGGTACAGTAAGGTAAGACTTTCTTTCTGCTTGAGTCTTTGTTTTAAAAAAGGATTGATGACTTGATTTTAAGAACCGATCGATGAGGAACATAAATAAGTTGGTGTTTTGGACAACTTAGAATTTCTGTTGTGTGTATTGTCAATGACTGTGGCATCATACATACATGACATATACTCTGTTCACATTCATTCCCAAACTGTGTGCATCTCAATATGATTACAGCCATGCTCAGTGTATCTTGAGGTAAATAGCGTGTGTCATGTGCTCATGATATTCAAATCATAAATTATAATAAAGACACACTTATTGAAATTTGAAATAAGCTGACTTTATTTTAAATGCATTTTATACCCTAACAGCCTCAATGTGGGATTTTTTAAAAAATAATATAGGATGTTTGAATTATCAGTATGTGTATTAGATTGGATAAGCAGGTCATAGGTCACTGCATGCACATATTCTGAATAGTTTCTGGGAAGGTGATATGCTTGCACAAAAAGGAACTGCAGCTTTATGAGAAAGCACGTTTAGTAGATTGTGGTAACATTTTCCATCCATCCAGAAAATACTGTTAATATCCTACCCCAAAGCCATTCTTCCTTCAAGGCAAAACCTTGATGTTGGAAAGGACAGCACAGTGCTCTGTCTAAAAGTCTCCATCTTGCTGGTCATGGTGGTTCATGCCGATGATTCTAGCACTCAGGAGGCCAAGCCAGGAGGACTGCCATTAACACAAAACAGCTTGGTCTACATAGTGAGTCTCGGACCAGTCTGGGATACAGCATGAGCTCCTGTCCCAGAAAAAATGTATCCCACCCCCACTTTATACCTTTATGTTAGCCTTGTGACCCAAGTCTAGCCAAAGAGCTCTGAGTGATAGCCCCGAGGACAGTTTCTCTTCAGAAATAATTTGTTTGGGGGCTGTTTCCTTTGTCTGTCTTCTATGGTCCTGACTGGAAAGCATAGTTCATCTGCAGTCCTAAAGATAAACACAGCAGCCATGGAGACAGGGAGATAAAGTGAGAATGTGCTTCTGCCAGTCTGGGGTCAAATTACACACACATACACATACACACACACACACACACACACACACACACACTCTCTCTCTCTCACACATATACAAACAAATACATATACATACATAAACATGCACATACATGTACATACACATTTACATGAATAAACACGTATACATACACACACACAAACATATACACACACACATTCGTGTACACACACTCACATACACAAACACATGCACACACATACAAACATGTACACACACATTCAGACATGTATACACATACACACACAAATGTGCACACATACACACACATACAAACATACGCACATTCATACACATATACACATATATGCACACATTCACACACTCACATACAAACATACACACTCACATACACAAATATGTGCACACACATACACCTACAAACATGTATGCACACACATATGCACATACACACATACACAAACATGCACACACATACATACATACATCTACAAATATGTCTGCACATATACACAGGCATATACACACACACACAGATACACACACACACCAACTTGCTCCAGTTGTTGGCTCTCTGACACTCAGATACAAGCAAGGGCCAAGCCAACCAACGGCTTTACACTGGAGCCTCATGCTCAACCGGTCTTGGCGTGATCTTCAGAGCACTACTGTAGGTCGAGCACGTCTTTCATCTGCATTTTGAGGATGAGGAAAGAGCACTGAGGTGTTAATACCATTGTCCAGCTGTGGCAAACATGAGGCCAGTGCCTCAGAGCTATCATGAGGCCAGTGCTTCAGAGCCGATCTTGACAGATGGGTTCAGGAGTTTGTGGTATTGCTGGTTAAGTTTCACAGCCACCAGCAGGCATGGTCAGTTCAAAAGTCTGTTGTGAATTCGTCAATAACATAAGATCTATTTGATTAGCTCATTTATAAAAATTAAGTGAACTGAGTCTATTCCATTTCGGAAAAAGAAGTGAATAAAAACCTCTGGTCTGGGAAACTGGGTTACATTGTAACTATGAATGCAAGTGAATGAAGCATTAATTCCTCGCACATTCTTTGTATTTTGTTATTTTGAAATAAAAGTTTAGAAGGTATCCATGTTTGTCACCAAAATTCATATTTTAACTGACAATCTTGATATCAAATAGCCTCTTTAAATAAAATCATTATTTTAGTCATTCCGATTTGGTTCCAGAAAAGAAAATACAGACAAAAGATACATTACATAATAAAATCCTTTCCCCACAAAAAGTCATGCCAGGCATTGAGCAAGGCTCTGAGCTGAGTCCAGGGAGGAGGCTGGATGATGGGGACCCTCTGAGTTGGAAGGAAGAGGATGAGGAAGTGTAGGTACAGCTCACGCTCTCTAGGATTTCACTTTCCTAGGCCTTTGCTATTTGTTGGTAAATTGAGAGTATGAAGATATTCTTATAGGCTTGTGACACAGAATAGTCCCTCACTCCTTGGGTGTCCTTTGAAAACATAGGGATGCTCTGTGTTTATGAAAACGCAGACATGCTCCGGTGTTTATGAAAGCCCAGGTGTCTGTTTTAGCCACGGAGCCTTGTGGTTCTCACCTCTTTTTTTCCTTTCATTTTCTTCCAAACACACCCTGAATTCCTGATTTTTTTTGCCATAACCCTCCTTACTCTAACACATGCCCCTGCCTCACACAGACAGGGCATCAGCTTCCTGATGGTCACCTGATGTCCATTCAGTCCACAGAGAAACACGTTCAGCGCCCAAGCACAGCTCACCCTGGGAAGCTTGATCTGGCCTTCACATCTGTTTGAGATGTGTTTGGACCTGCTTTCCTTTCCTCTACATCAACAAGAAGCCCAGAGGCCTTCCGACTTCACGCACCTGATGGGATCCAGTTCCCAGCTGAACCTTTACCCTGTTGCTTCTTGTTCATTTCTTTGAATGTTTTTCATTATTCCTTCCCTTCATTCACTTCTCCCTAGATTTTCCCTAATATCCCTCTCTGTCTCTCTCTGTCTCTGTCTCTCTCTGTCTCTGTCTGTCTCTCTGTCTCTCTTTCTGTCTCTGTCTCTCTCTCTCTCTCTCTCTCTCTCTCTCTCTCTCTCTCTCTCTCTCTCTCCTGCCCTGC
>NW_008345053.1:1633479-1647908 GCF_000622305.1 Nannospalax galili
CCTCCCTTTCTCCCTCCCTCCTTCCCAATGAACCCTGTCCTAGTACCTATGTTTAATTTCCCTTAAAAACTGAAAATTTTTATAGGCATATTAAAATACTCCCTTGTTAAATACCTGCCAATATAACTTAAGGGATTTGGGCAAAATAGATGTAACTGGGTCACATTTGTTTATAATTTGTTGTCTTTCCCTCATCATTACGTGACAGGACTTCCAAAAGGACATGATCATGCCTGTTTTCCTCACTGCCCAAGGCACACCTTTCCCTGCAGAAGGCTTCTTAAATATGTGTTAAATGAGTGGCGGTGATAGAATGAGAAAATACCATAGTTAAAGAGCCCTCAAAGAAATTAAGCAGAACTTAGATTTCCCCCATGTGTCTATTGCTTTGTTGGGTAAGAACAGAATAATAAGGAAAGGTTTTAAAAAGGAAAGGAACAGAGGGACAGGCAGTAGTACAAACAGAATATAGCAGTAAATTATTGAGAAAGACCACTTTGGGAATCTCTGTTCAGTGATCTTGTGATCTAAGATGATGGATGACAGGGCTCAGTTCTGTGTGTGTCCTACTGTGAGGTATTGACTAAGGCTGGCACATGCATAATCAAATAGAGACTTAAAAAGTCAAATAATGAGATATCAAACTAAGGGCAGAATGTTATCTTTTTATGAGTGTGATATTTTCTTGGTGTCAGTGTTTGTCCTAGTTTGTTTCTCCATTGCTGTGACAAAACACTCTGACTACTACCAACTTGGGGAGGAAAGGGTTTATTTTATCTTACAACTCCCGGGTCACAGTTCATCAGTGAACCCAAGGTAAGAACTCAGGGCAGGAACCTGGAGGCAGGAGCTGGAGCACAGGCCATGGAGGAATGTTGCTTACTCCCCTGACCCATCCTCAGCCTGCTTTCTTATGCAACACAGGCCCACCTGCCCAGAGGTGGCACCACCCACAGTGGGCTGGGCCCTCCCACATCACTCATCAAGAAGATGCCCCTCAGACATGGCCACAGGCCAGTCCAATGAAGGAAATTCCCCAATGGAGTCTCCCTCAACCCAGGTGTGTCAAGTTGACACTAAAGCTATCCAGCACAATTGACCCCTTGTCAACTTGACACACAAACACATCATTAAACCACAACCTTTCCAATTCTTGTTCCCAAGATATGATATTAACATTAATATCACAGCATAAGACAATACAACCTTAAAAGCCCCACAGTCCTTAAAAAATACAAATACTTAAAAGTATTCAGTCTCTTTTAAAAGTCTCTTAACTGTGGGCTTCTGTAAATTCCAAAACAAGTACTGTCTTATTTCAAAGGGAAGAATCGGGCACACCTAAGCAAAACCAAAGTCCAGCAAAGTAGCTTAAGGCTGGACATCTGGGATTCACTCACAATCTTCTGGGCTCCAAAGGGTTCTGGCAGCTCCATTTCTCTGACTCTGCCATCCACAGCACACACAGCTCATCTCGCAGACCCAGGCCGGCTCCATTCCACATCTATTGCTGTCCTAAGTGGTTGTCCCAGTTTTGGCATCTCCAAAAAGCTGGGGTCTCCACTGAAACTGAGGCTGCAGCCTCACCAATGGCCTCTTCTGGCCTCTCAGGGTGCAACGCCACATATTCTCTCCATGACCCCTTCAGTCCTGGGGTCTTTACTGCAACTGAGGCTGCACTTTCACCAATGACTTTTCCTGGCCTCTCAGGGTGCCAAGCCTCAGCTGCTCTCTGGGATCCCTTCAGGCTTTCAACACCAGAACCATTCAGGTGACTCTTACAAGTTACCAAGTCCTGCTTCCAGCTTGAGATGGAGGCTCGGGTCCCCTCTGTGTGCTGACCCTGAGGAAATACCTCCCAGAAGACTTCACCTCAGTGATGCTGGTCTCTTGTTACTTACAGCTGATTTTTCAGCCCCAGTTAACCAGCATCAATTGTCCCAGTAAAGCAAAGGTTTTACTTAAGGTTCTGGCCTCTTCTTAATCTTCAGCTCCAGCAGACCAGAACCCACAGATTCTCAATTCAAAATATCACACAAACAGCCCTGATAGTCTCTGCTTCCCTTTGAAGCTTCCCAAGCCAGGCCCCCATCATTCACAACTCTTTCAGCATAACTGTTCCAAGCTCCACAGCAACAAATTCTGAGCACTCAGTGGCTTTTCTAGCCCAAGTTCCAAACACTTCCACAATCCTCCAACATCAGGTCTGTCACAGCAGTGCCCCACTCTCTGGTACCAATTTCTGTCCTAGTTTGTTTCTCCACTGCAGTGACAAAACACTCTGACCAATACCAACTTGGGGAGGAAAAGGGTTTATTTAGCTCACATATCCTGGGTCACAGTTCATCAGGGAGCCCAAAGTAGGAACACAGGGCAGGAACCTGGAGGCAGGAGATGGAGCACAGGCCATGGAGGAACTCTGCTTACTGACTTGCTCCCTGGCCCCTGCTCAGCCTGCTTTCTTATGCAAGAGAGGCCTACATGCCCAGTAGGGGCACCATCCACAGTGGGCTGGGCCCTCCCACATCACTCAACAGTCAAGAAGATGCCCCACAGACATGGCCACAGGCCAGCCCAATGAAGACAATTCCCCAATTGAGGCTCCCTCAACCCAGGTGATTCAAGTTGACACTAAAGCTATTCAGCACAGTGTTCAGTCTACATCAGGAGCAGGGAGTATAGGCAGGATGTATGTCAGGAGGGCAAATGCCTGGCCCGGGTATCTCCCCCAGAGCACAGCAGAGTTTATTCCATCTTCACACAGATTGTCACAATGATTGTGCAGAATGGCACTCCATGTTAAATGCATCAAGAATGCTGATGGGAAATGGAAACCAGGAAAATGTTTCTTCTGTCGATTAAGTGATGTAGTCTCATGGTTAGATGATAGCAATTTGGGGGCTTTCTGTTTGCTGACGATTGAGATTTGACAGCTGTTGATAAAATATTTATGTTCTGATTTCAGTCACATTGACAGTACTTTTGGGTCTCTGGAAGACGATAATTATATGTTAGGAAAACATTTTTAAAAATTGAAGCTGATCTGTGGAAGAGAAAGATCTACTTTTTAAATCGAACAAAGGAGGGCCATCCTTTTTAAAAAGTCTGTATTTCTGGTGATCAGAAATGGGGCTGGGGAGGTAACTAAGTCAGGAAAGTATTTGTTGTCATCCAAGCAAGAGGACTTTAATGCAGATCCCCAGCACCAACATTAAAAAGCCATGCATGGTAACACATTCCTGTAATCCCAGAGTTGGGGGGTGCAGAGACAGGAGGCTCACGGGGCCTTGCTGGCCAGCCAGTCAACAAATTAGTGAACTTCAAGCCTGTGAGAGACATTCTCTCATAAAATAACATGGAAAGTGATTGAGGAAGACAACCAACATCGACCTTGGGCCTACACACACACACACACACACACACACACACACACACACGAATACAAACATGCACACAGAGTCAGAAATAGGTATTTGCAATGAGGAAACCTATTACTTGGTCTGGACATGTAATACAATACTGTTCCCCTCCCAGGCTGCCCTGTGCACCCCACCTTTAATCAGCTCTGTCAGCTAAATACCTACTTCTCTTTCTTTCTCAAAGTCCTAGGTGCATAAAATGACAATATTTGTGTGGCATCTAAGTAAACTGGAAAAGATTTTGGTGAATCTTAATAATAATTCATTGCAAAAATAAGTTCATATTCATGGTAGTGAAGAGAAACTGAAAAGTATGGCAAATACTTTCAGGGTATTTGGATATTAGAGTTAGGGTTAGGGTTAGGGTTATAGAGGATTTGCAAATAAACTATTTTAAGTGTGTTTTAATTTGTTCTTTGACAATTTCATGCCTGTGTATAATGCATTCTGATATCTCTCTCCCCACACAGCCTTTTTCCTCCCTCCCATCTCTAATAGCACCCTGTCCACCCTACTAATCCTTTCCCAGATTCATGTCCTTTGCTTTTGTTTTGTGATCCATTTAATTTAACCAAGGCCATCTGTGGGACCATTGGATTAGGACTGTCTCTTGGAGCCTGGTGGGGATTACCAGTCCATACAGCTTCATACAACAGCTCTTCCTCTTTCTGAATCTAACAGTAGCAGATAGTTCAACTGTGGTGGTACAACCCTGAGCCACTGCTGCATCTGTGCCTGATTGTTGACAGGCTCACTCTGCACAGACCCAGTGTACACAGCTGTGTCTGCTGTGAGGTGGCGATTGCCATTACATTTCACAGTCCTTCTCCCTTTCCCAGGTCTTATGTTCTTTCTGCACTCTTCTACAGTGCTCCCTGAGCCTTAGTGGGGATGGTATAAATGTTTTGTTTAGAGCTAAGCCCTCATCTGTCACTTGTTCTTAGTATATGGGGCAGTCACGAGGCTCTCCATTCACTAGGAAGAGAGGCTTCTCTGGTTAATGCTAAGAGTACCATTTGTCTATGGGTAGAGCATAAATATTTAGAGGACAGTTTGGCACTATGGTGATTTAGCTAAATAGCAATATTCAATTCTCCCCTAGGGCCTGTGACTTCCTAAACCATGGGTTTGGGCCAGGTTTACAATACTAGGTCCAGATTCCTTCCTGTAGTTCAGGCCTCAAATCTGATGAGAGAGCATTTGGTCACCCCCATAACAGTAGTGCCACTATTTCACAAGTCAGCACATCATGCTTGGCAAGTTGTGCTCATAGTTCCTTGGATTCACAGCCAGGTTTGACCATTCCTGCCCCTTCTCTCCTAGCAGCCTGCATAGCACCTTCCAGAACTAGTCGGAACCAACAGGAAAGAGGCTTCAAGCTCAGTCCCAGCTTGATTTCTCTATATCATGCAATCAAGGTATGCAGTGTCTTCAGTGATAGGGTCTTATCATCAAGCTCTGGTGGGAAACCTACCTGTTTAATTTTTAAGTATTGTATGAGAAAAATGATGATCTGTAGTTCTTAGTGATTCTTAGTGAATGGTCTCACCAGAGACAGTCCTGATATGATCATCTGTGTGACACTTTGTAAGACAGAAAGATTTCAAGAAATGTAAAAACCCATCCTGTAGCCATTCAGAAGTTTCCTAAGATCAACACTGTACATACAGGACCTCACAGCTACTGCTTGCTGTATTAACAGGGGTAATGTATATATGGGAGAAAGCAAAGGATTATGGGATCCAATGTCACATTTTAGCATAAGATATTTTAAATTTTTATAGAAAGCAAGTGTTATTATCACACTCCCACTTCCCCCAGCACATAACCTGGACCTCAATAAAAGAACTTGTTAATCTGGGTCTGGTGATACACACCTTTAAGCCCAGCACTTAGGAGACAAAGGCAGGTGAATTTCTGTGAGATTGAGGCCAACCTGGTCTACATAGTGCATTCCAGGCCAGCCAGGGCTACAGAAAGACCCTGTCTCAAAAGAGCCCCTCTAAAAAAAATTACTTATCAGCAGAAAATGGACCAAAAAGTAAGTTCATCCTTAACATCTAGGGGCCGGGGCATAAAGGTACTACTAGAGGCCCTGTGTCCACAATCCTTCCTACCTACTTCGTTCTCAGAGTCCTTACACTCAGAGCATGCTCCTGGACACTCAGCCTAATAGTCCACATGCCCTCCACACCCAGCAATGTCCCTGCATGTTGACCACAGAATGGCTCCAGGGTCATAGGGGAATTCATCTGCTGAGAGATCACTCTGTTCCCTCATGTGAGCTGACTCTGAGACTTGGGTCAGAGGGTTCCAGGGACCTGAGAGCCTGAAGCCTGGTCTGAAAGGAATAAACCACTATGTGGACGTGTCTCTTGAATGGGGCCTAAATGGATTCTGATGATGTGATGACTGACAGGGCCATACCACACAGCATCACAGCAGGAGTCCACAGCCAGATCTCGGGACAATGCTGGACAGAAGTACCTGCATTAGGTGAAAGAAGAGAAGGGTGCATGTTACAGTTGCTGAGCTCACAGGAACTCCCAGCTTGACCTTTGCCCTCCGCACTCCCAATTCCGTGTCACATCTCTCTCATTGATATGTGTTTTCTCCTCCATGCTCTTCCAGTCCCTTGCCTATAAGGTACCGTAGCTCAGTGTGGTCGGTCAGCACTGAATACGACATCCAGTGTCAAGAACCGCTCCCTTGGCTGCATGCCAAGTATCTTGGAGGATCAGCAGGTGCCAGTCCCCTGTGGTTGGCACTTCTCTAGATAGACTGGGGGCACACCACCAGTCTTTATTCAGCCATACTCACGTCTGGGCACTGGGTGCTGGGCACTGCATCCAGGCTCTCTAGGCTGCTGGGATCTGAGTACCCTGGCCTGGCTCTTGTGCACCAGTGTATGGGAAATTCAAAAAGGTGCAGGAAGTGGGCTTAGTGAATGCAGTGATTATCTTTCAATATTATAGGATGTAAGGTGAAGATAGAATAGAAAGTAAAACTAAACTTTCAGAAATGAGTCAAATGAAAACAATGCATTTAAAGAAACTCGGTACAAACTCTCAAGGGGATAGATGAAATAAAACAAAATATACTCTAAACCAGGACAAGGAAGGAAACTAGTCACAGAAAGTATCCCCAAATGAAAGGAACATTTGAAACACAAATAGCCTATGTTTGCTATACACAAAACAAATAGAATGCCAAAACAACCAAGAAAACTTGGTTAAATTATCAAAATATGTCACAGAATAGTGTTTATCATAGAAACCAAAATAGCATCAAAATATGCTAGGAAAATTGTAGCAAAGGAGCCATAACAAACAGGAATGATCAGGTGAAATAATATAGGTGATTACATTCATGAAAATACAGGCTTGGAGTTTGGAGGTGATAGTTTCTAACTAAAAAGAAGAGTTTTGAACATAGTTACACAACATGGAGAAATTAAATTATACTCCAAGAAAAATGAGAGTGCTCTTAAGCCTACAATGAAAAAATCTGGAAATGGACTCTAAAATTAAAGGTACACCTTGCCACAGCGGCATACAGACACAAGTAGAAATAAATTCTCAGCGCATAGCAGAAAGCCTTAAAAAATGAGAGCTTATCATATTATAAAAGGAAAATAATATTTATGCAGTGCCATATTTACATTTCAGTGTATCATAGAAAAAAAGAAAAATTCAATTTGCACAGTTTCTTATTATTTTGAGACTGCAAATGCTATCCAATTTGGGCACGTTCTTTCAGCAAGATAGTCAATTCTTCCTGTGTGTTCCTGAGATGGGAATTTTAGGTGATCTGTATTAATGCTTTAATACATAGCCTGTATCTCTGAAGAGAGGAAAATCCAGTATTAACCAAAAGCTATGTATGCATTTTTAATGCTATGAATTATTCACTATGACACCACATTACAAGCCATGTGATCCAAGCTGTCGCAATCTGTGTCTTTGGTGTGTTTGGATTCTCGTGTCCTTCACAGGGGTAGGTACAAAAGAAGCTCTTGGGAAAATGTTTGTACAAAGGATGTGCTCTTTGGCATGCCAGGGAGATCAGAGAGGGTGTGGTTACAAAGTGTCAGGGGCGTAGATGTACCAAAGCGTAAGAAGCGGGTGACTTGAGATTTAGGACTTGGCCAGACTGATTGATTGACTGATTGATTGATTGATTGACTGATTGAATGAATGAATGAATGAATGAATGATTGGTTGATTTTTAAGGCCAAAGATACTTTATTTAAAATGAAACTATCATTTAAACTTTGGCAAACAGGAACACTGATCATGTATGTGAATTGGATATATTCTTTCCTTTTTAATGTATTTTAAGTGTGTATACAAGTATATATTATATTTGCACATTGAACATATGCCCCCTCATAGCCCCCACCTTCTCTTTTCTCACCTATCACCCTGCCATTAGTTCCCTTTGGCCCCTAGACAGGTTTAGAAATCATGTCATGGGGGCCAGGCATGGTGGCACAGGCCTTTAGTCCCAGCACTTGGCAGGAGGATCTCTGTGAGTTTGAGGCCAGTGTGGTCTACATAGTGACTTCCAGGCCAGCTGGGGCCCCAGGGAGACCCTGTCTCAAAAAAAAAAAAAAAAAAAAAAAAAAAAAAAAAAAAAGAGCAAAAAAAAATTATGTCATGTATTCACACATGATTTTAATGTATGTCTATAAAATCTAGGACCCACAAATGATAGAAAAACGTGATATTTGTCTCTCTGGAAGGGCAGGACTTATATGGAACAGAAAACAACAGTGTAGCAAAGAGTCGTAGATACAAAGGAGAAGACGTGGCTTTGATAGCCACACATAGGATGTGGGACAACAGGATGGAGAAAGGCAAGCAGCGCTAGAGAAAAGACCTTTCATTTCGTCTTCAGTGTAACAGAACCACGGAAAGAGCTTGACATGGAGGAATAACTCAAGGAAAATCGACTGGGCCGCAGTGTGTGAAAACAGATCAAGGGTGGGGAACTGAGGCTATAGATCAGTCTTCTAGGTGGGAAAGAGACCCACTAGACCAGCAACACTCAAAGGGAAGGAAAGGCCGGGGCCCACTGACACCACCAAGAATCCGGAGCCCTCTCCTCTCTGCCTTAATTTTTCACCTGCTTTCTGCTGTGTCTTCACGCTTTTTGAGTCCTTTTGATTATTTGTCTTTCACATGAAAATGCAAAATCGGTTCAAATTGTAAAGGAATCCAGCGTCTCCTCCCCAGCGTTCTGCCCTTACGTTCACCGCGGTTTCTTCCCACCACCCTTAACCCAGTTTCCCCCCGCGTTCACTTTGCCCATACCCCTTCACCCCTCAACCCACTGAAGTTTGGCTTCTGATCTCCCCACACTGATAACAGACCTCAGAGTACCTCACCTCAGTGATAAACCCAAGTATCCGGGGTCCTTCACGTGTTTTCACTTCTTTGCAGATTTTGACTGTCTTTTTGAACAATTTCTCCCTCCCTGGATTCCAAGGAGCCTCCTTCTTCGTTTTTATCTTCTGTCTGTTACTTGAGACCACCCCCCCTTCCAACCCTCACGAAGTTCTGCTTAGGATTGGTCTCATCTTAATTAAAGTAACTTTTAGCCTTAAATCATAACTCAAATCTGTCCATCCTAGCTGTGTTTCTCTAAGTCCACATCTACACATCCAGCCAGTCCGCTCGGCAGGGCTGTCCCCTTTCACATTGTCCCCACAATCAAAATGGCCAAATTGAACTCCTCTACTCTCCCCACTTCTCTGTGTCTCTGTCGCAGATTTATGTACACTGTACTGGTACAGCCATGAGTGATCAGCATCCTCTTATTATGCTGAAAAGAAAATCTAATTGTAACTCAAATTTAGTCTCTTCCTGTCAGTATGACCTCGAGCATTATTTGCCTTTGATGTCTCTTAGTTGTTTTATATACAAAATAGAAAAAAAAACTTGATAATACCAACCTCAAAGAATGTTGTGGAAGCATTGACTGGCATATTATAAGCCTTCAGTCCACATTAACTAATTTATTGAAATAATTAGACTTGGGGCTGGAGAGATGGCTCAGCAGTTAAGAGCACTGCCTGGTCTCCCAGAGGTCCTGGGTTCAGTTCCCAGCATCCACATGACAGCTAACAAGCATTCATAACTCCAGTTCTAGAGAATCCGACACCCTCTTCTGGCCTCCACAGGCATTGCACGCATGTGGTACACTTACATGCATACAGGCAAAATTCTTAGGGTACAGCAAGTGTAAAGGGGGCAAAAGATGTACCAGGGCTTGGTGGGGGGTGTCCTTCCACTTTGCAGCAAAGAAGGCTGAGAGAGAAAAGGTGAGTCACAGTTGGAAAGCAAATTTACCTTCTAAGAGAACCGAAACCAATTAAGGGCTGAAAATGTGGCCATAGATCTGAATTTGGTCCAAACCAAATTGGTCCAAACGGGATTCATTTTCGCCTTTTAAAAACTGAGGAGAGCTTTTAGGTGTGCCTGGGCAATTTTAGAACAAACATCTGCAGAGACTATCTCCATAGCATGAGCTTAATATTGGGAAGTAGCATTAATTACCACATCACATCACAGCATTTGAACCAGTGAATGAAACACAGTTAAAACTAAATAAGTTGGGGCTGCAGAGATGGCTCACCAGTTAGGAACACTGGTTGTTCTTGCGGAAGACCCAAGTTAAAATCCCAGCCCCTACATGGCAGCTAACAGCTGTCTGTAACTCCAGTTCCAGGGGCTCTGACAGCCTCTTGTGTCTTCCATGGACATTGCATGACGTGGGTACACTTACCTATACACAGGCAATACACACATAAATATAAATTAAAAATAATAAATAAAATATTTTTAAAAAACTAAATAAGTTAAATGTAATAGATTGAATGAAATGCTGTTTGGTAGAACCCTGCATGCTTAAGAACTAATTTCTTAAAATAATTACATATATGTCGTATGTAATGTATAAAATCATGGATTTCTATCTCAAAATTGATCATAAGGGAGCAGCCCAGTGCCTGGTTCATAGGACAGTGCCAGGTAACAATGACTGAATAAACAAATGCACAAAGCCTGTTTTGTGAGCTTGTGTAACTTATAAGGAAGCTCTTCACCATCAAAACTTACAGACAGGCTGTTGACCCAGGTCTATAATCTTAACTGCTCAGGAAGGTGATAGCAAGTTCAAATCCTGCTTGGGCTACAGAGTGTGTTCAGTTCTAGCCTGTCAAGAAGGCTGTAGAGAAGTTGGCTAGCATGCACAAGGCCCTAAGTTTCATTCCCAATATTAGAAGATGAAGTTAATCTACTCATTTATTTATCAATACATTTAATGTGAGAGGATGCTTAATAATAAGAAACTATATGAACTAGAATAATTTGTATGAGAGAGTTGGTCCTTCTTATACCCTAGAGGTCACTTACACGGCTAACCTCAGCACTTTCAGAGACTAGTATAAAGAATCTAATACTCAAAGTGTGGTCCAAGAAGCATCAGCTCCTTGGCAATCCAGACTCTTTCCCGCAGCCCAGCCCTACTTAGCCGTACACTTCAGTTAACAGTGTCCCCAGGTCACTTATGGGTACGTTAAAATTTGAGCAGCCCTGATGTCAAGGTTAGAAATGTCATTTTAAAGCACATGAGTGTTGGTTCAAAGTCCTACTCCCCCTTGGGCAAGCTAATTTTCTAATCTCCTTTCCCCATCTGTATCCTGTAGTCATAAGTAGCTCATAAATACTCTCAGGAGAGACAGATGAAGCAGTGATGAATAAGGCGTTTATATAGCGCTGTCTTTTAGTAAGCACTTAATAAATGTTAGCTGTTTTGATTATTTCCTCTCTACTGAGCAGGGCAAAAAGAAACAGTGAGAAAGGAGAGCTCTCTATACACCTTTTCTTCTTCCCCACATTATGATCTCCCTGAAAGAGAAAAAAAAGATTTAGCCTCAGGCATGGAGTTTCAAATTGATCTAGTAAAGCTCTGAGTTTGCCTCATCCCTTAATGGTATTTCTATTTATGCCACTATGGTCTCCTTGAACTTCATGTTCCTCATGCGGTGGTAGCATCAGCCTGAAGTGGTTGAAAGTGGTCCCTGTGATAGTGTTTTGTTCGTTGGAGAAGACTGTTCTGTAGAAGTTGGGCATGGCAGGATGATGTAAGACACTGAGTTCCAGCATCCATCATAATATATGATTTAAACTACTGCCAGGGCCACGATCCTCTTTGACAGTGTTAAAAAAACAACCAGGGCTAGACAGTAAAACAGTCAAAGCAGACTTCATTAAGGAAAAATTTATTGAGAGGAAGAGCAACCTCGGTGTAGATCTGGGCTCATTTCTGATACAACGTGGATGAGGGGACTTTCGAGTCAAAGGACAAGGTTATTATTCAGAAAAATCATCAAAGGAACTCCACTGAACCAGATCTCTTCTTAGAATTCTTGGTGAAGGCGGGCCAGGAATCAGCTATCACCTAGGAGACGTCTACATCGCTTCATCTCTAGATGAGGTCTTGGACCTACACAGACACACAGAGTGATCAGATATCAAGTGTATAGGATTATCCATAAACTGACTTAACAGAATTTGTATTAAAACTGGGTGATGCACAGATAAGCGGAGAAGTGTGAAGATGAATGACGGCTTGGGAACAACATTCCGAGTAGCCTGACTGACGTTCAGAATGGCATCTGCATCAATAAGAAGCGAGAAGATGCATCTAGATACAGACAGAAAGGAGTGAAGTTGACTGCCTCATCAGACATAGGGGCCTCTGTGGATGGAGCTGAGCCTGTTTCTGAAAACTGGTCTAGATGCCTCTGGGCTGCTTAAGCATTTTTTTTTTTACTTTATCTAACAGTGGGAAAAATAGGACACATTCACTGAGGGAACAAGATAAAATTAAACACAAAGGAAAATTTCTACAGAGAAAGCGAGGGTAGAAATGGTTGCACCTGTCTGAGTCCTCTGAAAGAAAAAAGATTTTGATGGATGGGCCTGGGGCGGATGGAATCTGGAGAAGGAGCTATGGTTTTTCTGGGGCACGAATCAGGAGGAAACGCTTCTTTGGAAACGCCAGGTAGGACAAGATTGGAGTGAGGGTGGAGAAAGATAGGTCAAGATTAAACTTGAAGGAACTCGACTGTTGAATCCTTAATTTCCAGAAGATGTGCACTCACATGCTGATTTTTAACTGGGAATTTCTCTGTGACTTTAGACTATTTATCTGGTATCCATGTGTAAACCGAAGGACTAAGTAGGGAGACTTCACCAGGGTTGTTAGTTCAGTGAGCAAGGGAAAAGTGCTAAGGCCCTGGGCTGGATTTGTGATATAGTGGCTTTCCCTTATGCATGGTATTGCTTTCTATAGTTTTTGCAATCACAGTATGTAAGTATTACGTGGAAAAATTCCAGAAATAAACAACTCATAAGTAATAAATTGGATATTTTCCTAAGTAGCTTGAAGTCCCCTGCCATTGCACTCAGTCCTGCTTTAGACCGGAGCCAATTTCTCCGTGGTACCCATGCTGTGTACACTACCTGCCCATTAGTACTTAGTAGCCACTTTGGCTTATCAGACTGACCATTGTCATGTGGCAGTACTATTTCAAGAGACCCTTACTTTATTTACTAACAGATTAAAGCAAAGGAAACACCCAGGCATGAAGCAAGGGGGGACAGATTGACTTCAGTTCTATGCGAAAGGCTGCAAGACATAGAAGAAACTACACACAGCATGTAAAGGGTTTTGGAATCCTGCCTGGGTTTTCACACATCCACTAAGTCTTGGAACACACAGCTCATGGACAACAAGGGACTTCTGTACTGGGAATGTAAGTGACAGGGCATTTTGGAACAAATTCCTCTCTGACAGGTTCATCTTCACTCTTGCATGTCAGAAAGAAGCCCCAGTTTCGGAGGAAAGAAAAACTCACTCACTTTGTCCTGGATATTAATCCTGCCAAGTTCCATCTTTGGATATATTTTCATTAAAGTTGATATGAGTGGAAGGCCAAATATCACTAGTTCCTGGTCCTATTTTTATGCCCCTGTAAAGGGAAGGAGAAAAAGGAAGAGTTCTATTCACATGTCATACTCTGAGACTTATGGTAGTTTGCTAATTATAAGTTGCATTGTCTTGGTCTCAAAGGAACTCCAGAGCTGAACCAAGTATAGCAAGTCCTCCCAGACCCCAGTGATTACACAGCTGCGAAATGTGTAGCCGAAATGTCAGCCTGCCTTAGTATTTCTGCAGGTCAAAAGGCCAAGCAAAGTCAAGTCAAACTGTTTCTTGTTTCTTAACAAGAAAAATTAATTTTTTTGCAAGATCTAACAATAGAGCCCAGGGCTACTTCATCAGAAACTTTACTCTCTTCTTTGACCTGCCGGGCCGAATAGGGATTTTTTTCCATCTGTTGAATAGGAGATCATCTTGCCTTCATCTATTCCTGCCTTTCTAACAGATTTTTTTTTGCTCCATGATTCAAGATGTTTTGATAGAGACCAAAATTAAACATTCTTTGGATGTCTCATGCACATGGCAGTGAGGTGGCTGGCTCTGTCTGGGGTGGAATTCTTCGAGCCAGAGATTAGCTGCCTTCATCTCATGCTCTCCCAGGCCCTCTGTCCACCTGCCTTTCCTTCTTTAAAATTAGTTCATTGACCTGCACAATCAGGCAGGTCAAAATAATATTCATTCAATCTTTAATGCTTCTTCTACATGGGTACACAGTATAAAGACTTTACTAGTAATATGAAATGAGAAGTTGACTTTGTATCAGTTGCTCTTTTGGTAGAAATTAAAATTAAGAGTAGAGTAGGAGATGATGCTCAATGATAGAGTGGTTGTCCAGCAGGCACAAGGCCCTGGACTTCATCCTCGACATTTAGATAGAAGATAGATAGATGATAGATTGATAGATAGATAGATAGATAGATAGATAGATAGATAGTAGATAGATAGATAGATAGATGATAGATAGATAGATAGATGATAGATTGATAGATGATAGAAGAT
>NW_008345053.1:1647945-1721919 GCF_000622305.1 Nannospalax galili
CAGACAGATAGATAGATAGATAGATAGATAGATAGATGATAGATAGAGATAGAGACAGATAAACAGACAGATAAATGATAATAGATAATGGATAAATAATGGTAGATGATAGGTATATTGATAATAGATGGCAGATGATGATGCAGAGAGACAAATATTAAGAAAATGCAACAAAAAAAGAACTGGAAATTTGGTGTTAGGATTATGGGCAATTTTTTTAACATTATAGCATTTTTCAATGGGCTGGAGAGATGACTCAGCAGTTAAGAGCATTGGCTGCTCTTGCAGCAGACCCAGATTTGGTTTTCAGCACCCACATGGCAGCTAAGAACTGTCCTGACTCCAGGTCCAGGGGATCCAGTGCACTCTTCTGACCTCTACTGGCATTGCACAACATGGATACACTTACATGCATATAGCCATACACTCATACACATAAAATAAAAATAATAAATAAAAATATTTTTTAAATTATATCATTTTTCACACTGTCCATGGTGAATTTTAGAAGCTATAATTAAACTATTTTTCTAACTTGACTAGTCACACGTCTGTCTTTTAGAAAGAATGCAGGCAGGTAATAAAAATGATTTCTTAAAACGTCAATAGCCACACTGAAGATTTATTTTCTTCTATATCAGTGGCTCTCAAAATTTGTATTTCAAAATATTTTAGGGTATGATATAGAAATATGAATGTTTGGTTTTGAAAAAGAAAGCCATTTATGACAACACTAACCTGGTAAACGTTTTAAGAAACAAGTGTAACTTTATACTGACACAGACCTACTCACAGAGTAAAAACGTGGGGGCTGGAGGAGACTAGCAGGTGCTTTACACAAAAATGCAAACATTTTTCTCTCTCTACCTCATCTCTAGACACCACCCCATCACTGTTTCTACAGATGCACCTCTAGCTTCTGAGTAGTTTCTATTTGTATTTATGTAAAGTCAAGAACCACATTTCACTGGCTGGAAGAGCTAGAAGAGGAAGACAAATATAATGTACAGTGATGCTTCATTTAAACAAAAGTGATTCCATTGTTATCTGTCCCTCTTCAGCCCAACAGAAAAGATAGAAACAGCTGGAATTTGTGGTATTCGTGAACATAAAGAGCAAAGTAAGTCATAACCAAATACGCTCAAGATGTACAAGCAAGACCTCATGTCCCCCAAGGAACTTTTGAGGACAACAGAAATGTTCATGTGGCACTGTCCAGGACAGCATCCCCTGGCTGCTTGTGGTTACCGAGACCAGTAACACCTGAAGAAATGAGGTTTTAATTCTCCATGCTTAATTTCAGTTTGAAAGCCCCAGGTGGCGATTGGTTAATGTTCCTGTTCAGAGTTGCTTCTCTGAACCACAGAACACAGAAAACTGAGTGGATCTCCTAAGTGCTCCCAACCATGGGATGACTGTTGCAATCCCAGGGCGCATAGGGACTAGAACTTCTCTCTCCGCTCTGTGACAGAGCTCCTGTTGTCATAGCCAATGGCAGGATGCTGAGATGTCTGGATTTTGCAGAGGTCCTCTGTGACCCAGGGAAAGGTTTTTATTCTATGCTTCTCATTCAGTTTTTAGCATATAGTTCACTGTCCTCAACTGATGCTTTTCTATTTCTGCTCTGAGCCTAGTAGTATTCCATCTTCTCTGCCTTCACACTCTTCTCCCTCCTTAGCCTTACTAAGTCAGCGACATCTCAAGGCTGTTGACATGACACTTCTGAAAAGCTTCCATATGTAAATAAGCCTATGAAAACTGCAGTCCTTTTGCCTTTAAAATAAAATATTTATTGATATTTTAGTATTTTCCAGACAAACTTATGAAGGTAAGTGGATAATGAAGACCTACTAAGTGTCAGATACTCTGTTTAGTTCTTTGTGTTCACTTGCTTCTCATAACTTTGAGAGATAGTCAAGATTGGACATGTGATGGTTAATCTTTCTTTTCAACCTGACTGGATTTAAAATCACCATGGAGACACACCTCTGAGTGTGTTTGTGAGGGTGTTTACAGAAAGGTTTGATTCAATATATGCAACTAGCTTCAAGAAAGACTGAGTCGCACCCAAGTGCACCCTAATGCCAACTGTCACTCTAGTTAAGGCTAGAATGTTAACATTGCTTCATTAATTGTGAGAGTACTGTATTAATATGAGATGTTACTAATAGTAAGAGAAAGACTTAAGTGAGGATGCTAGGGAACAAAGAGAGTTTATGGGAGCTCCCTATATTTTCTTTTCAATTTTTCTGCAGCTCTAAAACTACCCTAGTGAGTAAGAATTGTTAATTGCAGTATAATTGAATGGAAGAATAGAAAGTAATGGAATAGTATGAAATGGAATAAAATGAATAGAATAGAATAGAATAGAATAGAATAGAATAGAATAGAATAGAATAGAATAGAATAGAACAGAAGAATAATAGATTAAATCAAAAAGATCTAAGCACACTGAGTCCCTTGAGAATATTGATTCAGGAAACTGGTTTTAGACACCTACACATCAGTATGTGGATATTCACAAACACATCAATGCACTAAGTTACAATACAAATATATGTGTGTGTACATAAATATGCACTTCAATATGTGTTATGCAGAGAAGAAGTTTTAAAAGGGTTTGACAGCTGCATTTTAAGGATTACTATCAAAACCTCTTTGTCACCTGACTGGAAAAAAATTCAGAATTCTAGCAATGACTGCAAACCAATCTCACAGAAGAAGTCTTTCATCCCTAGACTAGTAGGTGTGATGTGTAACTGACATAATGTGTCTGTCTCTGAAAACGATTGCCCACTATAGTGGTAGAATGCTTTATGGAAGTCTCTGAGAGTGGGAAATAAATTTTACCCACAAATGTAAGTAACAGAATGCTTTATGTCAGGACAGCCTCCAGTGCTCCTGATTGGTACGGCAGTACTCGTTTTCCGATCTTAATGAAATGCTGGTAGGAACCTGATTGCTCCTTTTAGTCTGGCACAATGGAATTACAGTCTCTAACAATGTCAGGGCTGCAGTGTAGGAAAGTCTTGAAGAAACCTGTGTTTGATTCTTGCTCTTATCCCCTAGCTCACTCAGGTTCTCAAAATCAATTAATACAAGTCTATTTTTGAACTGAGTCAAGCTTAATATTTTTTCGCATTTATTGATAAAGGAGAGTGTTTGGTGCTTTTGTTTTTGTAATTGGCCAGCTATTATTATTATCATCATCATCATCATCATCATCATCATCATCATCCCTCACATGCACCATGTTCTGGAGTGAAGCACTGTGGCTCTGGGCTGGGAGGACACCATTCTATCTTCTGTCTGTCCTGTGACCTCTTGCTGTTAACACACCTGTTTTTGGCTTCTTCTGCCCACCTCCTTTCTTTGTAGGTCACCAAGGTTACTTGGACTTCACTCCTCCAACTTAAAGGCTCTTTTCCTGTAAATCATAAGATTTAACACACTGAATTTTGCCAGCAGGCAGCTAAACTCGCAGAGCCCTGCAACTCACATCCAGCATGTTCTTACTAACTACCCTCACTGTGCAGCCCTTGTCCTAATTAGCTTTGACCGTCAGCTCGACACAGCCTAGAGTCACCTGAAAAGCAAAACCTCAATTGACGGATCTCCCAGATCAGATTGGCCTGTGGCCATGTCTGTAGGGGATTGTCTTGAATGTTCATTGATGTATGAGGGACCACTGACATATGTGCATAGCATCATTTCCTGGACAGGTGGTCCTGGGTATGTAAGGAAGCTGGCTAAGCATGGGTCTGCGAGGAAACTAGATAGCAGCAGCATCCTCCATGGTATCTGCTGTACTTCCACAGCTGTGAGTTTCTTGGTCAGAGGTAATGCTTCCTCGAACAGCAAGCAGGCCTGGCTTCGAGTTCCCACTTGAGCTCCTGCCCTCATGTCCCCCAGTGATGGATTGTAACCTGTAAGTGGAAATAAACCCTTTTCTCCCCTAAATTGCTTTTGGTCATGATGCTTGTCACAGCAACAGAATGAACCTAGAACACTCAGGAGGGAGAAAAATGGATGCTAGCTTGCAGAGCCCCCAGGATGAAACCTCGCCACACCCTGATGCTGCATCCTTTTCATTTCTCTGTGTTCTTGCCCCTGCATAACCCTTTTGTGATATCAGGCAGCTCTCAACTGCCCATAACCCACAGATCCAGGGGATAAAATGCCCTATCCTTTCCTCCATGGACACCAGCACATATGTGTATATGCACACACTGGGGGTGGGGGGTAAAAATAAATCTTTGGGACTGGAGAGATGGATATGTGGTTTAGAACACTTACTGTTCTTCCAGAGGACCTGGCTTCAGTTCCCAGCACCCACATGGCCGCTAACACCCATCTGTAACTCCAGTTCCAGGGGATCCAGTGCCCTCTCCTGGCCTCTGTGGGCAGTGCATGTACATAGTACACCTACATACATGGAGGCAAAATACTCATACACATAAAATAAAATATTTTAAAATAAATAAATTTTAATTTTTTTTTCAGTGTGGGGATTTGTGCAGATTCTGAACTACCTAATGTTATTAAGAGTTGCTACGACTTAGGAAAGTTCTTCATCACTTAAAGTCAACTTCATTTTTAAAATTTGACTTTGTCCCAACCTCTTAACTCCCTTGTTCCTGAGGCTTACTCTCAGCATTGCTTCCTAGTACCCTGACACTTCAATCTCCTATCCACATTATTTCAATGACTCCCTGTAGCCCTGGGGGTAGAGAGGGGTGTCTGAAGACTGGCACTCAGGGCTTTCCCCAGTCTGGCTCCAAGACCATTTCTCACAACTCAGCCCCGTTTTGTTCTCCCACGGCCTACACAGGGCATCGTCTTCATTTCGATGCTGAGCCCTTGTTTGTGTTTTGCTCCTTCCCCAAGCGCTTCCCTCCCCTGTTGTCTAATGAGCTGTGCTCATGTCAGGTTCTGGCTTGCCTTCCACCACAGATTTCCTTCCTTCTCAGTTTATCTTCTACAAACCTGTGCCATTCCCACTGATCTGAAGTGCCATGGTCTGCAGATGAGGTAGATGGCAGGTAACAGATGTATGTGTATGCATCATATGTGCATACATACAACATTTTATGTCATTTCACTTGTGACATGATTATCTTTTGCCCAGAAGGTAATAAAAACTTCCTAAAGGCTGACAAGCTTCAGACTTCTTTATCCCACCAAGACTTCTCTACTGAGATCCTTTGCAGTGATTAAATACACAGCACAAAGCAGGTGAAAAGTCTCTATTCTTATTTCTAACCTGTGGTCTACAGTTAGACTCCTTTCCCAGGACTTCTTTTTATTTTAAAAGTGAGACATTTTACAAAAGATAATAGCAAAAATACAAAGGAATTGTGTCTAAAAGGAAATTAGAATTTTCTGCAGCTATATAACTCTGTATTGCTTTGTCTCTGAAACATTTGTACGCTTCTGTGATCTAGATTCACCTGAAAAAGAAGTCCTAGCTCATCCATTGTAGATTGGTTTCTAGAGGAAAGAACTCTAATCTATCCCCTCTGACTGTGGCTAAAAAATCTTGTTCTTTGCGGTAATTATGATATTTTTGTCCAGTCCTTCTCGTCAGAAAAAGTTTAGAAGATTTATTCAGAGAAATAATGGGAGTTCTAGGGATAATAGGATCTGGAGGAAAATGTCATATTCAGTTTTATGCAGCACTAAGGAACTGAAAGGGATATTCATCATCTGCAGTGGGCATCCCTAGTTGCAGAATTGAGATGACCTTCCCTACCCTTAATCAGTTTCCATTCTGACTATCTAACCTGACTTTCAATCACCTTGAGGCGACATGAGGCCTTCAGCATAGTGCCTGTGGACCCTTCAGCTCCTCCCAGACCCTGCTGTGTGCCTGTGAGTTCAGAGCCAACTTACCCCAAACTGAGGCACACATTCTGATGCCTTAAAAGGGAAAGCCAGGCTGAACATAATTAAGTCCAATTTTCTTTCCCTGTTAATTTCTTATGTTCTCTTTCTTTGTCTCCATTGTGATGAATTGGTTTCTTTATTCTGTTTGCTGCAGACAACTTGTTGAGCAGACTTGCTGTTCACTTGACGAAGTGGTGTTTCTCTGTGATTGCTCTTTCCAATGAGGACCTTAACTTCTGCAGGCTAGGGTTTACCTTATGCTGGATGGCATTGCTTTTGTTTTATTACGGATGGATGGATGGATGGATGGATGGATGGATGGATGGATGGATGGCTGGATGGATGGATGGATGGATGGACGGATGGATAGATGGATGGATGGATGGATAAGTGGATGGATGGATGAGTGGATGGATGGATGGATGGATAAACTGATTGTATATGTGTGTAGAGGTCAGAGGAAGCCAACATGGGTGGGTGGGTGGATGGATGGATGGATGGATGGATGAGTGGATGGATGGACTGATTGTATATGTGTGTAGGTGTGCTAGCACCACAACATATGTGTAGAGGTCAGAGGAAGCCAACTTGTAGGAATCGGTTCACTGTTCTCACCATGTGGGTCAGAGATTGAACTCAGATGGTCAGACTGGGCAGCAAGTGCCTTTACCTGCTGAGCCGTCTCACCAGCTTGCTGAATAACATTGTCAAGAGTACTGAAATTCATTGTTGTTAAATTTGAAGAAGGTTCAAAGACTGAATTTTCTTCGAAGTGTTCACATCTTGACTTATGCCTATCACACAAGTCTAGCTAGATTAGAGAGGGGTACACTGAGCAATTTCTACAATGAGTGTGCCATTTTGCATTTCTTCCCATAGTGTGGGAAAGTTTTACTTGGTTGACAGTCTTACCAGCATTGATGTGGTTGCTTCACCTGGAGACATTCATTTTTAATATTTTATTTATTTTATGAGACTTTCATACGTGCATACAATATATATTTACATATTCCATTCTGTTCCAACTCCTCCCTCACTTTCCCATCCTTTCCCAACTTTGTGTCCTCTTTTTACAACTCATCAAGTCTATTTTGCATCGCCCATGTATTCAACGGTGTGAGACCATCCACTGGAATGTGGTAGACCTACCAAGGGCCACACCATTAGAGAAAACGGACTCCTCCAACTCCAGAAGCTGCCAGCTGTCAGTAGCTCCTCAGCTAGCTCCTCCCCACTCCAGGCTAAAGTACTGACGGGCTTGATCCCCTGCAGATCTTGTGCAGGTAACGTCATGGATGCAACAGTCCTGTCATGTCCAGAAAACACTGCTTCACTCCAGTCCTCCCTGACCCCTGGCTCTCATAGTCCTTTTGCTTCCCTCTTCCATGATGGTCTCTGAGGCTTGGGAAGCACTGTAAAACAGACATCCCATTTGTGGATAGCACACTAGGGCCATTCTAATGGGCTGAGAATTATCTTGTTGCAGTTTTAGTTTACCTTTCCCTAATGACTGGTTTTTTCTGTGTATTAGTCAGTGTTCTCCAAAGAAACAGAACCAGTAGACTGAATATATATGTATAGGGATTTATCAGCTTAGCTCACCGGATACAGTCTGAGTAGTCCAACAATGGCTGCGCCACACTGGAGAGGCTGAGAATCCATAGTCGCTCAGTCCACAAGGCTGGATGTCTCAGGAGTCCCAATCTAGCACTGAAGGTCTGACGAATTTCAAAAGATCAGCTAGTCTTCAGTCTACAGCAGCAAGACGAACTCACCAGCAAAAGAGAAGGCAAGCAGCAAGAAGCCAAGTGTTCTCCTCTGCTGTGGCCTTTTATAGGGGCTGCCATCAGAGGGTAACACCCACATTTAGGGCATGTCTTCCAGCTTCAAATGATCCAATCAAGAAGATCTCTCTCATTTCAGTTAATCCCAGATCCAGTCAAGTTGACACCCAGGATTACCATCACAGTCTGTCATCTTTATGGGATTATGGCATTCCTCAGTCTCTGATCACCATTTCTTCAAGTCATCAAGGCAGCCAGATTCTGCTCCAGTTTTTTCTACCCACTGTGCAGAAATTGCTCCAGAATAAAGAAGCCCAGATATGTTTTCCATTTCTCATTTTTCATACTCCTCCATCCCTACCCTCTGAAACACTTATTTAATATATTTATATAGTTTATAGGGCTATTGGGGGAGCATGCACATTATATTTTACCTGCCTACTCTACTGTGACTATAAGTGGAAAGCTGAGTTGATTTTAGAACTTTCTAGGTTTGTTTATTTTATTGAACATCAAATCTAGAAAGCTCGGATCATACCATATGGAAGAACGCTATAACCATGGCTTACTCTGTGGTAGTTAGAGAAAGAAAAAGGAAAACATCTGCCTTGTTCAGGGAATTCGGTAAAATGACGGTGACTGCGAAAGCCAGTCAGACAATGGCAAGCAGTGTTAGTAACACTAAGCATGTACTGGTGCAGGAAATGGTTTCCAATGCAGCCTCCACACTGACATTATGAGAGTTAATATTGTCAGCTTGACAGGATCTACAGTCACCTGAGAGACAACTCTCTGGGCATGTCTGTGAGGGATTTTCAAGGTCAGGCTAACAGAAGTGAGAAGAACCACCCCAAGATTTGTGAAAGGATTATGACGTCCAAATATATGAATATATGTAAGGATTATTAAAAAGGTCTGAGTTAAATGGGTGATTTAATATCTAAAGAGGCATTAACATCCAAAATATGAGTTTACTAATTCATTTCCCTAGAGTTTCATCTTCATTTATATTTTTTTATTTTTACTTGTAGTCATTGCAATCTGTGTCATTTTGCTTCTGTTTGGATTTCTTTGGGGGCTGTTGAGATATAATTTTACATATTTCATAGTGTTTGAAAATTAGTGTAGTTTGATTAGGGAAGAATCACACAAACTTAGGTCTAAATCATGCCGTTAACTACAGTGTTAAGTGGATTGGCTGTTTAAAATAATGTGTCTTCATTTGTAAGTAATGGCAATGCTTCCTGCGGTAGTTGAAATGTGGTGAATTATACCACGTGGGAAATGATGACGTCCCACCCTCTGTCTGCTTCTCTCTAACTTTAGCTACTATATTAATGACTTTTCTCATGGCAATGATAAAATGCCCTGACAAAGGTAACTTAAGAGAGAAAGGGTCTATCCCAGCTTATGGTTCAAGAGGAAGTCCATCGTGGTGGGAAAGACATGACAGAAGGAGCAGGAAGCAGCTGCTCTCGTCTCATCCACAGTCAGGAAGCAGACAGTGATTGAGGCTACTTGGCCGATAATGATGAATGGGTGTTCGACTGGTTGTCCTTCAGTTCATGTTAGGGTGATTAGGTCTCCACCTCACTTAACCCAATCAAGATAATCCCTCACAGACATGCACAGAGGCATATCTCCTGGATGGTTCTAGCTCCTGTCAAGGTGACAATTGATACTAACCATCACACTTACCAACTTTCCCATTGCAGACTACTTCAACTGAATCTGTTACAAAATGTACTGGAGCCTTCATTTCATTCCAGAATTTATATGCCAAGAGACCAATTGTCAGTTAAATAAGAGACCTTCAGTCTGGGAAGCAAGATCTGGATTAGTTTGCAAAGCTCTGAGGTTAGACCTATTGACCTGAAGAATTTCCTCAAGTGCCCACACAACCAGTTAAAAAATACACTTGAGATAAGTATTTTTCCATAAGTTAGAATGCTATATATAGTCCAATTGCTTTTGAAATGCCTCCTTAAGTCTCTATCTCTCTGTCTCCTGTCTCTCTCTGTCTCTCTGTCTCTGTCTGTCTCTGTCTGTCTCTCTTGCATGCGCACATGCACAAAATGTAGTTTCTCAAGACATTTTGATTTGTTTTTCTGCTTCTTTGATTTGGTTTCTGGTAATACCTTAGCTTAATCTTCAGTTAAAATCTACCCAAGAATAACAAGCTTGCTTCCTGTGAAAGGATCGTCTCTGAAGCACATGCAGAATGAGATGGTTCCCAGAAGTTGTCTATCTGGGTGTGCTGCCATTTGGGCTCTGTCTGTCTCACACTAGTGTTTGTTTTATAGGTATTATTGCTCAGGGTTGCCTGGAAATTGGTTTCTATCTTGAGGGAATGTGCATCAGGAACTGCCTTTTAAAGCAGTCACTCTTCTTTAAAGCCAGAATAATCCCTGCTGTGATATAGGGTATCAGAAAGCCCATAACAAGCATACAGTTTCTTGATTGGAAAAGTATCAACAGTACAAAATTATATCCTCTTTCAGGAGGGCAAGGCAATTTGGAGGGGGTATCAAAAGATTTTCTCATCTCTTTCCTTCATGATGATAAGTTGAAATGAGAAAGAAATATTCTAAACAGTTTTACTTCAAGAATTTAAAAGAATTAAAGATGAGGCAGGTGGGGGAGGGGGTGGAGAGTCTCAGCAGTTGCCCAGCTTTGCTTCTCACCCCCTAGAGGATCCTGTGGGCTCCTTAGATGCTTTTATTTTTCTTTTTCTTATATAAGACAAAACTTCTTGCTTTTTATCACTAAATGGACTTTGCCCATGGCCATGCCACTCTCCACTGTCACCTGTTACCAATGAGGACTGGCCTCTTTGACCATCTGATAGGCGTATCCAGCCTTTGACCCTGCGACATGATGTTGTCATCTACAGTGTTTACACATGAGAATTATGCAGTTGAATTACAAAAGCAATCGCAAAAAGACGTCTTCACTTTTTAAGTAAGTTTATGATTTTGTGTTAAGCCATATCCGTAGCTATCCTGGGATCCATGCTGCACACTGGCTGCAGGTGTGACACATCTGGGGCTCTTATCTTTAACACAGCCCCTTGCACCCATAGGCTATGATAGCTACTAAAGTACCAAGAATAAACAGGTAGAAGTAGCAGGAACACCAAAAGGCTCACATGGGTCAATGTAGACTTCAGTATGAGCTTGGGGATTACAGTTCGATTCACACAGAAAAACCATTTTTTCAGTTGTCATTGGACAGTAAGGTCAGCAGACATGTCTGCCAAATGGCTGTTACTAGAACTCACAAAGTCAGATGTGGACCTCTTGACCTCGTGTGCCTTAAAGGAAATGGAAACGGGAAGAGTTAGGGTACAGACAGACACCAGAGCATACTCTCCAGCACACCTGTGCAGCAGGGTGCTTGCTAACACGAAATAAGACAGCGACTTTCACAGCCATGCTCATGCCTCATTGTGACATTTGGACATACTGGGATAAATCTCCGCACATGAAATAAATCACTCAACGAAGATTCCATCTCCCCAGTGTAGGGATCCGGGTATCCTAGAGGCTCTTCTGTCCTGTTTTAGGTTTATTTACTCTTTCTGTATTTGTTTGGTTTTCTGCTTCATGGTTACATAGTACCTAGTTTCTTTCTACAAGGAAAGATTAGCAAACAGCAAGATCCTTGACACACCAGGTTGGTTGGGTTGGGCTGGCAATCCTACCTGACAGAAGAAGAAAAAAGAGGAAGGCAAAGCCTTCAGTCCACAAACGTCCAAGCTGGAATCGTGGGTGCAATATATTCCTGTTGACTAACAAGAATGGAATCTGATAACAACCATTGTTGCTTTTAGGTGCTTGGGATTGAACTCAAGGCTCATGCCTGCTAAGCAAGCACTCTATCGCCAAGCCACATCCCTAGTTTTCTAACTCTTAACCATAGCTTTTTAAATTTTAAGAGAGAATCTTGCTTAAGTTGTTTGGGCTGCTTTTGAATTTATTCTGCAGTCCAGCCAAGGCTTGAATTTGTGATCCTCCTGCATCAGCTCCCCAAGTAGCTGGGGTTACTCATATATATAACCAGGCTTAGCTTCCAATCTGTTTCATTGAGTTACTCTCATGAGTCAGAGATGACCCATTGTCTTCTTTATTTAGAAGTATTTCTATTTTTATGTTATGACCCTTTCACTTTCTGTTACATGGTAAAATCAAGTTAAGAATACATTAGTTTCTAAAGAGGACTGTGATGGGTTTGCATGAGAAATCTCCCCCATAGGCTCCAAGCATTTGAACATTCAGTCAGTTGATGATCAGGTTTGGGGAAAGTTATGGAACCTTTAGGAGGTGTGGCTTTGCTGGAGGAAGTGTGTCACTGGAGGCCGGCTTTGAGAGTTCAAAGCCTTCTCCTATTTCCAGATTCTCTCTTCCTGTGTATGCTTAGATATTTGCACACTCAGCTTTCTGCCCCTGTGGCTTCTACCTACAAAGCCTTGCCACCATGATGGAATCCAATCCTTCTAGAACCATAAGCAAAATAAACTTTTCCGTCTATAGGTTGCATTGGTCATAGCAACGGAAGAGTAACCAATATGGGGTCGATCCTAAGCTCACACAATGATTCTAAAAATATTATTTATCTTTAACACTATGAAAATCAAACATATGAAACAGAACTGGTACCCTGCTAAGTTTGTAAGTGTAGTGTCTGTAGTTTGAATATATAACAGAATGGTAGCAGCTCCTCTTCTCCTTATCATCACCAAAAAATAATCAGACCTAGAGAAAACTGAGTACCATATTGCTTGCTCAGTAACCACATGGGTAAATTAATGAGTGATTTTTCTATATCAAGGACTTTGTGGTGATTTTCCCTTTTTCTCTTTGTGCCTAATGATATAAATATAACATAAAAGCACTCAAAAATTACAACTTTTTCAATGCATCCTCTTAAAAGGAATATTCTGAAATCGCTCTCTCTCTCTCTCTCTCTCTCTCTCTCTCTCTCTCATAGCTCTTAAGTAAACCTAAATCAGACTACTTGGATGAATGCTGTATGAATGTGAGATAGATTAAAAAGATTCACAGACAGATGATAGGTTGATTCATATATAAATGAAGATAGATACATAAATACACAGATGACAAATGGATTCATAGATACATAGACAATAGATTGATAAATTGATGAGATAAATGATTGATAGAAAATACATAGACACAGATCTTCATGCTTGTGAGGCAAGCACTTTACAGACTGAGCCATCTCTCCAGCACCCTCCCCACCTATAATGGCTTTTAATAGGGAAATATCTGGTCAATTCCTGCTTGGATCATTTTGAAAACAATAAAACTTTTAATAATGGATGGTGTTCACTTATACATTGTTTGAACAAACACTCTGAGTGCAGGCTTTGTTGAAGGATTGTCATTGAGGTGTTGAGTTTAGGAGAAAAGGACATAAAATGAACAATTGCCAATATCAAAGCAATTTTATCCATTTCCAATCTGAATGGACTTTCTGCTTGGTCTGCTCCCCTGAGCAGGAATCGTAGACTACATTCTTGGTGACCGGCATACAAATTCCCACCCAGTCTATCTCCCAATCTCTCTTCACTGTTAGGAGCAAAGAGAAATTTGGCAGACTAGATATCAGCAGTGGCATTATTATATGGTTACTTTTGTGTCAGTAAATGTCCCCACTTTTTGTATCTGTGTGAGTCACCAAGAAAAATCAGTTGATACAGATGAATTTTCAGGCAGAGCATCAGAAGAATTGCATGTCTGACTAGAGAGCATTTAACTAAACATTTCTATCTCTGCTCAGACATAGATGACCTCGCTTTTCAGCAATCAGTAATGTAAACCCAGATATTTATTTGAACTGTAGCAAAAAGACGTTTTTCTCCTAATGACTTAAGGTTTTCTTTTAGCCAGTGCACTCTGTCCCTCACATTTTAACCTCCCAAGAGCAGTGCATGCTTACATTTACCACTGCAAGAGATCATCAAAGTGGCACAGGATGGGCTTCTTCAGAAAAGTCATCCTTGGAAATACAGTGCTGTGATCTTGATCACAATCTAGAATGAAGCCAATAAATTCAAACCACAATAAAGCTCAATGGAAATAATCATCCAAGTCAGCATCCCGGGAATAGGACACAGTCATCCAAGTCAGCATCCTGATATAAGACACAGTCATCCAAATCAGCATCCCGGTATAAGACACAGTCATCCAAGTCAGCATCCCTATATAAGACACAGTCATCCAAGTCAGCATCCCAGGTAGAGGATGCAATCGATATTTATTTTATACTGATGACAATTTTTATGTTTAATATAAAATTTTAATTTTCTATGATTCATACTAGGGGAAAAAGTTCATGTATTTTCTTTAAAATCACAAAATTATTCTCATGATATTCAGGCAACTGAAAGTAATAAAAATATATGAACTTAGTGATGGGGAATTGTTACAATGGCTAGCTTTATTGACAACTTGCCACAGTGTGGAATCACTGGAAAGGGAGTCTCTTGGCAAGTTGCCTTCATCGGGGGGGCAGTGGACATGCCTGTGAGAGGTTTGTCTTCATTGACGTAATTGAGGGCTGAAGTGTGCTGCCCCATGTCATGGGCTGAGCCCTGAGCTGTGTAAAGGGTAAAGAAAAGCCAGCTGTGCTGAAGAAGCAAAGACCAGGCAGCCATGTAACAAGGATCCCCTGTTGACTCCCTCTGCTTTTCAGTGCGGATGTGATGCTTTAAATTCCTGCCTTGACTTCCCTACAGTAACGAACCCTGTCCCCAAGTGAGCCAAACAGACCCTTTCCTCCTTTTGTGGCTTTTAATCAGGACATTTGTCACAGCAACAGAGAATCAACACCTGAAAAATAGCTGCCACCTTTACCCTGAATCGTTTGCATCAGGACAACTAAGAGCATCCACGGCTCGAACTTACTCAAACCACAGTCTACGAAGAGCCATCCTGCTCTAAAGAAGATGTTGACCTTTGAAGCTTTCTCTTAAATATTTATTTTGGTACAGAACTGGGGATAAAACACACACACACACACACACACACACACACACACACACACGCATTTCAGAGCAGAGCTTCTTCGTGAGATGCCTTTGTGTCTCCTCTGGGATTTGAGATGGGCTGGCCCCCTGTGTACATCCTCTCCATGAGGGATGGAGCAGGAATGAGGCCACAGACTCTTTTCATGCCATTTTAGAAATTTCTTTGAAAGGATTCAGGCAGACATGGCTCTTGCATTTCAGAGTTGTACACTGGGACGGGCAAAGCTTTTCAAATAATATAAAACTGTATTTTTTTCTACATTCCTTCTGTCCCTGAGTGTCTGGGCTCAGGATAAAAGAAGATTAGAATCTTTGTAAAATCCATCCAACAGCCACCACCTGGAACAGCTAGTATGGGGTTGGGGAGACTCATGGTTCTGAAATGAACCTGCGATGAACGTCCTTCATCTTGTATTTTCTGATGCATTTTTCATGTGCCCTTAACTCCCTTTAATCAGAGAGGTTCCTTGAAAGTGAAACACAATTGGTTTGGGCTCATTACAATAATCTAATGCAAAATGCAAATTTATTTCTCTGTATTATAATACAGACACATCATAAACACTTAATACTGAGTTGACTGTGAAGATTTGTGTTGTTTATATTCATACATCAAAGGGCTCAATGATGTCCTTGTTTATTAGTAGATATTTACTGTTACATAAAACTTCCTTACCCTGCCATTTCTCTGATATCTTAACTCTTGAGAGTAACCAAAAAATGTGTACATTCAGCATTGTCCATATTCAGACCATATTTACTAAACTTCAGTAAATATTTGTGAATGAGTGAATGAATAATTCAGAACATTTTCTTATTTTAAACACAAGCAAATGAAATTATCCCACAGCTAGGAACTGACTTCACCACTGAACTAGATGCATGAAATAATGAGCAATAAAAATGATAATTCATCAGATTAGAAATGTATCTCGCACGCTCTGCTGAGCCAAAGAGATAGGCATCATTTTTTAAATGATTTGGACAAAGTCAAAGGGCCTAAAATGCTAATAATTTGTTAAGCCACTCATTTTGGCTCTGTTAAGGCACAGATCCTACACTACGTTCTCTACCAATGTGGCAATCATTCAGATCCGTTTTCTGGACTTGGGAGATGGCTCAGTGGATAAAGTCCTTGCCCTGTGTCCTAGTTTGTTCTTCATTGCTGTGACAAAATACTCTGACCACTTCAATCATTCAGATCCCTTTTCTGGACTTGGGAGATGGCTCAGTGGATAAAGTCCTTGCCTTGTGTCCTAGTTTGTTCTTCATTGCTGTGACAAAATACTCTGACCACTACCAACTTGGGGAGGAAAGGGTTTATTTATCTTACATGCACTGGGTCACAGTTCATCAGGGAGCCCAAGGTAGGAACCCAGGGCAGGAACCTAGAAGCAGGAGCTGGAGCACAGACCATGGAGGATTGCTGCTTACTAGCTTGCTCCTCTGGCCCCTGCTCAGCCTGCTTTCTTATGCAGCACCGGCCCACCTGCCCAGGGTGCCCTCCCACATCACACAACAATCAAGAAGGTACCTCACAGACATAGCCACAGGCCAGTTCAATGGAGGCAGTTCCCCAGTTGAGGCTCCTTCAACCCAGGTGTGTTAGGTTGACACTAAAGCTATGCAGCACAACTTGTCAACTTGACACACAAACACATCACTATTAAACCATAACCTTTCCAGTTCTCATCCCCAAGATACGATGTTACTATCACAACATAAGACAATACAAAGAAGAATCGGGCACACCTAAGCAAAACCAAAGTCCAGCAAAGTAGCTCAAGGCTAGACATCTGGGATTCACTCAAGCAAAACTCACATCATTAGACAGAAAAAAGCACAGCAGAGACCCAAAAGTTCAGTGCCTTGCTACAATGGGAGGAAGATAACCCACACCTACTATGCCCTCCAAGGCTCAGGGACTTTTGTGGAAGAGGTTGGCAGAAAGAACATAAGAGCGAGAGGAATGGGTGGAGTGTTAACAGGAAGTGTCCTCCAACCACTATGCAGCAGGCTATAGTCACACCTATTTCACACACACATCAAGGAGTCGAGGGAGGAGTCAGTTATCCTTCCCACCCAATCAGTCGACCTTAGCTGCATGTGGGTGAGGGGCAAAGAATATATATATCCTGCTTCCAGCTTGAGATAGAGGCTCGGGTCCCCTCTGTGTGCTGACCCTGAGGAAATACCTCCCAGAAGACTTCACCACAGTGATGCTGGTCTCTTGTTACTTATAGCTGATTTTTCAGCCCCAGCTAACCAGCATCAATTGTCCCAGTAAAGCAAAGGTTTTGCTTCAGGTTCTGGTCTCTTCTTAATCACAACTGATTCTTCAGCCCCAGCCAACCAGAACCCACAGATTCTCAATCCAAAATCTCACACAAACAGCCCTGATAGTCTCTGCTTCCCTTTGGAGCTTTACAAGCCAGGCCTCCATCATCCACAACTCTTTCAGCATAACTGTTCCAAGCTCCACCGCAACAAACTCTAAGCACGCAATGGCTTTTCCAGCCCAAAGTTCTGAATGTTTCCACAGTCCTCCCCAAAACACCAAGGTCAGCCTGTCACAGCAATACCTCACTCTCTGATACCAATTTCTGTCCTGGTTTGTTCTTCATTTCCGTGACAAAACACTCTGACCAATACCAACTTGGGGAGGAAAGGTTTTATTCAGCTTACATCTCCCGGGTCACAGTTAATCTGGGAGCCCAAGGTAGGAACTCAGAGCAGTAACCTGGAAGCAGGAGCTGGAGCACAGGCCAGGGAGGAATGCTGCTTACTGGCTTGCTCCCCTGGCCCCTGCTCAACCTGCTTTCTTTATGCAACACAGGCCCACCTGCCCAGGGGTGGCACCACCCACAGTGGGCTGGACCCTCCCACATCACTCAACAATCAAAAAGGTGTCTCACAGACATGGCCACAGGCCAGTTCAATGGAGGCAGTTCCCCAGTTGAGTCTCCCTCAACCCGGGCGTGTCAAGTTGACACTAGAGCTATCCAGTACACCCTGTAAGCATGAGGATCAGAGCTCAGAAGGCCAAAACCCTTGTAAAAGTCAGACAAGTATGGGAGCTGCCTGTAATCTCAGCACCTGGGAGGCAGAGATGGAGGATCCATGGAACAAGCCGACTGGCTAGACTAGCTGGAATTCCTGAGCTCTGGGTCCAGCAAGAGACCCTGCCTCAATAAATAAAGTGGAGAATCATCAAGGAAGAGACTCCAAGTCAACTTTAGGCTCGTATGCACACCGTGCCACATGTGCACATATGCATACACACACACACACACACACACACACACACACATGCATGTGCCAAAAAGGTACTTTTCATTGCTTGTTTGTTCCTGAACTATTACAAAAATGTTCTAATGAAAGAATTTTACTAGAGTCATGTGGATTAGCATCAGCAATGAAAAGCTATCTCATATACCCTAGTCTGCTGTAGGAGCAGGTGCACCCCAAACAACTGAATAGTTTCTGATGTTGTTCACTTAAGTACTGCTTATCTATATCTAGATCCTTCCCATTAACTTAAAAACACTATTTTGTTTTTCTTTTCCCTGAAATATTTACCAAACTGGTTTTTAGCAAAGGTTTAATGACTTCTTTTTAATCTTATTCAAACAACATTTTACATACTATGTATGGCACTAAAACTAGTCAAACCTGTTAAACATATTATGTTAATAGATTTGTATGTGGGTCCATCTTCCTGTAAGACATATTATGATATGTCCATGTGTCTGTGTTTTCAAAGTACTGTCCTACAGTAATAGTGTAGTGGAGATGGTATAAACTTTATATCCAATAGCTCTAGTCTGACGCTAATTAAAACATACTATTGGGGCCTGGGGATGTAGCCCTGTTGGTAAAATGTTTGCCTAGCATATATGAGGCCCCTGGATTCCATCCCCAATACCACATAGATGGGACGTAGTGGTACACACCTGTAATCCCAGTACTAGAGAGGTTGAGGCAGGAACATTGAAAGGTCAAGGTCATCCCTGGCTGCAGAGTGAGTTTGCAGCCAGCCTGAACTGTGTGTAAGAGCCTCTCCCAAAAATAAATGCAGAATTAAATTAAAATAAAGTCAAAACATACTGCTAGCTCGCCATATTTCTTGGTTCCTCTTAGCCTTCGTTGATTGGATCTTAGTGAAATGAGTGAGGCCTGTCTTACTGTTGAACGGGCACACCTGAACATGTTAAGACTCAAAAAAGGCCATCTGTATGTATGTGGGATCGTCTTACTGTTGAACGGGCAGAGGAAGACCACACCTGAACATGTTAAGACTCAAAAAAGGCCATCTGTATGTATGTGGGATTTGCTGAATGCTTCATGGATTAACTTTAGGGTACAGAAAGTAAAGGAAAAACGGTATCCACAGAGAGTGGCATGCCGAACTGTAGGTCACATTTCTTTGACCCTCAAGACTGAGGGCAACCATCTAGATCTCCACTGCTACCAGCCAGGGAGCTCGTGGTGGGCCCGGAGCCTTTGCTTTCTACATTCCTAAAGGCAGTGCACACTTTGGAAGTCCCGACCAGTGATATATCTGAAGAAAAGTTTGGCATTTTGGTGGTGTTAGGGGCTCCTCCTGGGAATTTAATTGATGGGAGATTGTCCCTGGTACTGGTGAAGCGTGCAGGTGGCTTTACTGAGACAGCCTTGCTGTCTCGGGCTCTCCCCAACGAAAAGACTCCTGTGTCCCTGTTCACACATTCCCAGATTTTATTTGTGCCCAGTCCAGACTTGGAATGCGTGCTTAATAGCTGAGGAAGGAGCAGGTGAGTGGGAACAACTGAGACTCAAGTTTTAATAGAAACATCTTTAAACTTTTAAGAATAACATTTTGCCATTAAAATTTTTATAGAGAATGTTCAGTTGGTTTTATTTGGAAGTCTGACTATATATCCTTTCCTATATTCTGCCTAAAATTTTAAAGTTAAGACATAGGGTTTTGGGGATTTTTTTGTTTTGCCTTGCTTTTGTTTTTTTCATGTTTATAGACCATTGGACCCGGTTTTCTTATTATTTAAATTTGTATTACTTTCTTAAGACTCTCTTACTGCAATATTATAAAAGCGTTTTAAATTCCTGAGAATTGTAGATTTGTTTTTGATTGTTTATTTTATTTACCATATAACTAAATCCATGTGAGAGAGTAACGTGGTGGTACTTCAGACCTGGCTAGAGAGCAAGGGAACTTAACAGCTCTTTAAATTTTCTTTTTCTATTTTTATTTTTATGTGTATGAGTGTATTGCCTGCATGTGTGTAAGTGCACCCACATCGTGCAATGCCCGCAGAAGACAGAAGAGGGTATTGGATCCCCTGGAACGTGAATTGGTTGTTAACTATCATGTGGGTTCTGGGATTCGAACCCAGGTCTTCTGCAAGAACAGCCAGTGCTCTTAACCACTGAACCATCTCTCCAGCCTCAGAACATGGCAACTCTTGATGACGCAAGTATTATAAAGTCTTCACATTAGTTTAGGAGTGTTAAATTAATAGTTGTCTTATTCTCTTGGTTCTGATATTCAGATGAAAAAAAGTATCACTATGAGAAATACTATGAGAAATTCACTATTGATTAAGTCTCTATTAAAGAGTCCTATAAAATGGATGAAAGGCAAGAAGTTGCAGGGTAATAGTTAAAAGTAGGTAAGTCCATATATGTGCATGTGTGTGTGTGTGTGTGTGTGTGTGTGTGTGTGTGTGTAGAAACTGTGAATTAAAATAATAAAATTCTTTCCATGGTAGTTCAGGTAATAACAGCAATTAAAGTGAAAGTATGATTTGATTGAATGTTAACTATCTTGTTGAGAAATACAGAATGAGATGTTTCTCATGTTTTTCTGGGAAGGATTCTTTATTGAAATGTCACAGTTTAAGACGTGATAGGAATGCTGAATAATGAAATGTTAATGGAGCCTATGCTGCCTTGGTTTGGAGCATACCCTTTACATGCTAAAGTTCTCCATGCGAGTTTAGGTCATGCAAATATTTGCAAAGTGGGGTGACAAAATGAAACTGGCAAGAAAAATGTAAATTTCTCTAATTAGAGTATTTTTAATAAGTGTGAAGAGAATTATAAAATTTCAGGGCTCATGAATGTATATTTTGACCTATTATGTATATGTGGTATATACGTGTGTGCATGCATGTATATGCACACATGTGTAAAGGTGCTATGCCTGTATGTGCATTTGGAGGCCAGAGGCTGACTCTGGGTCCTCTGTCGCTCTCCACATTATTTTGGGGACAGTCTTTCATTGAATCTAGAACTCACTGTTGCTGCCAGACCAGTTGACCCCAAAGCCCCCAGGATCCTCATATTTTCACTCATGTGCACCCAGTGCTGGAGTTGCAGGTGCACACTGCCACATGCTGCTTTTTACATGTGTGCTAGAGATATGAATTGAGGTCCTCGTGCTTGTGAGGTGGGCTCTTTACCTGCTGAGCCATCACCACAGTACAAATTTAATTAGATAATGCTGCACATCCCAAAACATGAAATTGCGCCCCAAATTTAGCAAGCCTTCTTGAAGTAAGGATTTCCTGTTCCTCATCAGCACGTCACCTGTCTTTCTTTCATGATTGTTTCCTCTTCCTAAGTGGTCCTAACACTGGTATTTACTGACTTCACATAGCCTGTGTCTAACATCCCTTTAGACACCAAGTCATACCAGCAAGTGAGACATGAAAGTCGATACCCTTGTAGAGACTTCATTCTACCAAGGGGAGAGGGAAGTCTAGAGGGTCCTGTGTAAAAATACAGAATATAGGGGAAGGATTTCTGGAGTTACCTGACTGGGGAAGATTCAGGAAAGTTCCATGCTGTCAAATATCAATTCAAGGCAAGCTTGCCCAAGGAGATCAGGCAGTGTGGGGAGAGCAAAGACCCCTAGGAGGCACCCCTGCCTCCGAGTCATAAGCCCCTGGGACACAGGAAAAGTGTCACCTGCCTCTCAGAGGGAAAGAATTCTTGGGGGGCCTTCGGTCACCTTCAGAGCTCATACATGTACACTTTCACACCACCCAGAATCCCATGAATTCACATTCCGATTTCTTTCTCCAACTTAATATAAAAAAAAGAAAGTGTGGGGGATATAGACTAATTGAAATTCTTAATTTTGTCTTTGCTAAGCAAATAATCATCACAAAGCGTTGCATTAGCATAAATTAAGATTTCATGCAGAAGTACATACTCATCTTAAGGAAAGAAATTACTTAAAGATAGGATTGTATTTCTGAAAACTAATTGTCCCTTACCCAGAAATTTATAAAGAATGATTTCCTGTGTGCTCTGGGGCTAGAGAGCCCTTTAAAAGGTTGTTTGTATTTATAAAAGTTCAATATATTTGTGTGACAGGTAGTGACTGGAAACATTAAAATACATATTTATTTCTAATTTGTCTGCTTGCAACAAAGCACTTAAGCATGAAGACAGGAACACAGAGGGTTAGGAAGATATTGCAGAGCTGTGGAGATTCTGAGGCTGATGTGTGGATCCCAGCTGAGGGTCAGAGGAAGACCCGTGGCTAGCCAGTGTTGTCCAGGATCATGGGGCTTCAGAGGTAACCTCCTGTGGAAAACTTCTCGGGGTTCTTGAAAGCGGCTACCGATGGAGGTCCCATGCTGCTGGAGGGATTTGCTTTGAAGGTGAAGAAGTGAAGCAGCAAGTCCTCCAACACCATAGCCATGAGGGTATGCTTGTGATTTCCCAGAAACAGTTGTCAGAGACTGTGAGATGTGTAAGGAGAGGTGCTGGTAAGTCCCATGAAGAACTGTCAAAGCTTCAGTTCTAAGATCCTTTTCATTTAATGTGATGGATATACTTCTGAGTCTGATCTAGGAATTGATCCTTGTCCAACATTTTATTAAAACATCCTCTTTATTCTTCCAAAAGAGAAAGAAATTATTTTAAAGGTTAGAGACCACAAGCTCTTCCTCGTTTAACTGAGAGCCATAGGTAATAAAGTCTATGCATTTGGTTTAATTTAAACAAAATGTCAGCCTGAGATAGCAAGTGCTATGCAATTATCTGCAGACAGATTAGAGTGACATTAAGCTATGTCCCCTGTGTCTGCCTAGGGATTCGTCATAGAGTAATTGATCCAATTTTACACTTTAAATACTCTTCCTCAGGAGAAGATGGCCAATCACAAGTCTTAAGAATTCTGAATGTTTGATGTGGCATTAACCTTTTGTCTTCAATCCTGCTATATTAGATGTGGGCATAAATACTGGATGGAATGTCTAGCTACACATCTGATTTGAAATGGAATGTCCACTTTCACCTCAGTGTTCACAATCCCCAAAGGTGTACTAAAAAACGATTTCTCCTAATGACCAAGTGTCTGGAAAGATCAACTGTAAAGCTGAGGATTCCAAAAGTCCTTATCTGAGTGGGTTTTAAAAAATATTTTATTTACTATTTTTATTTTATGTATATGAGTATATTGCCTGAATGTAGGTAAGTGTACCTATGTCATGCAGTGCCCGCAGAGGTCAGAAGAGGGAGTTGGATCCCCTGGAACTGGAGTTACAGATGGTTGTTAGCACCATGTGGGTGCTGGAAATTGAATCTGGGTCCTCTGCAATGACAGCCAGTACTCTTAACCACTGAGTCATCTCTCCAACCCTATCTCAATGTTTTGACAAGGATCCTGAGACAAGAGACTTCAGGGAACCCAAGGCTCTTAATGAATTAGTGATTTTAAATGTCACCTGTGTCTTATGTCAGCTCTCTGGATGATTTCCTTAAAATCTTTTCCTTTCTTGAACCTAAAAGTTAGTTTCAGGTCAGCTAGGTTGCCTCATAGATAAAGGCACTTGCCACCAAGCCTGATGACCTAAGTTCAATTCCCAGAGTTCACATGGTGGAAGGAGGGAACCAACTCTAGCGAGCTGTGCTCTGCACACATGCACTGTGGCACACACATGTACACACACACAAAAAGTAATAAAGTAAAATTTACAAAATTAAAATTAGTCTCACTTTCAGACATCTCATGAAAAACAGTAATATCTACAAACTAAATATTCAGGGGCTGGAATCAGCCCGTCAGGGAGCTAAAGGGCTACCTCTCCTTTGAAGCAATCAACCTTGTTAGTGATGATTTTCTTTAGAATTTTGCACATGTGCGAACCCCACTTTTCTGCAGGGCAGAGCTGAAGAGAATTAAGGTCCAAAGATCAACACTGGCAGCTTAAGATCTGGCTGGAGATCTTTGGTATAGAAAAACATGAAAGAGCTGTGGTTGGTTACAACGCAGACAATGAGCTCTCCTTAAAGAAAGCACTGAGGTGAAATTCTGCATTCGGCTGGTTTGAAACTCGGCCATCTATCCTCAGCAGGAGCATGGAGAGATGACAGTACTGTCCTGCAGCCCTGTTCCCAGCCGCTGATTCCACTATGCGTAGACTGGTTCTGTAGCTCAGGAGGAAAGTCTGAGGTGATCACAAAAGTGAGGAACAAGAACATTTATTACAGCAGACATGCTTCCCAGGAGGAAATTCACCAACCCTTAAACTCATGAATGGCTGTTTGAAAGTTCTGTTTGTTCTTTGGGCCCAGGACAAGGAAGATTTGAGGAGTTTCTCAAAGATTAAGTTTGGGAAACATTAAGTAAGAACTAAAGAGATTTCAACATTTCATTGTTACGAGTTGGGCTGAGGAGAAGGTGAATCTCGTGTTTGATTTGGCTCGGTACATTAGGGGCTAAGATCGAGTCTCATATTTCTCAACTATTTCTATGAATTTATTCACGTAATCCAGAATACACACCTTAGGTCCACTAAGAAGTAGGAAATCAGATTGTGGCTTTGTTTACATTTTTATTCTGTCTCACTCACGCTGTTTGTCCCCCGTCTCCTCACACAGCTTTGTAGGAAAAGTATTGTAATCATTGCCATTGCCTCTAGATAAAATTATCTGCATGGTTCAAATATGAACACGTTTTCTCTTCTTCTTGTTCCCATGATTATTATAGTTCTTCGTCTTTTCAGTGTTATGGATTAAATTGGTGAAACTCCAAAAGTCTTATATTGAAGCCCTGTCCTCCAGCATGATGTATTTGAATGTAGGACTTTTAGGAGACAAGGAACGTCAAAGAATGTCATGTGAATAGTATGCTGGTATGATAGGTCCAGAAGACATAAGAAAAGAGATCTCTTTTCTCTCCACATGTAAAAGCCATGTGAGGTGGTAGATTTTTGCAAGGCAAGGTGAAAGTTCTTACCAGGAACTAGATTGCCTAGAACCTTCATCTTGGGCTACCTAGCCTCCAGAATTTTGGAAATTAAATATCTGTTCTCTGAGCCAGTTTATTACTTTTCTCATTGCTGTGACCTAACATCTGACAAGAAACACTTAAAGAAGGAGAGGTTTATTGGGGTTCATAATTTGAGTGAGAACTGCCCACCATGGTAGTGGAACATGTGGATGAGTCTTCTCATATCTTTGTAGACCAGGAGGAAGAGACTAGACAGGAAGAGCGGCTGGATACAAAGCCCTAATACCCACCCCCAGACAATCAGTTCCTCCAGCAAGGCTCCAGCTCTTAAAGTTTCCATGACCTCTACTAGCTGGAGACCAAGGTTCAAATGCCTGAGCCCCACTGAGCTCATCTTACATTCAGACCATAACAGCCACCCAGTGGCATTTAGTTATGAGAGCTCAGTCTCCTGGAGAGTTTTACTGTTGCAATTTCATTAGTGCAAATGGTTTAACTAGAAAAGTCCTTTGAAATAAAAGGAGTCTTTCCTTAGGAGCATCGTTATAGAAGTTGGGACAGAAGGACTCAGGAGACAGGGGCAGGGTGAAGACACTGAGAAAGGCACGAGGCTAGCCCATACTGCTTCTGCGTCTCCTTATGGTTGAAAGAGAAGGTTTGGGTCCTGTAATGTAAGGGGTGTGAACATGTTTCTATTTGGACTCGTTTGATGTTTTGATAAGATTAGATTGGGTGATAAACTTACAGGGCTCCCTTCAACTTCACACCTGATGGGACCGATTTTGTTAATATGACTAGAAGATGAACGATAGAAATCTGTATTTTAGGAAGATCATTTCCAGCCCTTTCTCACATAGTAATAATTATTATCTATAGTATACAGCGGGCCTTGTGTATTTATATGACATGCAGCTCTCAGACTTTTCAGATCATATGATAGCTACAGAGTTTTTAAACGTTAAGAACAAAAATATCAATAATCAGAAACTTGAAGTCAGACTTGGTGATCTAGGCCTGTAGTCCCAGATCCTTGAAACTCTTGGCCAGGAAGATCATGAACGGGCTGCCCAAGCTACACATCAATTTCAAGGCCAGCCTAGGCAATGTAGTGAGATATTGTGTCAAAACATTTAAAAAGGCTGTGGGTAGGAGATGGAGGGGTGTCTCAGCAGTTAGGAATACCTACTGCTCTTACAGAGAAACTAAGCTCAGTTCTCACACACCCACATCAGTCCAGCAGTTCACAACTGCCTATAACTCCCTCTCCAGGTGATCCAGCACCTCTGGCCTCCACAGAAACCTTCACTTACATGCACATATCCACACACAGACACACATCACATAATTTAAAATAAATCTTTTTAAATGGGGGCGTGGGGATATGGCTCAATATTAGAGCATTTACCTAGGGTGTGGGAGTTACTAGGGTCCACCATCAGCATTGCCAAAGGGAAAATTGATTGAAAGCTATAGAAGATTTAGCAAGAGCAAAAAAGGAATTGAAGGACCATTGGCATTTGAAGATTTCATGATCTGAAGTTTGCCTTCGCTGCATAAGCACCAACTAAAGATGGCATCGTGGGAACTGCGCTATCTGGGAGATCACGGGAGGACACAGACTTCCCCCTCACCCTGCTTTCCGTCAGTCTTACCACTGTTTGAATCGCTTTGTTCATTTGTGCACACGCACAGATCCTAACAGCTGTTCAATCAGTGCTGTTCGTGCACCAATGAATGCCCCAAATGAAAGACCGCACTGAGTAATAGACACTGATCTAAGAGCCGAATCAGAGACCCAAGATTCTCTACAGTTATGACTGAATGGAGAAAACTCCGGATGATACTGGCTGAGTGTAATCTGGAAAATCTGGAGAGTCACCAGAACTAGGAGTCACTGAGCCCTGCAAATCGCAAAGGGTCGTGTGTTTTAATGCTTCACAGTAGTCTTTTGAGGTAGGCACTGTTACTTAGCGTTACACTTACTTTGTTTTATCCTCTGTGTGTGTGTGTTTGTGTGTGTTTGTATCTGTGTGTGTATTTATGTGTGTGCCTTTGTATGTGTGTGTGTGTGTATTAGTATGTGTTTGTGTGTGTTGTGTGCATTTTCATGTGTGTGCATGCAGGTGTGGCATGGTGGTATTTGGAAGTCAAATATCTTTGAGTGTTCATCCACACCTTCCACCTTGTTCGAGACAGGATCTCTCGTCACTGCATAGACCAGGCTAGCTGGCCTACAAGGTTCCTGGGAAGCTCCTGTCTCTGCCTCCCATCTCTCCACAAGATTGCTGGGATTACAGACACAGGACTAATGTATCTGGCTTTATGTGGGTCCTGGGGATCTGAACTCAGCTTCTAACATTGCTACAGCAAGCACCATACTCACCAGGCCATCTCCCAAGCCCCCCACATTCACTTTCAAGGTGAGCATGTTAAGGTTGGAACGTACTCTGGTCTGTGTAAATGGAAGTGACGAGACAAGATGTGAACTTGGGGGTCTAAGCAGCTGTTGTCTCCACACCCTTTAATCATGTCTTCTCTACTTAGAAAATGTTTCTGGTATATGATAAATTGTGTTCAGATAAATGTAAGAACTATGGTTGCACTGAAAACAATTCTGTTATCCTAAGAAGCAGGGTCACGTGATGAATGTGAGCTTCTCCTCCTTCTCACTTTCCACCAAGCTCCCCAGGGCTGGAAGGAACTGGACTCACGACCTTTACCACCAGTGCTCGGGAGCACAGCCGTCTCAGCATCTTATGACTAGGATTGTTTCCTCACATTCCGTAGAGAGTTTTGTATAGATGAGCCATCTAAGCTCTGGATCTTTTTTCAGTGTGCGTGTCTCTGTGTGTGTCTCTGTGTGTGCATGTGTGTGTGTGTGTGTGTGTGTGTGTGTGTGTGTATCTGTGTGTGCGCATGTGTGTGTGCGTGTGTGTGTGTGTGTGTGATTACAGACACATGCATACCATAGAGCAGGTGTGGAGGTCGGAGGACCTCCTCAGTGCTGGTCTTCACCTCTGCCTTGTTTGAGGCATGGTCTCCTATACTCAGTGCTGTGTACACCAAGCTGGCCAACCTTGACCTTCTGTGGATCCTCTATCTCTGTTTCCCATCTGGCTATAGGCACCCTGCGGTTACAGAAGCACATTACTGCATCCAGCTTGATGGGATTCTAGGGTTCTGAACTCGGGGCCTCACGCTTGCACACCAAACCCTGTCCACTGAGCCTTCTCTCTAGACCAGTTCTGAAACTTTGAAGTGTGGTTTGAAAGTACTTATGGAATGTGAATTCAGCATCACTGTGTTACTCTATTTTTGCTAATTGGTGTTAGAACAGTAGTCTCTCTCTCTCTCTCTCTCTCTCTCTCTCTCTCTCTCTCTCTTTCACCTCTCTCTCTCCTCCTTATGTAATCAAGGATGACCTCAAACTGGCAATCCTCCTGGCTTAATCTTCCATATGTTCACACACTTGGTTTTTCTCTACCTGTCATTTAAAAATACTTTATTTCATTTTTACCTTGAAGATCTGAGCTTAAAAAAGTCAAAGGATTGAAATGTTCCAGTCTCTTGCACATTAATGAACATATGAAATGGAATTGAACTAAAAATTCTGAATCACCTTTTGCATTTTTAGCTTAAATATTAAATGTTAGAATTACCACACTAATTTTGATCTATGTCTTCAACATAAATTAATCGCTAACCATTATTTAAAATGTTAATATGTATCTACTTTTAATAAATGTACATTTTCATTTTCACCAATGTCTTTATTTTTTAACTCTGTAGAACTGCATAATTATTTTTATCACTTATGCTACAGACCAAAAGAGCAGAAATAACAATGAAGATATAGTTAAACTTCATTAGTAGATTAGTAGAAAGGGAACCTTGAGTGGCGAGAGAGAGGTCTGATGGTAGGAGAAAGAGAGAGAGGACCAAGAGAAGGAAACAGCTGGGCTGAAGGACACAAAATACCAGGTTTTCTCACATGTAGTGTCTAGGTGTGTGTGTGTGTGTATGATGTGTGTGGTATGTAGTGCGTATGTGATGTGTGTGGTGTGTGTATGTATGTATGTGATGTATGTGTGGTGTGGTGTGTGTATATATGCATGTATGTGTGTGATGTGTGGTGAGTGTGTGACGTGGTGTGGTATGTGTGTGGTGGGGGGTATGGTATGGTACTTTTGTGATGTACTGTGGGTGTGGTGTGTATTGTATGTGTGTGTGTTGTGTATTGTGGGTGTAGTATATATTGTATGTGTATGGTGTATATGGTGTATACATTATGTGTGTGTATGTGGTATGCTGTATATGGTGTGTGTATGTGTGTATGTGTATGTAGTATAGGTGTGTTTGGTTGTGTGTGTGTGTGTGTGTGTGTGTGTGTGTGCACGCGCACTTGTGTGTGATAAAAGTAGAGGGAGACTATTTCAGGGAAATGTGAGCAAAGTTCATTCATACAGGCATGAAAATCCCAGAATGGGACCCATTCTTTTTCACACCAAAGGTAAATTTTGTTTTGTTTTGTTTTGTTTTAAGACAGGGTCTCCCATAGCCCCAGCTAGTCTGGAGCTCCCTATGTAGACCAGGCCTATGAAGGACAGAAGAGGCTGTCAGATCCTCCAGCCCTGGAGTTACGGACAGTTGTTAGCTGCCATGTGGGTACTGGGATTCAAACCTAGGTTCTCTGCAAGAGTAGCCAGTACTCTTAACTGCTGAGTCATCTCTCCAGCCCCTCGAAGAAGTTTTTTGTGACGTGGTGTGGTATGTGTGTGGTGGGGGGTATGGTATGGTACTTTTGTGATGTACTGTGGGTGTGGTGTGTATTGTATGTGTGTGTGTTGTGTATTGTGGGTGTAGTATATATTGTATGTGTATGGTGTATATGGTGTATACATTATGTGTGTGTATGTGGTATGCTGTATATGGTGTGTGTATGTGTGTATGTGTATGTAGTATAGGTGTGTTTGGTTGTGTGTGTGTGTGTGTGTATGTGTGTGTGCACGCGCACTTGTGTGTGATAAAAGTAGAGGGAGACTATTTCAGGGAAATGTGAGCAAAGTTCATTCATACAGGCATGAAAATCCCAGAATGGGACCCATTCTTTTTCACACCAAAGGTAAATTTTGTTTTGTTTTGTTTTGTTTTAAGACAGGGTCTCCCATAGCCCCAGCTAGTCTGGAGCTCCCTATGTAGACCAGGTTGGCCCAGATCTCCCAGAGATGGACCTGCCTCTCCTTCCCGAGCTCAGCACCACATCCAGCTGGTGCTGGGATTAAAGGCATGCAGAACCACACCCAGCAAAAAGACTTTTTAAAAATATATTTTATTTATTTATTATTTTTATTTGATGTGTATGCGTGTATTGCCTGCATGTAGGTAAGTGCGCCTGTGTCATGCAATGCCTATGAAGGACAGAAGAGGCTGTCAGACTGGAGTCCCGGACAGTTGTTAGCTGCCATGTGGGTACTGGGATTCAAACCTGGGTCTTCTGGAAGAACACCCAGTGTTCTTAACGGCTGAGCCATCTCTCCAGCCCCGAAACTATGCATTCCTCAAAAAGACTTTTTTAAAAAGTTTTTTTGAGATAGTTCCATGGGGTTCTGAACAGAAAGCTTATTCTTTGGTGCTTGGATGGAATAGTCAGTAAATGTCTGTTAGGTCCATTTGATGTATGGTATCATTTAACTCAGATGTCTCTCTGTTTATTCTTTGTCTGGTTGACCTGTCTAATGGAGACAGGGGGTATTGAAGTCCCCTACTATAACTGAGTTGGGCTTAATCTGTGTCTTAAAGTCCTGTAGTGTTGTTTTTATGAATTTGGATGCACCAGAGTTTGCACGTTCACAATTGTATCATCTTGGTTAACTTTTCCTTTGATCAGAATGAAGTGGCCCTCTTTATCTCTTCTGATTAGTTTTAGTTTGAAGTCTATTTTGTTAGATATTAGAATCACAATCCCTGCTTGTTTCTTAGTGCCACTTGCTTGAATTATTCTTTTCCATCCTTTTACCTTAAGGTAGCGCCTGTCCTTGAAGGTGAGACAGGTTTCTTACAGACAGCAAAGAGATGGTTTTTGTTTCTTATCCATTCAACTAGTCTATGTCTTTTGATTGGGGAGTGAAGTCCATTGATATTTAAAGTTATTATTGAAAGATGTCTGTTGGTTGCCATCGTTTTGATTTCTGTTTGCGTTCTTTGTCTAATTGTGTGTGTCCACCATCGTACCTTCATTTAGTTTCAGATCTCTTTCTGTATCCCAGCGTGTTCTAGAACTCACAGCAATTCTGATAGCTCAGCCTCTCAAGTTGTTTTTTTCTTTTGAAAATGCATTGTATGTAAAACTTTTAGCACCTTACCACCTTGTCATTTGGTATTTTATGTGGCATCTTACCATAAAAGTACAGACACATTGGGACTTAGGAAAATGCAATTTCCTGCTCTGACAAGCAGCCACCATGCTGAGATTACCGTGGTTATTTTGTTTCACTTTTATAAGAAATCAATGAATCTTGAGGTGTCGAGAACCAAAGTCACCCTTCGGGTTTTACTCTGCTCACCACAATATTCCCTAAATGAGAACAGAGGCTAGAGCTGACATCATAGCTCTGGAGATGATAATCCCAACTTAAGCTATAAGAATTTCTAAACAATACCATAGTTATGTGAGCTTTTTTTCCCCTCAGAGTAGTCACTTTGGCGAAAATGAGGAGAGGATGCTCACTTAAAATTCTCTTCTTAAAAAAGGGTTTTATTATCTTTGAAACATCTTATTTTTGTTGTTCCATAATTAAATTTTGAACTGAAATCCTTAACTTCACCTCTTCAGGGAAATACTAGAGAATATTCATAGTTCCTTTCTTTAACCACTTCGGAGTCATTTGTCTTGACTTCTTTCATCCTTTTTCCCTTCTGTTGATTAGATGTGTTCTTTGACCACGTCATCCATGCAGATAGCGCTTTCTTATTGCCCCCCCCCGCCACCCTCATCACCACCTCCTGCTTCCTACAGGTCCCTTTCCCACATTCCTGCCCTTCTGTGTTTTATCTTCTGATTTTTTAAAATTATTTATTTAATAACTACATGATTAGAAGAAGCATTTCATTACAACAGCATTGACATATTCAATAACAATTGCCTGAGCTAAGATGCATCTGTTTCAAAATTAGCTGTAAGTTTTTAGGTTTACATTGAATTAATACGGTTATACAATATTGTACTCTGTATAACTCCATTTCATTTTACGATATACTGTTTCATACAGAAAAACTCATCTTTTAATGCAACTAACACTAAGATGTTTGCACATGTGTCTCTAATCGCTATGTATCTGATTATTACTAGTCACAGTCGATTACACTCAGATCCTTGGCATCTGAGTATGGATATAAAGTCATCAGGTAGATTTCAATGGTATCACCTCTACTATTTAACATGAAGCAAATTTATATGCTTCTTCCTCAAATATAACTCATTTTTTATTTGTTGATTTTTTGTGTGCATATCATGCAGAACATCCCAAACAATTTTATTTATCTATATAACCACTTCGCAAATGGCACCCTCTCATAGCCTCCCCCTCCTGGAGCCCATATACTCTGTCATCCCTGTTACTGTCCACTGTGTTGTCGACACCCCCAGCCATTCCACAGTGCTTATCCATCAGCTGAATCTAGTCAGCCTATCTAGAGAGCCTTGTTTTAGGAAGATCAACTGTTCCTCATCTAGCAGCAATCAGTTTTAAATATTCCTTTAGATAAGATTGGGGTCTGCCGTTCATTTTCCCAGTTCTATGCTGGGTTACCGTCTGGGAGTCTCTTGGGACAACCTGGCCAACAACTCAAAGGAAGGTATCTCCTGTCTGCCATTGTTTCTTGTTATGTGGCTTTTAGCTATACACATGGACTCTTAAAGAGTTATATTGGCCCCTTTAATCTTTGGTTATACTTTCCTTTAGAGTGTTTAAGACCAGACAGTTGACCCAGATAAACCATTTTTTTTTTTTACTCTTAAGGCCAATTTTGGATCTGTTGAGGAGCCCCTGGCTCCTTTTTTTTTTTTTTACCGGTTCCATCTATGTGAAGATAAGTCAAAGTTCTGATTATTATCCAGGATTATCTATGAGGTCCTGATTTGGAGCTATGTCTTGGAGCCTGTTGTGTTCACCACCGTTTGCTGCACTGAAAAAAAAATATTGTCCAGACCCCAAAATCCATCAGTTACCAAAAGTTCAGCTGGGAGGCATGGGGGGCCATGAGCCCACCACCAAGATTGACTGTTGACAAACCAAGTCTTGTGCAGTGGTTGTGTCCTGCCCTGAAGACAGCATTTCATATTTTCTAATGAATGGATTTCTTTGGGGAGCATTTCATACATAAAGGAACATTTCTTCTGACCCCTTTCCACCCTTGCCGTGTACACTAACATGTTCTTGCTTTGCACCATTATTTACAACACAGAGAATAAAGAAACATTCTTTACCAATATGGTATATGGTATACAGTATAATTTTAGCTTGAAGCTAAACGTGTTTGTTGTGGCCATTGCATAGCCTTGAGCAGGATCTTACTCTCCCAAGCTCTGGCTTCTGCATTAATAGAGATGATGCTCACTCTGTGGTTTTCAAGGAAACCCTACACCAAAAAATATATGTATATTTTCTTTTGTAAACTGTGAAATGCTGTGAAACATAAGCTGTCGTTGGGCTGATAGTGTGGGCGTCTTGGTTAAAGAACAGACACTGATGTCTCTTGCCAGGACTCCCCCCTCTCCTCTTCACCTCTTACATGACTTAGGCTAAGACACAGAGTATTTTAGTTTCATTTTTAAAATGAGCTGTGGAGGTGAGGAGGGTGACACAGACCTGTGATTCCAGAACTCAGGAGGCAGAGTGTGAATTCAAGGCCAGGATGGATGATGTGGCAAGACTCTATCTCAAAGAAAAAAGAAAGGAAGAGAGGGAGGGGAGGGGAGGGAAGCGGAGGAAAGAAAAGAAAGGAGGGAAGAAGGATGGAAGGGGGAGGGAGGAAAGAAAGGGAGAGGAAGGTATGGAGGAAGGAGAGAAGGAAGAAAGGGAGGGAGGGAAGGAGAGTTTTAGAAGTGCCCATCTCCCTGAGGCAAAGTGCAGTTAACCGTAGAAAACATGTCAAGAAGTTCTAGAGGGGCACCAATAATTAATAAACACCGTCTTTGATGCGCATACCCCTTGGCACACGGGAAGTCTTCTGTACGTGACATTTTACCAACGCAGTAATGAATGTGTGAAGAAGACAATGAAATGTGATGTGCTGTTCTAGATATGACTTTCACAAGTTAGTTCTAGCGGCTGCTGAATAGCACATATTTGTCACACAAGCCGTAACATACAGAGAAGCTTCAAGAAGAAAACAAAAGCCACCAGTGATCAACCCTCCCAAAGTGACCACTATTTGGCACATTTCAGAAGGAAAGCACGTGAGCCAGTGTTTTCAGAGACCATGGAGGTAAACGAAGAACAGGGGTGAATTTGGGTTGTACAAAAACAAGTCCCTAAGAACAGAGGCCAGGGCAGTGGAGGACACATGGAAAAAACAGTGTTCTCAAACCATGCTAATTTTCACCAAGACTGAGAATAACTCCTGCTCCCTTGTACCCCTGGGGCAGAGCCACACTAAGTCCACCATGGCCCCTGTAGTGTTTGGCTACCCTACTGGCTAGTGGTGGGATGTTCCCAGAAATATTGCATAAGAGATGCTCCCACAGTTCCCACAGAAGCCACTTTCCAGGCTTTCCACAAAATAAATAAGTAAAACAGGATCTGGAGAGAATGGTTCAGCCAGTAAAGGTACTTGCCACCAAGCCGGACAACCTGAGTTCAACCCCTGGAACCCTGGGGTAATAAGAGTACTTAACCCTGAATTAGGCCATTCACACTTGAGGTGTCATAAACACCACCCTGGTGAACAAGAAGTAGAAACCACCACCTCAGAGAATGAGGAAAAGAAGGACTAAATTTGCTGCCCCGTCTTCACATATACAGAACTGGAGGATTACTCATATACAGGAGCCATTAAGAAAAAGAGTCTGGGATCTAGGTGAAATGGCACACACCTTCAGTCTCAGCACTCTGGAAGCTGAGACAGCTGAATCTCTGTGAGATTGAGGCCAGCCTGGTCTACATAGTGAGTTCCAGGGCACTTGAGGCTACAGGGAGACCCTATCTTGAAAGGAATGGAGGAAGAGAGGGAGGGAGGGAGGGAGGGGAGGAAGAGAGGGAGGGAGGAAGAAAGAAGGAGGAAGGATGGAGGGAAGAAGGAGGAAGAGGAAGGGAGGGGGCGTTTGCTGGGTTTACTGTGTGCTCAGTTTTCCTCAGACTGGGGAAACTTTCCAACTATCACATGTTCAAAATTTTTTCCTCTTTCACGGGATGGTGTCCCATGGATCTCTAGAGGCTCGAAGGAAGGAAGGAAGGGGGAGGAGGAAGGAAGGAAGGAAGGAAGGAAGGAAGGAAGGAAGGAAGGAAGGAAGGGGAAAATAAAGGAAAGAAAAGATTTTGAAAAAGAACTGACACACCAGGTTTGTCAGATTCATTTCTGAAGACATTAATAGATTATTATTACTTTGTAAAGCCATGCGCTATGATGGGCATTAGACTGTTCTTGGCATTACTACATAATTAAGAGCAGATTATGTCAAATCCTGAAAATCTGCTTTTCTAATTCCTCTTCAAAGGTCTTTATTCTTAAACCATTAATCTCAAAAGAAGTCTCACAGTACTTGGCTAGCATGTAGGAAGATGGCTTAAAAGTCTAAAGCAGATTTATTTAGATGCCGTAGCGCCTCAGTTTGCTGCTGTAGACTTCCAACGTAGCATTCTCCCTGATAACTTGTCATTCTAGAATTCTGTATAATACTTCATTGACAAAAAATAGAGTCGACTGAGCAATTGCATTATTTGTAAGGGGCACACACAAACACACATGGTTGTGTGTTTGTTATAAACTATTACATTCATCAGTAGTAAATAGGATTTAAAACACATATAATACCCGTTCAGGAAAGCATGTGCATATTTAACCAAAGTTAATTGTCCGGAAAGAAGAGACTAGTTAACCAGGATACTTGTCCTTGCTTAGCAAAGCGCTGCAGTGACTTGCCTGTCTTCCTTGACCTCTGTAGTAACCAGCCACCATCTTACTGAAGGAACTGGGTCAATAATAGTAGGGGTCAGACACATGAGCTCTGAGCCTGCTGCGTGGCCCTGACATTCCAGATGACCAGGGTTCCCTTCTTCCCCTGAAACACGTGCTTGAAAAGCAGAAGAGACCCTGTCCGTTGTTCCTGATGAGCTGGAGTGTTCTCACAAACTGCAGGCAGGCAGCACAATTGTGGAGTTGTATACTAATGCTTATTGCAAAGGGAAAGCCTCTGCTAGAAGTGGAATGATTTGATCGAGCACGGATACATTTGCTAAATGTATGTAAGTTGATTGTATCCAACTACATACCGGGGAATATGGGAATATGGAGAACATCTATCCTCTATCCGATGACACCACATGAAAATGTGACCAAAACTTTCTGATCACTGGTTAGAACATCCGAACATTTGGGAAGAGCCTTAGGGAAAGGCAGGAGAAACATTGGCTTGTTTTCTGTTGCGTTCCCTTCTACTCTAGTCCTCCATTGTTCACTTCAGAAGAACTATGCTGCTCCTCACTCCTGGGGAAAAGAACCCTCAGCCCCAGTGCCTCAGACTTTTAACATAAGAAGGTTGACATCTGGGGGCTCGGTTGGTAAAGTGCCGCACAAGCACGAGGACTTGACTTCAGCTCACCTTCACATGTACCGGGGTGGTAGCATGCACACGTGCTGCCTCCTACATGAGTGCTTCTAGGGCTGTGGAAGAGAAAAGGGGCTGTGATCTGGGGCCTGCCAACCAGCTAGCCCAGCAGGATCGATCAGCTCCACATCAGTCTCAAAACACAAGTAAAGGAAAAGATAATGATTGAAGAAGACACACACCGCCAGCCTCTGTTCTCCACATGCTCACACACACACGTGTTTATGCACCTTCATACACATAAATATAGCACACACACAGGCACACACACACACACACACACACACACACATACAGTTGACATCTGATAAACATCCTTATTAAAGAAATACAGGATAGCAGCTCCTAGGTTCTTTCCTCATTACCTTGTATTTCCTTCTAGAAGATTCCAGTGTTCTCTTCTATCCCCTCCTTCTTGAGACCTTGGCATTGCATAATATTATAATCAGATTTGGAAAGGCTCTCAGGGCTATAAGACTGGCATCCCATCTAATGTACATCACTCCCAGAAAGTGTCTACTTTATCTTGACAGGAGCACATTCAGTGACAGGGAACTAACTCATCATCTCACAAGACGGTCTCATTTCCTGATACCCATCTCTGACTGCTGGAAATTCACCCCAAAGAAGGAATCCAACACTCTGCCACTTCTTCCCATCTATATGAGTGCCACTCTCTAGAGGGATCACAAAGAACAAACCTAATTCCACTTACACCTGATAACCCTTCAGAAACTTGAAAAGAACTCTCACACAAGCCTTTTTCCAGCTCAGTGTTATCAGTTCACCCCAGTCCCTATGCAATGCGGCTTTGAATTCCATTACCATCCTTCATGACTACTGTGAGCATGTTGCTGTTAAAACAGAAGTCGGATAGCTACAACCTGCATCCTAGGTTTGGGAGGAAAGGCAAGAAAGATCCCAGGGGCCTTATGCCTCGACGCTGTCAGCCCTCCTTATTTTCTTATTCTAGTAAGTTGTTGCTCATCTAAATTGACCACTGGCTTTGGGAACCATGTCTGTCTGTGGTCATTGTCCAAACAGGGGCAGCTCCCTCGGCTGAACACACACAGTAGATGTGAACAACACGGAGGGAAAAAGCTGTCCTGTCAGTCATTCTGACTGCATTCTACTCATGAGTTAAAGCAAACGGGACAGGTGTGTGTGTGTGTGTGTGTGTGTGTGTGTGTGTGTGTGTGCATGCTTGTCCATGCCTGTGAGTGCATGTGTACATATGGAGGTCAGAGGACAGGTATCACTCTTCAGGATTCATCTACCTTGTTTCTTGAAATAGAAACAGCTGTTGGCCTAGAGCTCCCTGGTTCAGCCAGTGAGTCAGTGGGATGGATCTTCTGGTCTCTGCCTCCTGGAATGCTGGGATTACAAACATCCATGACCATGCCTGACTTTTTTACAGGGATTCTGTGGATTGAATGAGGGTCCTGACACTTGTATGACAAGTATGTGGTCTCCCCAGCCCCTTAATTTGACAATTTTATCAATTATTTAGATCCTTTCCTTCAGGTATCCTTTGGATACCTCAGGTTCCCAAGAATATCACGCATTTCTGTGCCTCCATTCCTCCAGGCCCTACGGGATTATGTGCTCTGCAGATAAATCCCTGTCCCTTCATGGGAAGGGAAGACATCTTATTGAATTCTTACCTTATCTTTAAAACTATAGCATAGTGACCAACACCATAACCCAGAAGATAGCTGGATTCACAGAGGCTCCCCCCTTTCCTCCTGGGCCCCCCACACTCCTCTCTCCTTTCAGTCTTTCCTCCTTTATCAAGACTTGACATCAAGGTGTATAAGTTCTGCCTTTGAAGTGGCATTTCCTTTATCCTCACAGGTGAGAACTGTCCCTCTTCAGATTAAGCTGAGAGTTTTACCAGGAATTGCCCATCCTGACCAGGTGGCTCTGATCTCCATAACTAATTTCTCGTCCATCTCACATAACATCACCTGATCATTTTCCTAAAATGCCATCATTTTGTTCTGCAGTCGGTCTTGAATAGATTCAAGTCAGAAATTCAAATTCATCTATGCAGAGTGTATGGTGTGCATCAGCTCCTCCTCATTCACCCATGAATGCTAGTTTGCTCATGCTCACCCAAGTCCTCCTCCGAGCTTCCTTCCATCTAGAATATTATTTGATCCTATAGCCTCTACATAAGTTATTTACATTGGTTCATATTAATCAACCCAAGTCAACTTCCAATGTCTACCTAATCATTATTCTGTCACTATGTACTGACCAGTTTTTATTGCCAGCATGATGCAACTTAGAGTCACCTACCAAGAGGGAACCTCAGTTAAAGAATTTCCCAGATCAGTTTAGCCGATGGCCGTGTCTGCGAGAGATTGTCTTGATTGATTGATTTAGCCCAGCCCACTTGTGGGCGGCACCATCCCTAGGCAGGTGGGTCTGAGCTGGATGTGAAAACTAGGTGCAGAAAGGGAGCAGATCTAAATGCCATCAAACTACATTGTATGAAAATCGCAAAAGTTCAATTTAAAAATGTAACAACAAAATAAAGAAAGCCAACTAGCTAAGCATGACCTGTAAGCGAGCCAGGAAGCTTCATTCATCCTTGATTCCCACTTCAGTTCCCGCTCTGCCTTCCCTGGGGATAGATCGTGACCTGCAAGCGTAAGTCAAATAAACCTAAAGTTGCTTCTGGTGGAGAGTTTTATTACAGCAGGAAAAGCAAACTAGAAAGCTCGGCTATTCTAACCTGGTGGTACCAGGTTTCTCCTTCTAGGATGCAGAGAAATTCTCTGAAGAAAAAACAATGTCATTTAACACTTTGGTATAAAATATTATTCCTGAAATTACCTAAGCAGAATGTTGATGGGTGGTAAATGCTGCTGTCTGGTTAAGATACGTACCTTTCCGAGGAAGACACTGCTTAAATTATCTTAAAACTTCAAGTTGAGGGGAACATTTTGAGGTAGTGAACTTATACCTAGGCCTTCCCCAATATTTCTGAAGAGATGCCTATTTGTGCTCAAAAGATGTCCGTCATGGATTCAACTTTGCATTCATAAGAAGAAAAGATACTATGTTGAGTTCTTTGTTTAAGCTCTATACAAACCCCTCCCTGTGTTGGATTGTCTTCCCGCCCCCCATACACTGCACTCACAAGGGTTCCTTTGCAACCTACCCTGTGTGCTTTCTCTTTAAGTCTAGAAAAGTATTATCCCCTCACGCACAATTCTTTATTTCTTTCACTTTAATTTCCTACAAATAATCCTAATGAAAACTTCATTTCTGGGACTTTGTAATACGTATGTATATTTATAACTGTATCTATATATGTAACAATAATAATTAAAGAAGAAGACAAAATATTGAGAGAGAGAGCACAGGGACAGGGGACGAATCGCGGGGAGACTGGGAGGGACGGAAATGATGCAAAGACAACAGTCATGTATGAAATTCTCAAAAATACAAAATAAAAATTTCTTTAAGACTTCAGTAATCTGATAATCTGCAGAAATTCTCTTGTGAGATATTAATGCATAATATTTACAAAGTTAATATTTGGCCTATTTTGCTATGTGACAAAATGTGAGGACTCAAACTTAATCTTCTTAGTTACATATTTCTTAGAGAGCTGAATCCCCACCATCACCACCAAAGAAAGCAGCCTATTGGGCTAAGGACATAGTTTAGTAGTGTTAGCATGAGTGACAGATTTCAGGTCCCCAGAAACCACATAAACGCTGGGTGGATGTGCTAACCCACCTGTAATTCCAGCAAGCTGCCTATTGGCTCTAGCTACATTAGCAAGCTCTTGGTTTGATGGGAGACCCTGCCCAGCTCTGGGCTTTATCAGGAGACTTGGCTCAATGAGTAAGAGGATTGGGATGATTTCCAACATGAACCCCAGTCCTCTACACACACCCACAAGACCTACACATATTCAAAAATCTACATATACACATCATACCCCTCAGCACACACAAAAAGGGGAAAATGGAAAAGAAGAGCATCATGGTGGACGTGACTTCCTCTGTGAGCTGAGTTCTGTGCTGTTCTTTTCCTTTTTTAAAATGTGTATGCCTGTGTGTGCATTTGTGTTCAGGTGTACATGTCTGTGAGAATGTGTCTTTGGAGACCATAGGTCAGCCCTGGGTGTCATTCCTTGGCTACTGTGCACCTTGGTTTTTTGAGACAGGTTTTCACGTTGGCCTGCAGCTCACCAAGTCAGAGACGGGGTGGCTGACCAGCAGGCCTCGGGGACCCTCCTGCCTCCACCTCCTCAATGCTGGGATCACAGGTGCATGCTGTCACACCAGGCTTTTTATGTGAATTGTGAGGAATTCACTCCGGTCTTTGTGCTTATAAGCACTTAGCTGAGCCATCACCCCAGCCCTGTATTTCTTTCAAGAACACTTACTCTCTTTAATAGATACTGCATGTGACTCACTAACAGTTTAGAGTACTTCCAAAATATCACAGATTAAGTATCTCATATCATCACTCCTGAAATACGCTGCTATTTTGCATGACAGTAGGCTAGGTGTTCTGTAAAGAAAACATGCGTGCTTGTCTCTCCTGGAGACTTTTCTACACACTTCTCTTGCAAGTCGCCCTCGAGGCTGCACATCCCCTTATGCAGAAACCGTCTGAGCTGGCTTTTAATGTCACTGTGCTTGTAGACAAAAGCGAAAGATGAGTCATTTCCCAGTGCTGAAGGTAAATGCTCCACAGAGGAAAATATAAAATGATTAAGGCATGTGCATTTGACTTCATTGTGTTTTGAGACATGTGAGGAATGAGTACCATACCGGTCAAGAAGTCCACGAACACCGCCTGCTATGACTATCACCAGACATCTTCTCATTTGTTCCTCATCCAGGACACACGCCCTCTTATCCGAGATAACGCAAGCCCAGCTCTCCTGCTTTTGTGTATGACAATAAAGTGGTAGACTCACATTATTCGCTTTTGAGATAACCCATCTTCAGAGCTTTAGGTTAAAAAGTATTAGGAGTAACCACATGGTAACACAAATAGAGATGCTTTTAAAGTGTAAAGTCATCCTGCAAACAGTTGGTGAGTCAGGCATGGGGATAACTCACAGCTCCAATCCCAGCTCTTGTGAGTGTCACTGACATGAAACCATGCTGGGCTACACAGTGAGTTCTGGGCCAGCCCGGGCTATAAAACAGACCCTTTCTCAAAGAATTAGTTGGTGAACCCACTTGAAGTTGTGTTTGTTTTACCTCTATTGTGAATTGCTTCCACATCAAATTTGTTCACTGCCACAAATTCTACATGATAGAATAACATCACCTTTACCTTATTGAAGGCTACTTTGTGTCAGGTTTGGGAGAAATAAAGGCAAATAAGAAGCAGATTCTCCTGGGGGATAGAATGTAGTAGTGAAAACAGTAATTTTAATCACCAGCAATAGGAAATAAGGTGTAACGGTGAATGCTGTAATCCCAGAACTTGAGAGATGGAGGTGGGGGTGTCAGGAGTTCAAGGCCATGTAGTGAGTTTGAGGCCAACTTGGGATACACGAAACCCTGTCCCAGTAATAACATAAAACAAAACCAAGGAGAATAATGAAAATGGATTTTTTAAATTAATTAATGCAGAAGCGTGTCATATTAGCATCAGATTTGACATTGCAGCAAAGGAGGAAAAAGTAATGTTTCTGGAATGTATATACACGTTTGTCTTTTATGCCCTATATGAAGGTCACAAAGGGACTTTGGCTTTGATCGTTTTGAAGAACTATTGTTTGGGAAAATTTTTTGAAATGTCCCTTCACAGCTGAAAACAAGCCTATCTATCATCTATCTATCATCTATCTATTTTCTAAAGTAATTGTGATTTCTGTGTGAATAAATTTAAAGGTAATTCCAGGCAGACAGAATACATAGATCCATATTACTCAGACACACAGAACCGCTGAGGTAGGGCTGCCCGTGCCCCTCAGAGAGACGTAGGCCTAAGCAATGCCCAGCTTTCCCTGAAAGTGATGAATAGGCAGGTGTCAGTGCTTTCCTCCACATGTTGAATCAGTTGAAGTCTTGGGGGAGAATTATGACTTCAATATCTTTGACTTTGCAAAGTTTTATTTCTAAATAACGTAGAAAAGTTGAAAGTAATATTGCACACTGTTGTATAAAACACTGGTGTTCTGATAGACCAATATATTGTAAATTGATTCAATTTGTCTAATGAGCATATTATTCCAAATACTCGTAACTTCATTATAATGAAAACATTTAAAATGTGGGGCTGGAAAGATGGCTTCATGGTTAAGAGCACTGGCACGTGTAGGCACCCACATAGCGGCTAACAACCATCTGTAACTCCAGTTTCAGGGGATCCAGTGCCTTCTTCTGACCTACATGGGCATTGCATGACACAGGTGCACTTACACACATACAGGCAAGCGAGTCATAAGCATAAAATAAAAATAATAAATAAGATATTTTAAAATGTGATAACTTGTTAGAAATGTGCACATTCTTGTTCATTATAATTACCCTAACAGGTACCAGAAGTGGCCAAGAAAAATGTATCCCATCCTGTATTAACCTACTATTTGAATTTTGACTTCCTTCCTTCCTCTTATCCTCTTCTTCCCTTCCTTCCTTCCTTTCTTCCTGTCATTCTGTCTTTCTTTCATGCTCTTTCTTTCCCTCCTCTTTTACTGATGACAAAAGAGAGAAAATGTGACAAATCAGATCAAGAAAGAAGATAAAACTTGAATGAACCTTAAACAGAGAATCAAAACAAAAGGACATTTTCTCTCCTTATCACAGAAGCCAGAACATTCATACCAATGTTTTCCCAGGGACCTGGGAGCCTCTTGTGCAATTCAAGTCACAAAATAAATACTGAGTCGTTTCTTTGGCTGCTTTGTGGCAGTGCCCTGTGATACACATTCTTAGTGATGCCAGAAAGAGGAAAAGTTAGTCCTTCCCCCAGGAGCCTTGCCTTATTTATGGGAGGAAGATACAATGTGTAGACAAGGAACAGCAATGCAAAGGAAGACATATTAATATTTATAACAAAGATACAAATAAACTGCTTAGAGGGAGCTTAGAGGAAATAAATGTATTCTAGCTAGGGATACAGCAAAGAAAATTATGTGGAAGTCATCTTTAGAACAGTTGTAAATGATAATCAGAAATTCTGCAGGTGTCGGTGAAAAGAATATGCACCTTTAAAAAAATCTGGAAAACAAAATGTCTGGACACGGTAGCCGGAAGCAAAGGGGCCTCTTTAAAAGCAGTGAGATTCCTAGTTTCCTTTTTCTTTAGGGCAGTCAAAATTGAGGATGGATGAAAAGGCCATAAAGGCCATAATTTGAAATTAAAATGTACATGATAAAGAAAAGGGGAGAGGAAAGTTGTATTGAGGGAAAAGACCTTTCCATTCATACCCCAAGAGATGGAAAAGTCCTGGCACACAGCAGGGGCATCCATGGCCCAATGCCAGACTGGTCCCTGCTCCACATCAAGCAGGCACTTGAGCATGCCTGTTTTCAAGTCCTGTCTACAGGGCTGGAGTGACTGTCTCCTAGGGCTTTAGCAAAGGTAGACTATCCTGTCACAAAACAGAACATGGAGGTGTTTCCAGTAACTTTTGAAACTCAATATCCAGGAAAAAAATGTGCTCCCTGTCTCCTCGCCAGGCACCTCATGTGTATGTACACATGCACACACAGAGGCATCCATAGGCATATGAACACAGGCATGCATTCATATTTCCAAGAAAATATGCAAGTACTAATGACCATCTTCAGCTTTCGTGAGAAAAATCAGGGGCAAGATGTGGTAGAGGAAGGGTCTGGCAGGCAGCCTTTGAACTGGTTCCAGGAAAGGATTGTCTGGGCGGTCGCAGACAAATGAACTAATCTTATGAACTTTGGTTTATGTGCTCTGTGAGGTGGGGATAAGCACATCATATAACAATTTGGAGGATTAGATTAAATAAGCCATACAATATATGAAATATATCCCTTTCATTATTCTGAATTCTAATTTTAACTATGAAAAGGATCCCAGATATTTCATGGATTTAGGCATATGCTTATGCATGGGCTGACGTACTATTTTATTTGTATAATCTGGATAATGAAAAAATAAGCCAGACTCTCTCTCTCTCTCTCTCTCTCTCTCTCTCTCTCTCTCTCTCTACCTCTCTCCCCCCTCCTTCTCTCCTTCCCTTCCCTTCCTCTCTCTCCATATATATGTTTGCTCTTGTCAGTCTAAGAATTCCCTTAGCAAAACTGGTAACAAATGTTAAGCTCCAGGGTCCTTCAGTGTAGTCCAATCTGAATAAGGAGATGATTATTTTGAACGTAAATAAAATCTACATGTTCAAATGTATATATCAGTATATGTCAGATAGAAACTTAAGGAACCACTCTAAACTCCTTGTGTAGATGAAAGATATTTCTCTAGCAAAGCTGCGTTACCACAGAGCATGAATTGTGAGATAGAATGTGGGTAAACATCTTCCCTCTGTCCATTCGCTTTTGTGGTTTTTTGGCGCTCAGTAATTCTAATGGACATATTCTGGGCAACAGAGTTTGTCAGCAATTATTCTATTGAACATCTGGAAAAGAAAACAATAATTAAATACCTTAACTTATCCTACTTTATCCCTGGCTCTGTAACTAAACTTAAGCATGAATTGAAAATAAACATACCTTGAGATAACTTAATTTAGAAAAGAACTGAATATCCTTGGCCTTGAAGCAAACTTTCAGACTATGATAGACATTAAATTCATTTATAAATATTCTCTTTTTTTTCCAATCAAGATGGTCCTCCAATTTTGTTCTAAACTGTAGGTCCTGGTGGAAACTCTATTAACGCTTTCCTTATTAGGGAGCGTTTCCTAACTAACCTCTATAGAAGTACATCACCCCCTCACCTTTTATCCCAAACCTCTTTCCCTCCTTATCTTCTCAACCGCACGACTCTTAACTTTGTCTTTGTGACCGTGTGCCTACCGCCACAAAAACATAAGCCCCATCCAGAAAAGGCTTTATTTGCAAAGATTACTAGCTGATGTCCAGTTGAATTATGTCTAACACAGAGTAAGCCCTCAATCGTTGATTCAATTCTAAGCTGGTTTAGTCTGGTTTCTTTACGGGACCTTGAATTTATAGGTCCCATGTATACCCCACTATCTCCCTAGTGGATGAAACAAATTTCAAATCCATTCTCTCCTCTACTGTCAGTCACCAATACCAAAATAGACTAACCCTTGTGATCCCTGGATGAGTTATTTTTCTCATTGCTGTGACAAAACTGAAAAAGGCAACCTAAGGGAGGAAAGGCTTGTTTTGGCTCTTAGTTTGAGTTGATACAGTCAGTCATGGTAGTGAAGTCATAGTGCCTGGAGTATAAGGTTGCAGTCACATTGTATCCATAGACAGGAAATAGAGCACATGGGATAGGAGGTTGGGCCAGGCTACAAAACATCAAGATCTTCCCCCAGTGGCATATTCCCTTCCACAGCACGTCACAACAGTGCCACCAGCTGGGGGTCAATCATGGGAGATAAACGACATCAAAACCCAACAATCCCATTTTATTGTTTATATGCAAGGAAATGGAGTTACACTAAATCAGAATCGTGATCATTTACGATGCCGTTTGCCACTACGTTGACTAACAAGTATTCCTGCATTGCCTAGAATCCCCAGGAATGCTGCTCTTGTCTAGGTGTCCCACTGTTCACGGCTATCCCTCATGAAAAATATTTCCTTGAAACTTTTTTATGAGCTCAAATAATAATTTATTAAAGTTTGGAAGTTCTAAAGAAAGGATCACAAAACACAACCAGTCTTCCCCAAATCCTTGGTCCTCTGTCACTGCCCCCATCTCTCCATCTTCAAAGCTATAGGAGGCTTCTGCCCAGAGCTCCAGGGTTAGCTCTCTGTAGGCTCAGGATCCATTTGATCCCTAGCAAGCTTATTCAGAAACGTTCCCAACAATGAAAGCTCACCTTTCAACAAAAGCCCTAGGACTGGGCTGGGGAGATGGTTCAGTTGGTGCAGTACTTGTTACCCAGGCATGAGGATGTGTGGTCAACCCACAGAACCCACTTATTTAAAAGGCAGGAAAAATAAAAACATCCTGGTGGTGTGCCCGTGTGCTCTTAGTGCTGGGGAAGCAGAAACAGGTGAAACATGGAGCCTCAGTGGCCAGTCAGGCTAAATGAATCAGCAAGGCCAAGGTCAATGGAGACCCAGTCTGAGGTTGAGTAATGACAACCAAAGTTCACCTCTGGCCTACACACACACCTGCCCACATGCATGAGTGAACATGCAACACACACACACACACACACACACACACACACACACACACATACACACACACACCCCTACCTCTCAGGGTACCTAGAAAGAAAATTCTCTGTCTTTATCATCTCAATTACACATCTTATTTACCTTAGGCATGAGCATCAGACCAAGAATTTGGTAGATGTTTTTTAAAAATGCATCTGTTGTCTGTTATTGTGCATTTTCTTGGCTCTGGATCAACTTCAGGTAACTTCAGATGTCTTTTATTTTAGTTATCCTTGGCTGTGAGTTGAATTAATTGATCTGTGAGCTATTTTAATTTCCATTCTGTCCTTTACAGAGCTCTCTTTAGGTCAAAGAAAGGGGCGAAAGAGAGACTGTGTGAAAGTCATGTCTTACTTAAGAAATGTTTCTGTGAAATAAGTGAAACTTTTTTTTTTGGTCTTTTTGAGACAGGGTCTCCCTGTAGCCCCAGCTGTCCTGGATTCCCTATGGAGATCAGGCTGGCCTCAAACTCACAGAGATCCTCCTGCCTATGCCTCCCCGGTGCTGGGATTAAAGGCGTGTGCCACCACGCCCAGTGAAATAAGCGAAAGTTTTTAATACTAAAATTTACCTTTGAGTTTTATTATAGCATTTTAGTACTAGAACAACATAATTGGGGGAAATGAAGACACATAGGTATTTGGAACTTGTAGGATTTTGGAATACTAAAACACTCTGCATTTTAACAAGGGCCTTTTGCCAGCATTCAGGAAAAGTAAGCAGTTAGCTATTTTCCCTCCAACAATTATAATCTCAGAAACTACTTCCCTTAAGAATCTGATGGATCTATTTTGTAAGGACTGGATCTTCTAAACCCTAAAGCACTAGTCCCCCAGAATTCCTCCCTAATGGTTAGGTAGGACAGTTCCCAGTGACACGCACCCACATGAGTGGAAGAGCTGCTCGGTTGTCCCCAGGCTAGCTTGACCATCTTTGCTGTTCATCACACCCCCGAATTACAGTTTGAAGGCATGGTAAAATAACACATTCCATTTACTCAAGATTTAAACGTAGGTGTGATGCAATGATGTGCCAAAATCAGAGATGAGTGTGGCCCTCCGAAGCCCCTCCAAGTCTTTCTCACAGGGCCAGGAGCTAGTACCTAAAAAGGAAGTGTTCACAGGCAGAGCAAGCACACACATGCAGCCTGGGCATAGTCTCCTTGTGTGGAGGCTGTGTAAACGTACTTCATGGGCATTTCGGTGTGATGATAGACAGCAGTATAAAGTGTACTGACATGCACTGTCTAGGGAAGCAGCTCCGCAAAGTGGACTCAACTCTGACCTGAAGTCAGAGACCTGAACTTGCAGCTCCAGCCATGCAAGTGTTGTCTACGTGGATAGAGACGAGTCTTTTTTAAAATATTTTATTTATTGTTTTTATTTTTATATGTATCAGTATATTCATGTATGTGAGTGCACCCATGTCATGCAGTGGCCATGGAGGTCAGAAGTGAGTATTGGATATTCTGGAACTGGAGTTACAGATGACTGTCAGCCGCCGTGTGGCTGCTGGGAACGGAACCGAGGTCCTTTGCAAGAGCAGCCAGAGCTCTTCACTGCTGAGCCATTATGTCTGAGTTCCGGTGTCGGTCTCTGTATCTCAATAGGATGACAGGACTTACTCCACAATCAGCTGCAGCTTCTTGAAAGGTTGTCCATGACTTACTCATCCTGTATGCCTGTGCTGGTTTCCTCTCTCATTGCCTGATCAAATGTCTGTCAAGAAGCAACTTAAAGAGGAAAAGGTTTATTTTGGCTCAAAACTTGAGACAATACAACACCAAGTGCTGGAGAAGGCAGCAGGAGTTAGAAGTATCTGGCTGTGCTGGGCCTGCTGTCAGGAAGCAGAGTGAACAGGAAGTGGGGTCAGGCCATAACCCTTAAGACCCGCTCGTAGTGACACACTTCCTCCCACAATGCTTCGCCTCCTAATGGTTCTACAACCTTCCAAAACACCATCACGAGTTGGAACCCAAGTGTACAAACACATGGGTCTATGGGGGAGACTTAACACTCAAACCACAGCATCATCCTGCTGTGCCTAGTCCATGGCATAGTAGATGGTTCTGGAGGAATTAAGAGAGCTTTGTTGTGGGGGTAAAATAAAAGAATAAACAGAAGAAGAACATTAAAGTTGGAATGACTGATGTAACTGCACTCCTCGTATGCATACTGCCTGGAGCAAGATCCCCAGCTTGTTGTACACTTTGCACACTCATCAGCACCACATTTTAAGACGTCTTCTTCTAGGATGGTCTGTGGACTCCCATGACATTCCTCCCTGCAAAGAGAAGTTCACACTTACTTATTTGTCCCATTATGTCGGCCAAATCTGTGGTGACCACATGTCCTAGATTGCCAGAGACCTCTGCAATTTGCAGTTTACTTACTTCTGGTCATATCATTATGAATAGTAGCCGCTCTCAAGGATAAACTTGCCCCAGTCTGGATGATAAATCATGTAGACACTGTATTTAAACATAAATATTGATGTTCTATTACAAAACATAAAACCAGATGAATGTATATTGCTCTGGAAGGTTTTAAGCCTCACTCTTTAAACTAGATGTAGTGTTAAGATGACAAATCTCTCCTACATCATATGGGTGACTCATCCATCTACACTTAGCAAGCAGTGCAGAAGATTGTTTAATGAGATGTAAGCTGGTCAAGAGTGCTTGGGGACTATTTTCTTTTAGAATCTCACATTGAGCCAAGATTAATCAGAAAGACTAATCGTTATCTGGGAGAGAAGAGAAGAGCAGAGGCAGAGGGCCTCATGGTAGAGGGGAACAGGACTAGGAGAGCACAGAAAGGACAGACGGTGTATGTATACACGGCAGATGGGTAAACGCAGCTACAGAGGTAGCTTGAGAGAAAAGGAAAAACCACAGTGCTTTAGGTCAGTGGTCACCGAGAATTACACACGTAAATATCAGCACAAGTAAGCTGTGAAAAAAAAATACGGAGATATGAAAAACACATTAGATAAGGTTAACAAAGAAGTGGCAAAATCACAAGGCGTCAGGGTCTATATGCCTGCTGTCTGGAACCTTCTAAATGGACTGTGGCCAGGACACTGCAAAACAAGGAACTGTGTGAGAGGCAGGTGCTTTTGTGTGATGGATATCTTGCCCACAGGGTAAGCCCTTTACAATGGAGTAAGACTCAAATGAGTAAGTCCACGTACTCATGAAATAGGGAAAGCACTGATGAAGAGGAAACAGAAGGAAACCAAGACCTTGAAAAGGAACCTGAAAACAGATGACTGGAGAACCAAAAGGAAATTTAGGACATGATGTCACATTAAGGCCAGGAAATGAGAGCTCTAACGAGGGAATGGTCAGCATTATGAGATATCACCAATGGACTTAGTAGAACCTGAAATAGTAGTCCTTAGAGCTATCAGCTAGCAGGTTACTGATTACCTTGGAAATATCAGATTCTGGGAGGAACCGGTAGGAACTGACAGCATATTTGGATTGATTGGGGTGAATGAGTAAGCACACAGGGCCTGGGCAAACAGAGAGGAAAGAAGAGGGTCAGTACAGCCAGCAGAGGAGGGAGGCTAGATGGGAGGATTTTCATCAGGGTTTTATTCACTTTGCTTTGAGCATGCTTGTAAGCAATGGTATTCTGATTAACCAGGCCTTAGGGGTGGGGTGTGAATAAAAGCTTTGATTTGTAGCTTTTGCAAATGGCTATGGTATAAATGCTCACACCACGACTGAAGTCAAGCTCTCTGTGTGACCTCAGGGAATGCAGATTTGAAAAGCAAAATCTAGAATCAGCCACCAGCTCCAAAGCCCTACTGCACAGAAGGCAATGGATGGAGAGGCTAAGCCTATAGTATGCAAGAGAAGGCAGACAGCTAATGAAAGAGATAAAGGGGGAGGATCCAGGATGGGGTAGAAAGATCAGGGGTGGATAAGAAAAACAAAACTCTTCTAATGAGACGGGTGTGCCAAAGTCTTGTTGGAATAAAATAATAGTGAGAAGAGAAGGCTAAGTGGATTCTCAACTTCCTGGGCCACCTTACCTATAGGGACATGAAGACTTTCCAAAGAGTGTGGAAGAAGAGCTGATGCATTATGTTGCATTGAAAAGGCAAGCACGATTAGAGCTCAGGGATGCTGAAGACTCGGCCTTGCCCCAGAACCCATCCACAGACCCACATGGATTTATTAGTACCTAACAGCTCAACTACAGGAATAGAAATAAAAGAGTAGTGTTGTTTGGGGCCAAATTGTTTTAGGAGAATGTGGATCAGTGACAGGAGTTCCTGGGGATCAGTAGATATTGTCAGGAGGATATTTGAAGTGATTAGCCATGGTATTTAGGTTGAAAGGAAAGACTAATTTGAGCTAAAAAGGAGTTTTAGATGTAAAGAAAAAAAAGACATTGCTTTATTACAGTGGGCAGTTGGAGCCATTTCTCTGGCAAAACACAGCTCCATCTCCACTGGAAAACCTGAGCCAGGGCTAAAGAGCACATATATACAGACACACAGACATTCACTTACACACACACACACACACACACACACACACACACACACACATGCATGCTCATGCGCACGCACACACATACATTTATCACTGCTATGATAGTAAACAAAGATTACTGCTGATTGCCGTTAACCATTGGTTAAGGGTTTGGAGGACTTTTCCTCAGTCCTGCGCAGCAGCCTGTATGGCTTTAGTGGATATTTCTAGCCTTTGCTTTCTCAGGGGATAGTTTACTCTTTTAAGCTACCTGTCATTTCTGGCTTAAACCTTGTTCAGGAAATTCACCCACACCAAACAAAGAACCAGTTCCCTTCCTTGGGTTGTATCCTTCCTCCTTGAGAACTGACCTTCCTCAAGGCCTTGTCCCCAAGTGACTTGCCCTGCTGGAGCTAGATGATACTGATCTACGGCTGGCTCCAGCCGTTTATCCAGTTACCTCATCCTGTGTCATGTCAGTGGCCAGAGAGTGGTCTAGAGAGACCACAACAAGGAAGTGGAGTTTCCTGCTTTTTCGCTTCATTGGGACATGACTTTCTGTACTGACACGTAAATGGTATAGATGTAGGGGAAAACATATGATTATTTATCATATTATTTTTCCATAATTCTCTTGTTCCAGTCTCCAAAATTGCCAAGAAAGATGATATAGGTGGTGATCATATCATTTACAAATAAAAGCAAAGCTTTAATCAGTTGGGATAGAGACACACGAAGGACTGACACAATGGGCCAGGGTGAAAATGACAAGCAGTTCACTGAACACTGCACAGAAGGTAAATGAAGTATGTATGTTCTAATCACAGCTGGAATTTTAAGTGAGTGGAATGGAATAAACTCGGTTTGGAATTTGAAATAAATTCAGTTTGGAATGTGTCCGGAGACCAAGGTTTACATAAGAGCTACACAAAGCTCTCAGAGCAAAGCCTGACACAAGGTGAAATGTTCCTGGCATCTGGAAGTGTCATATGGACGCTTGAAGAACCAGGGTCCAGACATTTCATCCAGAGCGATTTGTTTCCACTCGGAGAAGAAAATGCAGACGTTTACATAATACGCAGGTCAGAAGTCAGATTCTACCTGGTACATGAGTTGTATACAACTTCTGAGACATGGTATTTTAAGTTGAGTGTTACCAATAAAATATTTCCATTAAATTTCCATTCTTCTTTCCTCTGACGCCTATTGCCATAGTTCTAAGGAGGCTCATAGATCACACATACAGGTGATAGGTAAAAATGAGAAGTGGTCAGAGAAAACACACAGACAGAGTAGGAATTCAGAAGCAACCACTACTGGCAATGACCTTCCCTGTTACCAAAGCTCTCTTGTTAAATAGTAGATCCTTGTATTGTAGTGACTGTGCAGGGAGACCATGGAGGGGAGCAGGCTCTGTATGCAAGACTGAAGAAGGAACCCATAACCAGCAATGCACCCCTTCTAAGGTACGTTTAATGTCTGAAAAGACTTTTCTATCACACAGTAGGAAATTTTACTTCTTGGAAGCATTCAAGTACTGCTGTTAGTTGGGGCTTCAGGAAGATGCAAGATGCTAGACTCAACAAAAGGAGATCCTGTGCATATTAGCAGCACCCTGACATCTGGAAATGACTCAAAAGCAGAGGAAAAACAGAAAGGGTGTAGGGCTGTGGAGTAGGCATTCAGAGCATTTCTGAAATGCTAAAGAAGCCAGGGAGCTCCAGGGATACAAGCTATATAGGATCAGAGATTGGGCTCGGGACCCAAGGTTGCTTGTTTTGAGTGCAAATTTGGGTTTGGGGAGGCAGGGGTAACTGGTGGAGGTTCTAGAATCAGTACCTTCTATTGTGTCTCGTATTTTTTCATGTTAAACAGTAGCTTGTGATGGCTGAGCTCTTATTTGCATTCAGATAAAAAACCAAGATAATTCTGCAAATATTTGCTTTTGTGGCAGGGAGGGACCCACCAGTATTAGAGCTTCAGGGGGCCGTTCTCTAATGTTGACAGTTTCTACTGCTGGGAGCTGTCCACATGTTTATCCCTGGATTAGACTCAAAGTAAGCTGATTTTGTCAAGCCACTGGGTAGCTCTGACCGTTTTATCTGTGCTTTGAGTATGGTATTATTGCCACTGACCTGTATACATAAGGAATTGCTGGGTCAACAGCTCACGGAAATGTCTTTTGATCATGAACACATTTTCAGTATGCTTCCGTTGGAGGTAAGGAGAAAAGCATTGATACACTCCTCGAACATCAACTTTAGAGAACTGAAAGTGGGATTTGGGGCATGGCTGGGCTATGTCTTCTAAAGTGCAATAGAGCATCCACCCAGCATGAAAACAAGAGGTCTTTTGAAGAACAACTGCACATTCAGATGAAGCAACCATGTCATGTCCTTCAAACCACATCCTTCCTGTCCCCCGTGGGAAAGGGGTGGTATTTGTGTTGCACTCTGAATGCATGCAGAATAGGCCTGTGTGTATTTCCATAAATAAAAGGACATTGTCTGTGTGTTTGGCACCTCGGGTGGCCAGAGCGTTTGATTGCTTCCGAGAGCTTTGTTCCAACTCAGGGATCAGCAGGATTTGGAAGCCCTGAGCTAGGAACTGAGCCCCGAAAACACATACACAGGAGACCTAGGATAACATTAAGTTTGAAGAGCAGGGCTAGGGTTTGCTCACTGTTGGCTGAGTTCATAGGGAAAGGTTTAAAATGCTCTTGTCCAACCAACCTGCAGATTAATGCGGTCTACTGCAGTGACATTTTTGAGATAGCACCTGTTTTCTGGTGAGGAAAATCTAGACCAGACAGTGTGTGAGCGTATGATTTGCTGGGACTGAAAGCCCCTCTCTTATTTCTCTTCACTTGTATTGTTCACACCGTGGTCCTACTGTCATTAGCCATTAATGAGCAGGTCACTAATTCAAAGATAGAGTAGAACCCTCTTCCAGTCCTCTCCCAACCCCTCCCCCAAAACATTAAAATGGAATTTCAAATTCCACTAAAATTCAACTTTTTAGCTGGGTGTGGTGGTGCACACCTTTAATCCCAACACTCACACTCAGGAGGCAGAGGCAGGAGGATCTCTGTGAGTTCAAGACCAGCCTGGTCTATATCGGGAGTTCTAGGACAGCTGGGGCCATAGGGAGACCCTGTCTCAAAAAAAAAAAGACAAAAAAAAATCACCTAAAAAACTAAAATACTAAAGTTTTAATGGCATTCAGCTCCAGTCTGGTATTAAACAAAGAAATAACTGTGACTATCTCAAAGGCTTTGGAGATTTTCAAATTCTAAAACCAACACCTTAATCAAGGGATTTTCCTTTATCTGTAAAGATTGGGAAATCTGAATTTTTTTCTGTCTTTTAAAATATTTTCTGTTAAATTATTCTCTGGAGATTGCATATTGAATGCACACATAGGCACAACTTAGAGATTAGAAGTTATAGCACTGAGTTCTTCATGTTGGAAATCATGAGTACTACTAAGTCTGTACTTACAATCAGAGTGTTCATCATCTGAATGTAATGAAAACAAAAGTCATGGTCTTTTAGGCTGGCTCAAGTACACTTTTCTCTGTGTGAGTAACACTCCCTTCTGTGGGGCTGGAGAAATTGATTTAACCCTTTAGAGTGCTTGCTGCTCCTTCCAGAGGAGCAAAGATTTTCAGCCCCTAGCACCCATATCTGAAGGCTCCTAACCCCCTGCAACTCCATCTCCAGGGAATCCAACACTCTCTTCTGACCTCTGCAGGCACCCACACACACACAGAATACACTCATATAGATACACACTACACATACACAGAAATAAAAATAAAATCATTATTAAAAATACTTCCCTGTATTGACCCACTATTGTAGAGGGTATTTTGTCAAGAAGCAAGATATGCTTTAAATTTTGTTTTGCCTAGTTTATAATCAAATCTATTTTAAACATGTATTGAGCAAATATGTCCATCAATTATATGAGAATTATGCACAGTCTATTTTAGATAATCATAATCCTATTCAAGCAACCCAATAAAAACTATGCTCAGTTGAAGGATTAGACATGGTATCAAAAGTGCAAGGTAATGATGATATTTCTCAGAAAACACGGTGAGTTTCAGTTCTTGAAAGTGATATGTTAGAAGAGTTCATGGCTAGTCTTGTAAGTGAAATCCCTTAAAGCGGACACAGAAGATGAGGTCAGTGATAGATATAAGTACAGCATGTCTGTCCAACTCACAGTCGTTAGGGATCACCTCATCTCAGCTCAAAGGGATCTGCTTAGATCTGAATCCCAGCTCTTTCAGGATCAATTGAAATGAAAACCATTTAAATGTAGGCATGATATGGGGTCTTGGGTAATGCCATTTCTATTCAGAAATCATGAATGCTTTGGGGGGTTCTTAAATACAATAAAGAAATGACAAAAGATCATTTCATTAGCCATCAGTACAGAGCATCAAAATAAAGGTCAAAGTAGGAGTTCATATTTTAATGAGGTGTATTGATATTAAAAGGTTGACAAAGACAGAAAAAGAAGCTGCTCTATCCGTGCAAATGAAGAGCTCGTCACTGAGCGATTCATTTCTACACTGAAAACTAGTCATGCTCCATCCTGCTCCAGTGCCGAGAGCACAAAGGAGAAGCTAAGGGGCAAATCTGGCGGGGGATCATGAGCTCTCACAAAAAAATTCGAGGCAGCACAAATAGCACAAACCAGTAGAAGAAGAAATGGGGCAGGTAAAGGCAGGAGCCAGAACGACTGTGGCAGATTTCCAGGACAACGAAGTTTGTTGTTCTTTATGACAGACCTTGAAAACGGTAAAGATTGTCCCCTCAACCAAAGGTCGGGGCAGGCGTTCTGAATCGTGAACACTCAGAATCAATCCACACTCAGCTTTAGGTTCAGTAGACAAGCATTCAGACCCAGTTGGCTTATCCGGTTTTCCCCAACCATAATCGTTGCACTTCTTTAGCTAAAGAATGTGGGGCAATGTGAGTGCTTCATTCTGCCGGGCCAGGTAGAGAGATGTAGCCACTTCAAAATGGGTGGGCTGAAGCCTGGTTTCTTTTGTTTTGCCTGGCTCTAGTTTGTTTTGTTTTTAGAAAAGGTCTCTTGTAGCCTAGGCCATCCTCAAACCCACTGTGCAGCTAAGGATATCCTTGAACTTTTAATCCTCTTGTCTCTATTTCCTGGGTGCTAGGATTGTAGGAATGTACCAGGCCTAGGTATGCAGTGCTGGGACTCAAACCCAGGGTCTCATGCACGTTAGGTAAGGCGCTTTGCCCTACCTAGACGCATCCCCAGGTGAGGTGGTTCCCTCACCTTTTATGAAATGGGAGTGCTTTTTTAGGTCATCTTGATTCCATAGTAAGAAAATAGAACTGACCACAGGCCTCTCTGTACCCACAGCCTTCCATGCCTACCTGCACATGAACACATTGTATTGCTCTCTCTTCCTCATAAGCATTATTTGCACCAGATTACATACACGGTCTTTCCTCTTGTGGTTTAATTGGAAAAGAACACAAATAACCGTGTCTGAAGGGTTCAGTTTTGGTCCTGACAGCACAGCTTCATGAACTGTGACTTCAGGCATCTCTTAGCTCTCCTTCATGGAATTCGTAGTCATTAAACAAGACCAAACATTACAAATGCATTTTCTGTCAATCAAGTATATTGTAATTAAGACTATTCAGTGGAGGCCAGCAAGATCGCTCAGCAAGTAAAGAGCTTGCTGCACAAATTGGGGACCTGAGTTCAAGTCCCCTGGGACCCACTTAAAGTAGAAGGAAAAACTGCCTCCACAAAGTTATCCTCTGACCGCCACATGTGCACCATGGCATGCACGCACATGTGCACACACATAGAGACATACACACATCATGTACACACAATAATAATAAATAAAAATTTAGAAAAAAAATCATTGTTTTAAATAAAATCTTATGTAAATAGTACACTTCACTTAAAGCTAAAATAACATATTCACCACTTGCATTTATGATGTCTACTCAACTGAGTTCCTTCTGGCCTCAAAAGGTGATAAAGTTCCCATAGGAACATCCCTAACTGAAGGTTTATATTGAACCTCAGATCTGGATTTCATAACAGTGTGCACACTCCATGGTAGCTTTGAATTTTTATCAGTTACAGAATGTGAATTAAAGGGAAAATCTAGGTCAAGCTACGATGGGCTGTTTGCATCCCCACTACATTAATTTGTTTTGGTTCCTTGGCACCTGGAGTCACGGGAGGCTTAGAAATTTGTTCAGTGTTCCTGTTGTCTACCTCTGAGTTCTCTGGTATGACGCGAACAATGCTGCCGAGCCAGAATGTCTTATAACTAAATCCGTGTTCATGACACAGAGATCTCTACATCCAGGTATTTACAGATTTACCGTGTGTCAGCACTCTGCTACTTACCAGGAAAGCTAAAAACAAAATAGCTCTATTCAGTACGTATGAAACATTAAAGATATGAATAAATATTTAAAGTGAAAAGAAATATGTTGTAAGATAAGATGAATTGTTTCTTAAATCTTTTTTATGTTAATGTCTTGTCAATGTACTCCTTGGGAAGGGTTATAGTGTCCTTAGTCAAGAGCGTATGATGAGAGTTAGATTTTGAGGTATTTTGGACATGCTATTTTCAGTATTATTTTTAAATGAATAATGACTCAATAAGACCTGACAAATTCAACAACTTAGGCCAATGTTTAGTAGGCACCCATATGGTGGTTAGTAATTCTATGGCATGGTTGATAATAGTAACTGCAGTCATGCATCGAACAGTTAATGGACACCCGACACTACTTGGTACGTGCTATATGCTAACTAACCACAGAGATCACTTGAAAAATATGATATCATTCAGTGTGATCCTGTCCTTTTGGGGAAATTGAGTAAGAAATTTCTGGAACTAGGATTGCGAGCCACCATGGGTCATCACGACAGAACCAGACCTGTTGCAGTATGGGGCCCTCCCCTTCCCACCATACAGCCTCGAGTGATTCAAGACCTTGAAGATGAGGCCCCAGGGTGTAGGCCAGAAGCCGTCTGGCAGCACCAATTTAACTGACTGCCAGGTTGGGGAGCCTGCCAAGAATCCAGGGGCTTTTACCACAAGAAGTTGGGAAACAGATTTCATTTTATGAATGGGTATCTCTTGTCCCTGAGCTGAGTGACTGAAGCCAGCAGCACAGCCTCTGTTACTTTGTATACGATGAAAACCTCACAGAGCTGCCCCTTCATCTCTGTCCAAATCAATATTGACCCAAAGCCACAGACCTGGCCTTAGGGGCCATGTTGAAGGTGTAGATGCTAGACCTATGTCATCTTGGCAAGACGGTGCATGTACAAGGGCCTGACACCCTGGTCTTTAGACACAGCCCTCATTTACAGAACCACCTCTTTAGCCTTGGTGGAATGAAGTCAATGGACTTCTTCTATGACGTCACTGAGGGAATCAGACACATAGCAAAAGCCAAACTGTCCAGCTAAGCCACTAACTGGCAAACAGAAATTTTCCTACTATTCTTCAATTTGAACTTTTTTTAAAAAACCACTACATAGGAAAATGTCAAGGGCCTGGTTAGAACTAAGAAGAAACAGATTCAAGGCGAGACTTTTCCATCTCATTGTGCTTGCTTTGGAAAGTGACTGGACTTCAGTGGCCTCTTCTGTTCATCAGATGCCTGTTCTTAACAGGGCTCTTGATTCAAGGATGTTGTCCTTTAAAGTGCTGAGCCCAAGGTCTGCTCCACAGAACACATGAGTAAAATCCCCAAAGCCAGAAGCAGTCTGGATCTTGACTCCACATCTTGGTGTTTTCTCTGCAAGGACGCTTCAAGCATGCCTAGGGAGAGCTCTCTAATTTCCTCTTCCTGATGTGTCAAATTTCAACCAAATCAATCAAAGCTAGAAATTCAAGGTTCCTAGTCCTCGTATCTACTCAGATCAGACACCAGGCCCAGGTATTTTTCTTGGCTGCCCCTTTTTCTGCATTTTTCTACCAGCACCTTATTTTGGATCTTCACTGTCACCAGATGGGGTTACAACAGCAACCAAATGCTTATTCTTTTTAAATTAATTTATTTACTTGTGTGTTGTTTATGTATGTCTCCTTGTGCATGTGCAGTCATGTGTGCACTAGTGTGTATGTGCGTGTGTGTGCACTAGTGTGTGTGTGTGTGTGTGCATATTCATGAGTGACTGGAGGCCAGAGGTCAATGTTGGGTTCTTCCTCTGTTTTCTCTACCCTCTTTTTTGAGACAGGATCTCTTTCTGAAACCGAAGCTCACTGTTCAGCTGGACTTCCTGGCTAGTGAGCCCCTGGAATCCACTGCCTACCTCCTCCTCCCCAGTGCTGGGATTATAGACCCGGCCACAGCACCCAGCTTAGGGGTCCAAACTCAGGTTCTCATCCTTGCACAGTAGCTGACCCACTGACCCATCTCCCCAGCCTCTCCAATACTTACTTTTATATTTAATCTTCCTCAACACCTCCCTCCAGAACACTGTGTCTGCTGCAGTACCTTCCTGCCACACAGACATGCGTGGCTGAGCATCTCTGAACGGCATCCCCTTTGATCCAGCCACAACTTCCTTCTCTAATCTCAGTTCCTCCAGCCTCTTGCTTTGCACTTAGAAAGGTGCGAGATAGGTGACTTTTTACATAAAAAACTATTCAAATAAACGTGGGAGCCTTGTCGTTGTCTAGGGAGTTGTGCTTGGGTATTCATTCACCCTTTATTGTGTTCGTGATATAACTCAGTGGTAGTGCTTGCCTTGCACATACAAGGCCCTGAGGCTTGAACCCCAGCACCATTAAAAGGGCCCTTTGCTTTGATGTTATAAAGATAGTACATTTTCTCAAATGACAAAGTCCTTTTTTGTTGTCATGAAGATTAAATGGAATTTTAGAAACTAGTAAAAGCCTAAAACTGATGAGTTGTTAACAGTTTGTTATGTGATCAATGCATAAACCAATCTTGTGGAAATATGCACATTTAAACTAAAAAGGAATAAACTTCTGAAAATGGATGCTGTGCTGATACTTTTATGTTTTAGAGTAATCTGTCACACTGCAGTATGCCACGTTCGTCATGATAAATATCTCACGGCACAAAATCGAATTCCTTTCTCTATTAGATTTTAAGCATCTTGAAAAGAAGATTGTCCTACACACACAAATACAAGAGAGAAAAACACTTCGTCACCTGTCTATAAACGCTGACTCACTGAACTTTCAACTGTTTGACCAACAGTAATGGGAATTTTACTCTATGGCTAAATACTTTGTATTGATTCCTTGTGCTGAACTCAGGTCCAGAATTTGCAGACTGTTTAAAGGGATAAAGATGGAGTGAGTGTGTTTAAAAAGTCCTGCTGGGAGCCAAGCATCTTTAATCCCAGCACTCAAGAGGCAGAGGCAGGTGGATCAAAGCCAGCCCGGTCTACATAGCGAGTTCCAGGTTACCTGGGATTACAGGGATGCTCTCTCTCTCTCTCTCTCTCTCTCTCTCTCTCTCTCTCAAAAAAAAGTGCCTACTGCATAGATGTGACTTTGTACACTTATTGCCTAAGTTAATAATGACAAGATAGAGAATTGTGGGTATTCCAGAAAGCTCCAATAGCAATAATTAACAAGGATAAACTGTAATTTAGCAACACTGAGTTTGGATCCCAGACCACAGCTCACTCCCTCAATAACTTTATACAAATTATTTGACCTCTATAAGGCATGTTCTCATCCATAAGAGCAAAATTAGCAGTACCTGTCTCATAAAGTTATTATGAGGATCAGATGGGGCAATCCTAATAAAATGCTAATAATGTGTTTAGCACATAGTCAGTACTTTGAAAAATACAGTTTATGGACATATATTAATATGAACCTCAAGTGTATAACCAAAGATTGCTTTGAAGGTAATTCTTTCTGGAAGGTCTTCATCTTCTGCTTGGATATAATTGTTATTCTAAGTAGCTTGCCCCTGACCCCAAAAGATTGAATATTAAAATGTTCTCTCATTACAAAATGTCAGTTTCATAATTTCTCTGCCCATTGAGCCCTCCATGGTAAAGCACTCTCTCTGACCTTTTTAGATATCACCAATTGTTTAAAAGTCTCCATATAATTTTAAAAGATCTTTTGTGTTACTTTTCCTGAATGCTTATTATAGGTTTGGAGTCATCACTAAAAAAAAGTATTTTCCTGTATGTGCTTTTTATAATGAAGGTGATTTAATTGGGCAGTTTGCCTCCAGAGATCAGCAAGGGTTAGAATGAATTTTTTTAAGAGTACATGGGAGAAATGTTACCGAAAGGAAAGAAAAAAATGACCTCACCATTTGCTCTCAGTACTGAATCTTGCGTGCTTTATTAAGCCATGGTGAGGCTGGTGTGTTGTATTGACAGACCAGCTCAGCTGATGGACAGGCTCTCCTCATCTTCTTCCGGAGTGGATTGACTCATCACCCTGCAAATGTCTGTGGATGCAGTGCATTTTGACCATCCTGGGGCCAGGGCACCTCAGAGGCACATGACATTACAACTTTCCTGGAGTTCTGGGTATCTTTGAAGTTTCCTGCTTGAACTTTTTCAAGACAATATTTTTCAGTGTATAAGAAAAGAAGAAACTAAATTCCTTTCTTAAACAAGGAATATCCAACCAAGTTAATTTTCATTAACTGCTTCCCTTGCACACAGGCAGCAGGACAGAGTGAGCTAGCTCTCTGCCTTCGATTGATAGGCGCTCCCCACTAGGAATCAGACAGCATGCTTGCTGCTAAATGTGCACATGCTTCATGTCACTCCAATATCAGAGGTTGGATGTTGAATTTAACTTCCGTGTCAGGTTATGTCGAATTCAAATGGTACCAAGATATGAGACCTTGGTGTGGGGGGAAGGTGTTCTGGCAAAGGTTCTTGAGTTCGTGCTTTCAGTAGCATCAAAGTCATAACTGTTGTGGCATGCTCTGATAAAGGAGCTCACGCAGCTCTGAGGATGAGGTAGAGACACTGCTGTCCCAGAAGACACTGCACTCTAGTGAATGTGCTGCTCAGTATGGCTGAATGAGTCTTAAAGCTTTAGGCCTTTGTTCATCCTGTATTTTGTGAGTTCACAACTGCAGTCAGTTAAGTATCATGGAAATAAATCGCTCTTCAAAATGGTCAAAATGGCACGAATTGACAAGCCTTCACAACATGAAGCAAACATGTTAGGAAGTCCTTGAAGCGTCCCAACTTGAAATGATAGTCCCAACTCAGAATGGAATCTTATAAAGTCTGTAGATTTCATTCTAACTCAAGGTGCAAACTTTTCCACTAATCAGAAAGCAGGGAAGACACGATGCTTTTCACCATTAATAGTGATAATACATACCAGTGTGTTGGTGTTTGCACAACTAGCACAAAAGCAATAGCAAAATAAAACGGTGGGTTCCTTAGCATGAGTCACGACAGGACCAAACCAGTACGCGCCACTCTGTTCCTCACTTCCAGTGTTTCTACAAGTCTCAACCTATGACATTCACGATGAAGCAGTGAAGAAAACACTAATGATGGCTGTTACATTCTTTCCCTTTCTTTGTGCTAGGGTTGAATCCAAGGGCTTGCCCCCACGCCAGGCATGTGCTCTATTACTGAGCTACACCTAAGCCCCTAAATCTTCTTTTTTAATTTTTAATAACTACATGATTAGAAGAAGCATTTCACTACAGATTTAACATATTCAGTAACACACTCCAGAGCAAGAGTCCATCTCTTTCACAAGTGGGTGCAAGTTTCTAGGTTCACAGTTGAGTTAATACAGTTATACAATATTGAACTCAGTATAAGCCCTATAGGACATAAAATTGAATCTTAAAAAAGATCTCCACTTCATTTTAGAATATATTGTTCCTTGCAGAAAGGCTTTTTTCGCTACTAACACTGAGATTTTGGCACATGCATCTCTAATCTGTATGTATCTGATTATTACTAGTCATAATCAGTTGCACTTGGACCCTTGGCGCCCATGTATGTCTATGGAGTCATCAGGTAGATTTCAATGGTAATGTTTATCACCTCTACTAATTAGCATGATGTAAATTTCCATGCTTCCTCCTCAAATATAATACATTTTTTTAATTTGTTGATTTGTGTCTGTGTGTGTGTGTGTGTCACACAGAACATCCCAAACCATCTTATTCGACTATAGACCCACTTCCCAGATGGCGCCCTTCCATAGCCTCCCTCCCCCCTTATACTCTGATATCCCTGCTGCTGTCTGCTGTGTTGTCAGCACCCCCAGCCATTCCCCACTACTTGCCCTTCTGGTGAATCTAGTCAGCCTATCTAGAGGTCTTTGTTTTAGGAGGGTCAGCTGTTCCTCTTCTAGCAGCAATCAGTTGTCAATACTCCTTTAGATAAGATTAGGGTCTGCTAAATCTTTTTTTAAGACAGAGTCTCCCTATAGCCCCAACTGGCCTGGAACTCACTGTGTAGACCAAGCTAGCCTCCATCTCACAGAGATCCACCTGCCTCTGCCTCCCAAGTTCTGAGATTAAAGGCATGTATCACATGCCCAGCAAAGCCCCCAAATCTTAAAAATTGAGGCATGTCTTTTAAAAAATATTAAAATGCACAGTGTACATATTTTTTGATTCCATGATATAACATATCGGTTATCTTGAGGGTAAAAATAAAGAGTAGCTATTTATGAGTTTATTTCAGACACAGCTGAACTGATTCCCCTTTTCACAGAATACCATTTGTAGTTGGAAGAAGCTGAGACTTTCAGTCTTGGCTATTTTGCAGAGATTTTCTACAAAATGAATGAAGTGAGCTGTCACTACAAGGCAAACAGTTAACAGTGCTTGTTGCCAACAATTAAAAAAATCTTGAACATTCAAACCAAAATTTAAATTTTGGAAAAATTGTTTCTACTAGTGAGAACCTGACAGCTTTGTAATAGTCACCAAGCTTTCTGACGAGACTCCTAATGATATTAATTACTGTGGTTTCTTTGGATTATGCAATGAAATATGTCAAAATTTGGAAGTTCTGCATAACCTAGCTAGATCAATGTTTAAGGCAAAAAAAAATGTATAATGCTCAAAATCATGCTGGGTAAAAAATTCCTTCAAAATACAACAGACTTTTACATAACAGAGAATGAAAACTATGCAGATAAGATTTTAGATTCCACAGTAAGCCTCATATTTGAGGAAGTGCGACTATCAACTTTGAGTATATTTTCCAAGTAAAATATCCATGATTATCTGAAAAGGCTACAAAATACCACTCTCCTTCCAATAATAGAATCCAACTACAAGTTATATATATACAATCTGTTTGAAACTCAATTTCTTCATGGATCTCACCAAAACAACATATCTTATAACAGACTGAATTCAACAGCAGACACGAGACATTGCTGTCTTTTATTAAGCCAGTAACGGATACAGTTTTTAGAACTCTAAAACAACATGGCTCTCTCATCAAGATGCCTTTTTATAGAACACCATGCTTTGGGGATAGCCACCACTTTTTAACCAAAGTGTTTGGTTAAAAAAGTGTTTTAAGTTTTACTAATGCATAATTAACCTCTTTTAATGCTGTTTCAAATTTTAAATTCTCAGTTTTAATTTTTAATATGCTAAATGTTGATACATGGTGTGATGGTCATATTACAATACTGGTATATGATAAAAATTACCATAATTTAATATAGGAAACATTTACATAAACAAAAAGTTCTCTATGTACTCTCAGTTATAAATGTGTAAAGTGGACTTGAGACCAGAAATTTTGAGAATCAGTGTTTGAGCTGTATCCTGGTTGGTCTCTCCATTGCTGTGACAAAATACTCTAATCAATACCAACTTAGGGAGGAAAGGGTTTATTCAGCTTACATCTCCCAGGTCACAGTTCATCAGGGAACCCAAGGTAGGAACTCAGGGCAGAACCTGGAGTCAGGAGCTGGAGCACAGGCCATGGATAAATGCTGCTGATTGACTTGCTCCCCTGGCCCCTGCTCAGCCTGCTTTCCTAGGCAACACAGGCCCACCTGCCCAGGGATGGCACCATCCACAGTGGGCTGGGCCCTCCCACATCATTCAACAATCAAGAAGATGCCTCACAGACATGGCCACAGGCCAGTCCAATGGAGGCAAGTCCCCAGTTCAGGCTCCCTCAACCCAGGGGCATCGAGTTGACACTGAAGCTATCCAGCACAAGCTTCGAGAAACACAACCCCAGAGTCATGTTGTCCCCCCACACCCCCCATACCATCTAGGCCAGAAGGTTCAAAGAGCAACACAGCCAGCCACCATATCAGCATGATTCTGTGTATCGTGAAGGCCTGTATAAAGGTCATGAGAACACAGAACCAAGAGGGAGTGTAGTTCAGTGGATAGAGTACTTGCCTAGCATGCACAATGCCCTGGGTTCAGTCCTCAGCATCTTCCAGGCATGGTGGCACAGCACTTGGAAAGTGGAGGCAGGAATGCCCATAAATTCAAGGTCATCCTTGGCTACATAGCCAGTCTGAGGCCAGGCTGGGCTACATGAGACCTCATCTCAGAAATTTTTTAAAAAGAAAGGCAGGATTACTTTCCCTGCTGAGTCTTCCTAAAGAAAACATCTCTAGATCAGAGACTTAAGGTTCATCTGCATCTCCACGTTCAAGTATATGCAAAGCCAGTAAGGAAAGAACAGGCATTCTTGAAGGAGTCCATCAGAGACATTAGTAACAAGAGAACATGTTCTGGGAATTGCAAGATTAGGTTGCGTTGAGCAGCCATTGCAGCTGAAGCTGGAGCTGAGCAGCATGGGACTGCCCATGGCCTGATGCGGCACAGCTGTAAGATTCCCCGTCTGGACAGAGAACTGCATAGAAACCTATGTGGGCACCGGAAAAGACAGCAGCAAGGGTGACTTCGGATCCTGATGTCGTGCTGTGGGAGAAGATGGGTGAGCCCACAGGAAGGCAGCCATATAAGGGAGGAAAACGAAGGGGCAGATTTCAGCTATGTGAACGTGGGGCCCTGTAGACTTGGTACCCAACTGAATGCAAGAAATGAGGGAAAAGAAACACACTGAGGCTGTGCTTGGGGAGTTAGAGAACACAAGACTCTTCCTTTAGGTGACAGGTGGGAAGGGAAGATAAAGTTAGGGAGGAGAGGCTGGTGATGAACTTACTTGGATATTTTGAACTTTATGCAGTATGAGTCCTTGAGTGTAGACAGAGTACACTTCTGTTAGTAAGAAAAAGGCAAAGGCTAAAAGCAGAGCTTTAGACGTTGGTAGCACATTGATGTCACCCACTGAGAGGAACCAACAAGTGGTGCTAGGTCAGAACAGAGGAAAGCTGAGGTCTTTGACATCAAAGGATGGATGAGAGGAACAGAGTCATATTACACGTGACACTGGAGAGTTTTAACATGCTCAAAGTTGTTTAAGATCCAGCAAGTTCATCTGTTCATAACTAAGAATGCAGTGGTTATCTCTGACACTCTTTTTAGTGTGTTACTGCTTTAGCAATAACTTGTATGCCTTTTTTTTTCACAAGTGAACAGGGATAAGAGGAGGAAACGGAGAGGGAGACCACACAAGAGAGGGGAGGGCAGAGTGGAGCGAGTGAGAACGTCTGTGGAAACTGAACATTTTCTAGTACATATCTTCCTTTTTTAAATATCTGGCAGCATTTAGACAATTTAAAACATTTTTAATTTTGGTTTAGATTCAAATGCATCTTTGGCCAACCATTTATGGTCTATAAATAGACATTAAGATAGTTAACCGCAAAAACACTTAGAAATCTTTACTGCTGTCCATAATGGTTTGGCAGAGAAATAGCAATCCCAAACTGAAAACGTTAACCAGAAATTAGTCCTACAAGCTTGTGATTTTTTTTTTTGAGATAGGTTCTCCCTATGTAAACCCTGGCTGGCTCCAAACTGTAAATCCTCCTGCCTCAGCCTCTTTCTGAGTACTAATGTTACAGACATGTTGTATTCTAAAACATACATATCAGCAATTTTATGAGTATTATTGTTCTAAATCATAAGGATAATTGTAAATAATTTGGTCCAAACACAATTATTTAGCAACCTTTAAATTTTAGTTTAATTTCAGAAGAATCTTTGAGACTAGAAAATACTCAGGGTCATAGGAATGGAGCACAGCTGGCTTGAACAGAGGGCTTTGTTGAGTAGATTAGCACTTGGCCTGCCTTCTACCTACTTGCTAATGTGATTCAAGGATTCAGATGAAGCCTTTAAGACATATAACCTGTAGGGTAGGGAGATAGCTCAGTCAATCAAGTGCTTGCCTCACAAGCATAGAGACCTAAGTTCAATCTAGGAGAACCCACATAAATAGCCAGGCATGGTAGCATGTGCCTCTAATCTCAGCCTTGGGAAGACAAAAATAGGTCGATCCCTGGGGCTTCCTGGCCAGCTAGCCTGGTCTACTTGTCCAGCTTTAGACCAATGAAAGACCCCCATCTCAGGAAACAAGACTGACAGTGACTGAGGACTAACAACATGTAATATTGTCTTCTGGCCCCCACAGACATGTTCACATGTGTACCTGTATGTGCACACACACATACAAAAAATATGTAAATAATCATATGTAATATCTCCTTTTGTTGAATTCAGCCAGTTTTATCCCACTGGAGGATCAAATGTCATTTCAGAACTGTCAGAAGTGATATTTTCTTTGTAGATGTCACCATTACCTAAATGTCATTTCATTCAGTAGACCTTAGAGCATATTATCCTTTTTAACCTTCTGTTTCTTGGTCGTTTCATCAAGTTGACTAAATCCTTCCATTCCCTGAGCTGCCCAAACACACCACACACTGCTCAACGAACCTTGAGCCACAGTGGAGATGGGGTATGGCCACAGCACCTGACGCCACCCCACAGTATACCCAGTAGTAAGAGGTTCCCAGGACAAGAGAGGTGCGGCATCAACTCAGAATGACCTTGGAATGCATAGTAGGACAACTGTGCATGTGTTCATGTGTATTCAGATGCACTGATGTGTGAAAGTGCATGTGGAGACCAGAGATCAATCTTCAGTGTCGTTACTCAGGCATCATCCTTCTTACTTTTTGAGACAGGGTCTCTCAGTGAACCTGAATCTCTAGCTGGGCTAGGCTGGCTGGCCAGCAAGCCTCAGACATCTGCCTGTCTCCACTTTCCAGGTCTGGGATTCCAAGCCCGCACCACCATGCTGGGCATTTTCTCTTTCACATGAGTTCTTGGAGGATCCAACTCAAGTCCTTCTGCTTACAAGGCAACTAGTTTACCAACTGAGATATCACTCCAGGCCCACAATGGGGCAATTTGAAAATCAAAACGAATATTCACAGCAAACAGAAGCACATGAAATATGTTAATATATCCATAGATTTATAACGATGATGCAAGAAAATTACCCTTTTATGGAATACAAAAGGCACAAATCAACATTCTAAATAGTGCTAAACAGAGAAAGATATTTTCCTTTGCAAACTGTACTTCAGACTGTATAAGAATTGATGAGGAATTTGTTATCTTTTAGAAGCATGCCAGTTTATTAACTGATCAGGATATGGTGAACTTAGAATATCATCACGTTTTATGTATATAAGTATATCTCTGTGTGTATAACATGTAAGTGCAGTGCCTCAGAGGCCAGAAGAGGGCACAAAATCCCCAGAGATGGAGTTATAGGCTGTTGAGAGCCACCAGACAAGGTGCTGGCTCTGTCTCTGGAGGGGCAACACATGATCTTAAATGCCAAGCCACCTCTCCAGCCCTGAATACCATCACTTTTTTTACCCTTAAATGAATTATTATCTGGCAGTTATCATTAAAGACTGTCATAGCAATTGGCAGAAAAGTCAGTGGAAAACTTATACATGATAAATAAGCTATGATCATCAACAAAGTTATAAAAAAACAAAGAACTTACATATTTGTGACCTAAAACAAAAACAATGTGTAAGTCCTCTTCTGATCCTACTTTGAAAAGAATCATAAAATTACATCTATGATACACTCAAAGTAATGTTACAAAACAAGCCAGGAGAATGCCTGTGATGTCAGTACAGTGGTAATACATTTCTTTAAATTTCTTTGACGGGAAAGTGGGGTACCTGGAGAGACAGCTCAGCAGTAAAGAGCACCTGCTGCTCCTGCAGAGGACCTGGGTTCGGCACCCAGCACCCACATTGCAGCTAACAACTGCCCATAACTCCAGTCCCAGGGGATCCGACAGCCTCTTCTGACCTCCACGGGCATTGCACGACACGGGTGCACTTACCTACATGCAAGCAACACACGCATATACATAAAGTAAAAATAACAAAATTTTTCTTAAAAAATGCTCATACACATAAAAATAAATAAACACTTCTTTCAGTGAAAAATACTATTGAGTCAGCAGATAAAAAACAAAAATCAAATGGTTTGGTTTTCTGTATTCAAGCTGTTCGGAGCACGTGCCAGTCTGCTTCCTGCTCAGAGTGGCCCCTGCTACTCTGCTGCAGCTGCATGTGTTTGGTATAGCTGACAAGTTGCAAATGAGAGACACATCTCCCCCTGCCTTTGTTATACTTTTAAAACTCAGAAGCCAATTTTTTGTTTGTTTATTTTTGTTTTGTTTTTTTGAAGCAGGGTCTCCCTGTAAGCCCCAGCTGTCCTGGAACTCACTATGTAGACCTGGCTGGCCTTGAACTCACAGAGATCCGCCTGCCTCTGCCTCCCAAGTGCTGGGACCACAGGCATGTGCCACCACGCCCAGCTCAGAAGCCAATTTTAAAATCATGGAATAATTTCTAATGTTTTCATCAAAACAGATTGTTGTCAAACTTTTCTTTTCCAAACTTGGATTTGTTACTTTGGATAAAATAAAAGTAACAAATATAAACAATAAGTTTAAAACTAAAGATGTATCTAGAAGTATAAATTCCTATCACTTTTTTTAGTACTAGAGATTTGAACTCAGGGCCTTACAAATCCTAAGCAAGTGTTGTACCACACTGAGTCACACAGCCAGCCCTCCATTTACATTTTAGTCTGAAACAGGCCTCAATAAACTACCAATGCTGTCCTAGAGCTGGCCTTGAATTAGCTTGTGATCCTCCTGCCTCAGACTCTGGAGTAGATGGGATTATAGGCTACACACACACACACACACACACACACACACACACACACACACACGCTAGTATATAGTACTTTCCCCAGGAGCTGTTGTACTTTATAGAGCTGTCAATTCCTTACAACTTCACAGAGCTTGACAGAGGAGGTAGAATTCATTATTGCGGGGAAATATATCTAAAAAGAGGATATACATTGCCCCAAAGCACTCAGGTTGTATTTCTGGAGTTTTTAGGGCACAACTTTGGACTACAGTCCCCACTGGACTAGGCTCAACCACCTTTCCCAGTTAACAAGATGAGTACTGTGTATAAAGCAGAGATTTTACTCTGTGTGGTTGCATTGGGAACAGGAAGAGAAAACAGATCAAGCAGCCCCAAGTCAATCTGCACAGTACCGAAGTGAGGTTGCAGTTTAAAAAGAGAGGTACTGAGTGGGGTAGGGGGGCAAGAGGTGTGCATAAGCAAGCAGTGCTGGTCAAGGACATGGTCTGGTTCATCACTGTCTCAGCTCAGCTCTGCAAGTTGATCACAGGAAGAACTTACCATTGTAATCACTTGAAAAGGTCAGTTTGGTTCTGACAAGATGATCCCTTCTGCTCCAGGGCCAACCTGACTATCGTGGATAATTTTCCTTCATCTTGGGTTGGGGTGGTCTGTCCTAGGCGTTTCTGGTGTTCCTGGGATCCAAAGTGACTCAGGAGGAAAGGTAAGGCACAATAGTTTACCTCTGTGCCTTCAGTCAGAGAGAGAGAGAGAGACAGAGAGAGACAGAGAGCTAGAGAGACAGAGACAGAGAAACAGAGAGATGACACAAAATGAAAATAGGATGCCAGACCTTATCCTGCTTTTGTTACCTGTGGGCAGAAGAAAGGAGTTGATGCTTTGTTATCAAAAGCAGCTTCTAAGTGTCTGGTTCAGCTAGGCTGATAGAATTCAGACTTGACCCTTGCCCTCCAGAGTCAATACTCCTGGCAAGTAGGGACCCAGACATTGGAGACTGCTTGAGAGTATCTGACTCCCACCTGACTCTGTGGGGTAAGCTTCCCAAATCAAGCCATGTCCATCCCCATCATGGGAACATCTGCAGTCCCTCCCACTCCTTCAGGGCTCAGGCTTCCCTTCTGACCAGTAGGGACCAGCACATCGATCTCCCAACTCCTCTCCTTGAACTTTGGCGCTATCCATCTGAGGCTTCTGAAGTGTACCTAACTATCCAGGGTCCTCTTGGAAAGCCCCTGAATATCCTGAATGGAGCTATCTGGCCCCTCCAATATAAAATCAAAAGAGAGAACCTGAAGCCCAGGCCAACCAGATTTTCATACTCAATAGAAAGCAACCAAGGTACACCAATAATACAAACAGAATCAGACTTCAACTCAACAAAGGAAGGCTTGAGTTTCATACCAGAATCACAAGTAGCAAAAGAAACTGACATGCCACAACTACAATGAAGAAATAATATGAAAACCAAAAATAATATCTTCCCTCCAAACTCCACCAGTCCTACACAAGAGCTCTATGAGGAAATACCCTAGGGATAACCCAGGACACAGAATTTAAAAAGAACAATCATAAGTATAAACAAAGAATTCAATGAATTTAAAGAACACACAAGCAAACAACTCAACTAAAAGAAGATAGTTCAACTCAACTAAAACTTCTGACTAAATTCACAAAAGAGAAATAATGAAGAAAACTCGGGCTGCAATGAAGAAGGTGGTGAAAAACTCAACAAACCAATTTGAAATGACAAGAGAAAGCCTCATTAATAGAATGAATAAAATGGAAAACAGAATATCAAGATTGGACGATAAAGTTGAAGAATCGGACCACTCATGCAAAGAAAATGAAAATTAAAAGAGAATATGCAGGAAATGTGGGATGCCATGAAAAACTCAAATTTACATGTCATAGGCATAGAAGAAGAAGAATCTCAAGTAAATGGTATTGACCAGCTCTTCAAAAGGATTATAGAAGAAAATTTCCCAAAACGTCAGGAAAAACATACCCAAACAAGTTCAGGAAGCATGCAGAACACCAAATAGGCAGGACCAGAAAAGACACTTCCCACAGCACATCATAGTAAAAACACTAAATATACAGAACAAAGAGAGAATACTGAAAGCTGCAAAAGAAAAACAAGTCATCACATATAAAGGAAAACCCATCAGAATTACAGCTGACATTTCAATGCAAACTATGAAAGACAGAAGAAACTGAACCAAAGTATTCCCAGTTCTAAATGACCATAAACACCAACACGGATTACCCAGAAAAGCTTTCTGTAATAGACGAAGGGGAAAGAAAAGTCTTTCATGACCCAAACAGGTTGAAATAATTCATGTCCACCAAACCAGCCCTTCAAAGAATAAGCGAAACAATACAAAGCGCTGAAGAAAGAAACAACTATACTCAAGAGGCAACAGAAAGAAACTAAATGAAGGTAAAACTATGGAAACACAAAATTAGACCAAGAATGCAAACAAATTAAAATGATGGTAACGAATACACATCTTTCAATAATAACTTCAAATATCAATGGCCTAAACTCCCCAGTCAAAAGACACAGACCAGTTGAATGGATTAAGAAACAAAGCCATCCTTTTGTTGTCTACAAGAAACTCATCTCACCTTCAAGGACAGGCACTACCTTAAAGTGAAAGAAGAAAAAAAAAAACATTCCAAACAAATGGCACAAAGAAACAAGCAGGGGTTGCAATACTGATACCTGACAAAATAAACTTCAGAATAAAACTAATTAGAAGAGATAAAGAGGGTCGCTTCATTCTGATCAAAGGAACAATTTGACCAAGAAGATATTACAATCATGAACACATATACACCAAACTCTGGTTCATGCAATTTCATAAAACCAGTACTACAGGACTTTAAGACCCAGATTAATCCCCCATTTAGTAATAGTAGGGTATTTCAGTACCCCCACTATCTCCAATAGACAGGACAGTGGGACAAAGAATAAACAGACATCTGAATTAAACAATACCATACATCAAATGGACCCAACAGACATACATCTACAGAATATTCTACCCAAGCACCAAAGAATATATTTTTTTTTCAGCAGTCCATGGAAGTTTCTCTGAAATCAACCACATACCGGGGCACAAAACAAAACTCAACATATACAAAAAATTGAAATAAATCCATGCATTTTATGAGACCACAATGCAACAAAACATAATCAACAGAAAAAGAAACT
>NW_008345053.1:1723054-1725494 GCF_000622305.1 Nannospalax galili
CGGATGTACGAGTGTCTACAATAGGATGAGTCCTTTGGGTATATGCCAAGGAGCAGTATAACCAGGTCATATGGTAGGTTCATTTTTAGTTGTTTTTTTCTTCTTTTTCTTTTTCTTTTTTTTTGGGGGGGGTCTTTTTGAGACAGGGTCTCACTGTAGCCCCAGCTGTCCTGGATTCACCATGGAGACCCAGCTGGCCTCAAACTCACAGAGATGTGCCTGCCTCTGCCTCCTGAGTGCTGGGATTAAAGGCATGCGCCACCACGCTCGCCCATTTTTACTTTTTTAAGAGTTCTCCACATTGTTTTCCATAGAAGCTGCACAAGTTTGCAATCCTACCAGCAGTGAATAAGCATTCCCCTTTCTCCACATCCTAGGCAGCATTTGGTATCATTTGTTCTCTTGATCCTAGCCAGCCTGATTGGGGTAAGGTGATACCTTAGGGTGGTTTTAATTTGTATTTCCCTAATTACTAACGATGTTGAACACTTTTTGAGATGTTTGTTAGGAAACCCAAATCCAGCATCTGAGAAGAAATAACAAAAATCAGAGCAGAAATTAATGAAATAGAAACAAACCGTTGGGTCATAGTTTCTCAATTCTTTGTTTTTTGAGTTCTTTATATATTTGGATGTTAAACCTCTGTCAGATGTGTCACTGGTGAAGATTTTTTTCACATTCTGTGGGTTTTCTCCTCTCATTTTTCTATTGTTTCTTTTGCTTTACAGAAGCTTTTTAGTTTAATGAGGTCCCACTTATTGATTTCTGACTGTAATTCCTGAGCAACTTCTGTCTGATTTAGAAAACCCTTTCCTACACCTATATCCTGTACGTTATGACAATATTTTCTTCTAATAGTTTCAGGGTTTCCAGTTTCACATTGAGGTCTTTGATCCATTTGGAGTTGACTTTTGTGCAAGGTGAAAGATCCAGTTTTGCCAGCACCATTTGTTGAAGATGCTGTCTTTCCTCCATTGTGAGTTCTTGGCACCTTTGTCAGATATCAGGTGGCTGAAATTGCGTGTACTTGGGTTTGGAGTAAAATGAGTAAATGAGTAAATCAAATTCAATAGACTGCTTTGTTTTTGTTTGTAATTTATAAGGCTGGAAGAGAAGTCCATTGATAAAACATGAGGACCCAAGTTTGAGCCTAGAACTCAAGTGAAGGCCAGGACTGGTGGCTTATGCTTGTGATTCCTGCACTGGGAGGTGGAGACAGGCAGGTCTCTGGGGTCTGCTGGCCAGCCAGCCTAGCCTTCTCAGTGAGTTCCAGGTCAACAAGAGACCATGTCTCAGGAAATAAGATGGAGAGTGCCTGAGTAGCAGCACCCAAGGACAGCCTCCACCCATCACATGTGCACACACGTGTGTGCCCACATGAACATGCACACACGTGTATACACACAGACAGTAATTATTATTATTATTATTATTATTATTATTATTATTATTATTGGTGTATCTTCTGTATTCTGTCCATATGCTTTATTAGAATTAAGAGAACTAGCTTGAAAAACGGACACAGGGGTTCAGGTCTCATGTTGGTGTCAAGTCAGTTTGACAGCAAAGCTTCTATGTGGCTCAACTTTGAACTTCACTAATGAGCTTTTGGTCTCTTCTCTCAGCTCTGCCCATCACTGACAGTCCTGTGCTCTCTGTTTCTCACTCTAATGTCATCCACAGCTGGAGGATGTGCCTCCGTTCATACAAAACTCAGAGAGCCACATGCCTCAGAGCTCAGGCGCTCGTAACACTTATGCAGAGTCCTGGGCTGTACTCAGTGCTGAAGAAGCCAAGTGATGGGGTTATAGTTGCCTGCAGCCAGCCATGTGGGGATTAGCCTTCCAGGGTCAGGCTCAGAGAGGGCTTGGGAGCCAGGGGTCATGTACCGGTGGGATATTGGAGATAGCAGCATTACCAGACTGAGGTGCTAAAAACCTGCTAAATAGATGGTTGTTCAGAATGAAATGAATGAAAGAATGAAATGAGAAATGGACAAAACCCAGTGCAGGCAGAAGCACAACTGTCTTCTCAGCTTTTGTGCACTTGGAACAGGAACTTCTAAGCAGCCATTTGGGCACTTTTTCTGCCGTCTGTGAACATTTGCGGTGTATGTTCTGAGCACATAGAAAAGCAATGCCTAGGAATCAAAGGAGATGACTCGGTGGGTAAAGCACCTGCCTCCCAAGTGGGAGGCCCTCAATTTCGACCCCTAGCACTAATATAAAAAGGCAAGTAATAGCCACACACACCTGTAACCCCAGCACTTGGGAAGTGGAGACAGGAAAGGCCAAGTCAGTGAGCTCCAGGTTTGGTAGGAGACTGTGTCTCCAGAAGTAAAATAAAATAGAGAGAAGTACCTCCCATCAACTTCTGGCAGCCACACACTTGTATATAAGCATACACCACACAAAGAGAGAGAGAGAGAGAGAGAGAGAGA
>NW_008345053.1:1725703-1738436 GCF_000622305.1 Nannospalax galili
CACACAACCACCTGTCAGACACACACTCATATATAAACATACACAACACACAGAGAGAGAGAGAGAGAGAGAGAGAGAGAGAGAGAGAGAGAGAGAGAGAGAATATTTAAATTAATTATTAATGTAATTATAATCACGGAGTTGTGTGTCTGTTAAAGAACTGTGAAATGTCTACCCACACCTGGCTCTAGAAAGGACAGCTTCCAGGGGAAACTTGTTTGTGAGAGCGAGGTCTCCTTCACTTCTAAGGCCCTGAATATGGAATATATCTTCTGAGATTTTGCCATACCCTCTCCCTTTACCCTATCCCTAACCTGTTTCCAGAGATTTCAATCTTTTAGTTAATCCTCACTACAGGAAGCACCTAAGAATAGTCTTGCTGCTCTGCGCAGATTCTATCTTGGGACATGATGGATGGAGAACAGCCAAGAACATTCTAGCAAATAGGTGCCCGATTGGGCTTTTCAATAGTATGCATTTGACAGGGCATGGCCATGCCAGCATGGCCAGCATTGGAAGAATGCACTGCCCAGTTCTGTTTGAAAGCTCCCTGTCATTTCAGAAGCACTTGAACATGGGCATGCACTGGGCTTGCTGCTGTGCTTGCACACACTATTAATAGGCATTCAAGACTTGTTCTTGTAGTGTCCTTTTGATCCAAGAAAGAAAAAGGCAAAAAAAGCTTTTCTCTTCCTAAACAGTACCAATGCAAACCAACAGGAGCCATCTTTCATCATGGCAGAGCTGTTAAAGCTTTTGTCAGACAAGCTAAAGCACATTGACTTTCATCAACACACTCCCTTTGACCATAAATAGTATCGGATTCGTATTGATGATGGTGACAGCATCTTATAGATGCCCAGATAGGAGTCAATTATTGAGGAGCTGTTTGTTTTGGAGGGTTTTTTTTTCTTTCTGCTTGCTCTAAAAACTCTGCTAGAAAAAATAGGCACAGCACAGTCATCACAGGAAAATGGTTTCCTTTCTGGGGGGTTAGGTAGATAGCTCAGTGTATAAGATGCTTAGTGGGCAAGCACAAGGACCTGAATTCAGATTCCCAGCAGTCATGTACAATCCAGGCATGTTTCTGTGCACCTGTAACCCCCTGCACTGGGGAGGGAGAGACAGGGATGACCAGGGCTCACTGGCCTGCCAGTCTAACTGAACTGACAAATTCTGAGTTTAGTGTCGCAATAAATAAGGTGGAGAACAATAACTCCTTATGGGCACATATGGATGCATCTGTGTGCGTGCATGCGCGTGCACACACACACACACACACACACACACATACACACACACTCACACACTCACACTTAGCATATGATTACTTTAACAATCCAGTGCTTCCCAAAGAAACTGATGGTACTGTGACCGATCTCCCACTGTACAATCTTGGATGCTTACTGTTCTGGGGTCAGTTCACTTTGCTCTTTGTCCTGAAACTTAAGGGACAAACATGAGGTGCTCTGCATGGGAGAGTTGCCAAGAGAGAGAAGCCTCCTTATGGGCACATATGGATGCATCTGTGTGCGTGCATGCGCGTGCACACACACACACACACACACACATACACACACACTCACACACTCACACTTAGCATATGATTACTTTAACAATCCAGTGCTTCCCAAAGAAACTGATGGTACTGTGACCGATCTCCCACTGTACAATCTTGGATGCTTACTGTTCTGGGGTCAGTTCACTTTGCTCTTTGTCCTGAAACTTAAGGGACAAACATGAGGTGCTCTGCATGGGAGAGTTGCCAAGGGAGAGAAGCCTCCCCTTTGGTATCTCCTACAGGGTCACTTTCTGGCATGCCACGTTCTGCTGCCTATCAGGGCTGGAATAATACAGCACCATGGAGTGTTCTCTAGTCTAAGGATATTTAGAGGTTAAAACTAAAGTTAAGAAAACTATTGTCTTTCAATACAACAACTGGAAATCACTTCAAAAATAATAAAGCCACCAAGTGACTACAATTTGAGGGGAAAATATTGCTTTTTTTTCTTTTCCTTCCTCCTGTTTATGAGTTTCCAAAGCTGGAAGCCGGGCATTTGACAAGATGTTCTAGCCTGCCCTGCAGTACCACTGACCACCGAGGAAGTGGACATTGAGGACATTTTCATAAACATTCTCGGAGCTGGGGGTGAAAGTTAAATTTAGTTAAATAAATCATTGTTCTTTTTAAAAATATTCCCCCAGCTTAATCTTATCACTCTGTGATTTTCTGATTCTTTTTTTTTTTACATTGATGTGTTCATATCTTTTCCTCCCAAATCTTTGTCTGTATTCTGTGATATCTACAAGGAAAAAGAAACATTTTCTTTTGCCAACGCCAGGTTTATGACTAAGGTCCCCATAATAAAAGATACTATTAACAAGTATATACAACTATTATATTGTTGAAAGTCTATACAAGTATTTGGTGTGAGTTCTGTTCTAATTCATTTTATTTTATTTTTATGGTGCTACAGAATAGCCCAGGATCTTTTAAATTTTTTATTTTTTTAGAAGTCCATACATGAGTATCGTATGTACCATTTGCACCCTCCTACCTCCCTGCATGTCTCCCCACTCCCTCTCCATTTCTTGCCTCCTTCTCTATTATTGTTACATGTGCAGGCATAGATTTATAAATATACATTTATGTATAATGCACTGAGTCCACTTAGTGATGCTCCTCTGTAGGACTGACCTCTAATTACATACATGAACACCATATACATCACTTCCACTCCTCTCTTCCCCTCCAGTTCTTCCCAGGCCCCCACTACCTGTCAATTTGATACTTATTCTTTAATTATTGTTGCTACATATACATTCCACCTAATAGACACCTATAGAGATCACTGGGCCACAGGGTGTTTCAAACCATGGCTACTCAGAAAGGGAAATGAATAAGGAGCTTGGTTGGGGGTGTTACCAAGGAAGAGATGACCCATTTGGGATGGATTCTGAAGAATCTGCAAGAGGTCAAGAAGTAGGAATTGGAGAAGATAATGGAGAGGCAGGAAAGGGAGGGGAGGGGAGTGGTGATGTGATCAGAGAGGGAGACTCACAGCCTGATCACCAACACAACAAGCAAAGGCGTTCAGCCAGGCGGGAGCCATGTGAGCCCTCATCTGGCATGACATGGTGTGTCTTGAAAAAACTAACACCATGTTGAAAAGGAGAAGAGAAGGACCCAAGTCATGTACAAAATAACTTCTGGCAGGGTCAAAGGTCACAAAGTGTGCGGGGCAGGTGATTTGGAAAGGTTGCAGGCAGCAGTTTCTTGCAGGGAAACATATTCCCAGGTGGATCAACAGAAGCCCGGGTTGAATGTTACCCTTGTTTTGTGTTCGTTTAAATTCTTGTGTGTAGGGTATGTGTGTGTGTGTGTGTGTGTGTGTGTGTGTAACATGCAACATGGGCACATGGACAACAACCTCAGTTGTCACTCCTCAAGTGCCCTCCACTTCTCTTTTTGAAACAGGCTCCCTCATTGGCCTGTATCTTAACAAGTGTCAGATTGTCGTGCTGGTGAGCCTGGGGAGCCTCCTGTCTCTGTCTCCCTAGTGCTATGACTACAAACATGCACCACTATGTCCATCTTTTTCACATGGACTTTGGGGAATGATCTTGGCTCCTCATATGTGCACGTAATGTACCTTATTGACTGGACTGTGCTCCCAGCCCTGATCTTATGTTTTCTTATGTTTTTTTGTTTTTGTTTTTGAGCATAATATAACTGACTTCTTGGTCTGCAAAGCCTTCTTTATCTTGATGGTTTTCCTTTTAAAACTGACATCTACTTCAAAATGTGACTGTGTTCTAACTAGTCACATCTTCTGTCCGTGGGGCTGGGCCCTGAGGTGATCCAGTGTGCTTCTTTAAATCCCATTTGATACGATATATGCAAGAGAAAGGAGGCATTAGTTCAGAAGTGCCCTTGTGTTTTCTGTCCCAGCACTACTGTGGAATACTGATTTTGTTGTGAAAAAACAGTGGAGCTTTCTACCCAAACATAAGTTGTGGGAGCCACACAGCTGCAGACAGTGACGCTTGCTGAAGGTAAATTCTCAGAATGAAGGCATGAGTTTATTCTTGGCACTGATAGAAACCCAGGGCAAAGAAATATTTCTTGCACATCTGTACACTTTCATATGGTTTAAATTTAATTTTTGAAACTCTGAGTGCTGACTGGGGGAGTATGTAGCTTGGTAGCAGAGAACTTGCCTAGTGTATTCAAAGCCCTAGATTTTATCCCTAGCAATGGGGTAGGGGGATAGGACTCTGAGGTACAAGTGTAGAGATAATGAATGGAAGCTCAGAGAGTAAGTCACTTGGCTCAGGACAGACATGTCTTATCTGAAGTGATGGTTACATCCATTACACATCTGCTTAACTTGTTCTGAGGAAACATGTTTGGTTTATAAATGAAAATATACATAGAAATTAACCAGTTCTTGTCCTGTTTCTGTGATAGAATACTCTGACAAAAGAAAATTAAAGCAGACAAGGTTTATGCTGGCTCACAGTTCAAGGTTGAAGTCTGCCATGGCAAGAAAGCCAAATCAGCTGGTCACATCCTATCCACAGTTAAGAATAGGGAACAATGAACACATGGGTTCAGCTCATTTTCTCTAACGATACAGTCCAGGATCCCAGCCAGTAAACGGTGCCACCCACAGTCACTGTCTTTCCACCTCAATTAAACCAATGAAGATAATTTACAGGAGGCCCAGAGGTCCACCTCTCAGGTGGTACTAGGTTGACAATTAACACCATCATGGAATTAATTGTAGAAAGGTTCTTATGAAAATTTATGGATCTTGTTCACAAATATCAACTCTGTCTAAGTGTTTCACTTAATGATAAGTCAGAAGATTCTAAATATATATATATTTAAAAAGAGAGTCTCTTGTCTGGTTGCTTTCTCGGGTTAAAGTGCTTTACTAAAGCCTTGCCTTGGGCTGGGGATGTAACTCAGTTGGTACTGTGCTTGCCTAGCATGAAGCCCTGGATTCCATCCCTAACAATCCCTAAAATCACGTGTGCTTCACGTGCCCGGAAGCCGTGTGCTGGGGAACTGAAAGCAGGGATGTCAGAAATTCAAAGTCATCCTCTGCTACCTAGTGTGTTCAGGGCCAACCTGGGCTGCATGAAGCTTTGGCTCAAAAAATAACTCAAAAAAAGATTTTCCTTTGTTATCATTTTAACTGTGCCAATCTATTGATAAGGTTCATCTAGGCTGCCTGGGAACTCACTGTATAGCTCAGGCTAACCTCAAATGCTCAGCTCAATCTTTTTCTCTTATCCTACCATGTCCTGGATTGTAGGTGTGGTGAGTCACCACGGCTGTCTCTTGGATTATTTTAAACCACCAATATTTGACTAAGTTTAGTGAATAACTAAAAAAATATTATTATAGGAAAAATCAAATTTAGCTCTTATATCATGCAATGTGGCCTAGTTTTTAGTACTATTTCCTAACCTAGGAACTGAATAAATATCTATTCATTGGACAAATATTGACTGATTTCTAACTGTCTGCCAGGCATTGTTCTGGGAGCTAGTCAGGGGACCGTAAACAAAATAAACAAGATTTTTGCTTCTTACAAGTTCTCATCAGTTTATGTTGGCAGAAAGCACAACCAATGATGTGTGTCTGAATTGCTCAAAGAACAGGTTAGATGCAGAGAACTTCCCTTCGAGAACCTAGGACATGTGTATATCTTTTGAGCTTCTGAGCTGGGAGGAAGTTCAGTGGCAGTGAGCTTGGCTAGCCTGCATAGAGTCTCAAAATTAAATAGAAAAGCCCACCCAGGAGCCACTCATGTCTTTCCCAGCACTTGAGAAGCAAGTGGATCTCTGTAAGATTGAGGCCAAGCTGGAGAGATAGCTCAGCAGCTAAGAGCACTTGCTTTACAATCATGAGGACCAGTTTTCAGATCCCAGTACTCACATAACAGTCTGGACATTCTTGCAAAAGCCTATTGCCCCAGGTGTGAGGTGAGCAGAGGTAGGAGGATTGCCCCAGCTTGCTAGCTTCTGGTCTAGCCCAGATGCAAGCCCCAGGTTCAGGGAGAAAGCCTGCCTTGGTGTAACAGTCAGCAGAGATGATAGAACACCCAACACCCTGTTCTGGCCTCCGTCAATGTACATACTAGTGCACATACACTCACACGGGCCCATACACAACACATATAAATAATAAATAAATCCTCTATAAAATTAGACATTCTGAAGCTCATCATTTCTATTCGAATCCCTCCCTGGGCTCAAGCCATAGCAGCAATCTGGCAGTCTGAGAAAACAGACAAAAGTCTTGCTTTGACCAGTCAAATTCCCAGCATGAACTGGGAGGGGCTCGCAAATCCCCACCCCTACCTAAGAAGCTATTGGCTATTGATTTCTGTGAGGGTGGAGAGTCAGTTTTCTTCTGGTGTGGTCTACTAGATGGTCCCACACCCAGGCACAAACAGAACACTAAATGGACTCTGAGGTTTTGCTTTTGTTTTTGCTTCTTTTTTTTTTTTAAAGAGTGCATTAATTTGGGTGGGAATAGGTGGGAAGAAATGAGAAGAGGGGGATAATGGAACAGCTTGGATCAAAACACAGTGTATACATGGAAAAACTTCTCAATAAAAAATATTGTAAACCACCCCCCAAAAAAATCTTGCTTTAAGAATATGCAGCCTCCTCTCAATTTTAAGTGGATCTTATTTACAACAGGGTTTCAATCATTTCCATAGGTAAATTAATGTTTTAACCTATTAGAAACCTTGATGCTCAAAGAACATTTGTAAAGAGTCAGGAAAAGACTTTGTAATCTGAAAAGGCACTTACAGATTTCACTGATTTGCACAATCAAAGCAAAGCATCAACTTTTGAAGTGTGTTTGGTTTTGTTTTGAGACATGGTGTCTACGTGCAGAACTGTCTAGGTTGTCCCGAAGCTCACCATCTAGCCCAGGCAGGCCTGGAACTTTGGATCCTCTTGCTATAGCCGCACTGCTGTGGGCTACAGGTGTGTGCCACCATGCCAGGATTTTGGACTTTAAACCATCTCTAACGAAGCAGAGACACAACAGTTACCCAAAGTAAACACGGATGCCATTAATTCTCAGGGAGTCGCGTTCCTCAGTTTTTGTTTTACTTTGGCTTTTGAAGCATCATCCTCCCCTTTCCAAGCATCATCTTCTCCCATTTGAGATTGCAGTTTTCTACATCTCAACCTGATCAGTTCTCCCATCCCTGTCCTCCTCCATGGAGGACTTGTGCTCAGCATTCTTTTAGGAGAATGTGTGACTCTTTTATTTCATAGATATTTTAAATGCACAGTGTGTTCCTTTTAATGAAATGTCTGGATAACTGAATAACAAATACTATTGCAGAAGTCAATGTCTACATTAAAAAGTGGAACATTAAGTTGCTAATGAGGATCACTTTGCATATATCTTTCTTTATATTACCTTCATAATATCAGGGAGTAAGGAATGCCCAGGGAATATTTAATTAGTCCAAAAGAGATGAATTCAGTCCATTTGATAAATATAATTAGCCTTTGAACACCAACTTCATTTAACAAAGAATAATTTGTAGAGGACAAAGGAAGTTTATGCAAATTCTGGGAAGTCTGCTATTTTATGTTAGCCCTTCTCTGTATTTATGCAGGACTGAGATAACTTAACCTTCAGTTTGAGTGAATAGCTTTATTGGGGGAAGATTATTTCTGTGGAATATGAACCCTGAACTGCTGACTCTGGGAAGGATTATAACTGTGAAAATGGGAGCTATGCACATTCATAGAGAAAGACTCAGACATTCATAGAGACTCAGAGCAAAGACTCTTCATTCTCCTGCTGGTAGAGAAATCTTGAGAAATCCTGAGAACTGAGTGATTTATCTTCCAGCACAAAGACTGTTTCTCACTAGTTCCAAAGACCAACTGCATATTTATTTTATTTTCTTAAATGTTTGTTTCCTCTTTTAGTAAAATTTATTCTGTACCAGTTGCTAGACAAAGAGGAATCATTACCAAGGGTCAGACTCTACCCTTTGACCCTTAACAATTTTGTAGTAAGTAAACTTTAAATGAATCCTTTGGGGGCTGTTCTAGTTTGCCTTCAATTGCTGTGACAAAACATTCTGACCAATACCAATTTGGGGAGGCTTATTAGGCTTATATCTCCTGGGTCACAGTTCACCACTGAGGGAGCCCAAGGTAGGAACTCGGCAGGAACCTAGAGGCAGGAGCTGGAGCACAGGCCATGGAGGAACGCTGCTGACTGGCTTGTTCCCTGACCTCTGCTCAACCTGCTTTCTTATACAATAGAAGACCAACTGCCCAGGGGTGGCACCACCCACAGTAGGCAGGGCCTCCCACATCACTCAATAATCAAGAAAATGCCCCACAGGCATAGCTACAGGCCAGTCCAATAGAAGGAATTCCCCAATTGAGGCTCCCTCTACCCAGGTGTATCAAGTTGACAACCAAAGCACAGGGACTGAGATGACTTAGTCCAGTGAAGTGCTTGCCTCACAAGCCTGAGGACCTGAGTTCAGATACCCAGCACCCAGGTTCAAAAAAAAACTCTAAGTCAGGCATGATGGCACAGGTTTATCATCCCAGCAATAGGGAGATGAGAGGCAGGGACCGGTACATCCCTAGCTTGTTGGCCAGCTAGCCTTGGTGAAATTCCAGACCAGAGAGAGACCCTGTATCAAACAAGAGGTGGAAAGTATCTGAAGAATGACACCTGATGTTGTCCTCTGACACCCCCCCCACACACACACACGCACGCACGCATGCACGCACGCACGTACCAGAACACACATATGCGCACACACAAAAAGAATCATTTTTCTTTCCTTTGGAGAAACTGCTTTTTCTCAGACCACTGTGCTTCATTATAGCACTCCAAAGGTTCCCTAAAGTAAGAGAATTATAGCATTATCGTTATCATTTTAAGCTCTGAACCACTCTGCAGGAAGTATTGAGGGTAGCTTTGAATATGGTCCCAGCACAAGAGTTTCAAGATGCTGGAGCGACATCATTACAAGCACAGTTTCATTAATAATAAGAACTATTGTATTTGGTTAAATAAGAGTTTATGCAACTAAGGATGTAGTTCAGTCAATAGAGTACTTGCCTAATAGGCAGGAAGTCCTGGGTTCAATCCCCAGCATCACATGAACTCGGCATGGTGGTACATGCTTGTAATGTCGGCATTCAAGAACTAGGGGCAAAAGAATCAAAAGTCCAAAGTCATCTTAAGCTACATAGTGAGTCAAGGTCAGCCTTGGACTGTGTAAGATCATGTCCCCAAAAGGAAAATAATAATAATTTTAAAAAGAATTTCTATTATATATGAATGAAAATTTAAGGAGGATATTCTGACTTCAACGTATAAGATGGTCCATTTCGGGTCTTGAAGAAATTGTGTGGCCTAATGATTAGGAGGTAGCTGAGTCATGAGGAGCCATGTTAATGTCGTAGATTAATATCATGACTTTGACTTTTAGTTAGGAGCTTAGGAAACTTTAGGGCTGCTATTTCTAAACTAGTCATTGGCAGAGGATGAAGCTCAGTGGTAGACCATGCAGCCCCAGGTTCCCCAGCAACACACACACACACACACACACACACACACACACACACACACACCCCTACCTAAGCACTCAAAGTTTTTGTTAAAGGTCCTCTGTTGGTCCTGGTACATCAGGTTTTATCTTAAACAGCCCTATTCTGGAACACCTCCTCTGGCCATTCTAGAAATAGCAGGCCACCACCACCAGTCTGATCTGTGCACACTTCTTTGTGCATCTTTACACTTGTAATTCAAGCTTTTGAGGGGCAGAGGACTTAGAAAAGCAGTAGAAAATGGGAATGGAAAGTATAGGAGGAGATTAAAAAGCACTGGAGAGATGGCTCAGTGGTTAAGAGCACTGGCTGCTCTTGCAGAGGACCTGGGTTTGGTTCCCCATCCATCACTCAAGTTCCAGGGGCTCTGATGCCCTCTTCTGACCTCCATGGGCATTGCACGACATTGGTGCCCTTACATACATGCAGGTAGTAACTCATACACATAGAATAAAAATAATAAAATATTAAAAAGCACTGGTAAGAAAATACATGAAAGTCTATAATAATAAAATTAAAATTCTATTCAGGAACGACAAAAGAGGAGTGCTCTAGGAGCAGTCCATGACCCCTACTCACAGCCAAATGTGTGTTTGCAATCCTTTTAGATTCATTTTGACAATTGTTTGGCAACTTGTGTTGTTTCCATCATTTAATCTTCTAATGATGGTTTCATGCAAAGACCTTCCCACCCAAGGAATTTATATTACTGTCATCCAAAAAATGTTCTTAGGAATGATTTCCTCTTATTATATCCTTAACAAAGAATAAAGGGATTCCTCTGGGATTTTTCTAGTGAAATCAAGGTTATGAAACAACTTTGTTGCCCCTGGAATGACCAACCATTGGAGTTATCCACTGCCTCTTCCCATATACAGCCTCTGTGGACTCTGGGCTGGAAGCACCAAGCACCCAGTAAATTTCTGCCGTTTAATATGTGTGATGTAAATCTGCAATTTGCATAGCATCTGAACTGACTTGTCCTATTGAGACAAGTAAGTAGACATGACCATTGAAGTAAAATTGATATTGCTGGCATGGCTTTTATGAAGGTGTTTCCATCATAATAATTTAGCTGCTGGGTTTCCTTTGTACTTGTGTAAGTCCAGAAAAGCAGCAAAAAATTAGCACAGAACCAAGATCACAGGCACACACATATGCCATGATTCAGATGCCTGCAATTCTCATCTCACATGCAGTGTATTCAGTTTTTTCATCTATAAAACAAGACCACAACAGTTCTTCTTCACAGGATTTGTGGTGAATGGATAATGTGATTAAGGTGCTGTGCTCACATTGAAGGAAAACAGGTTAAGTATTTAAAGAGCAGAAACTATAGTAACATTTACACTATTTTTAAAACAATGACAAAAGATGTAATTTATCAAAGAGTACAATCAGGACTACGCATTAGATAAGAAATGACAACACTGTTTCACCAGAAAACAGACAAAAACTGAAAAAAAAAAAAAACCTTAATTCAGTGGCTCCAGGGAAATAGAAGTTTGGGAGGAGTTCACCCTATGATCCCCAGATCTGTAAGACAGATTTCTCCTGGGTGGTCATTTGCTAGGTCACCAATGAGCATTGTGGGAAAGATGAAAGGGTTGGCAGATCTTTGGCCAGGCCTGGAAGAGGCACCCATCAGATCCATAGATAAGATGCTCACAAAACAATTCACAGTTACAAAGGAGGCTGAAATCTCCAGGCCACCCAGACACCCTTCATTTCTGTGGAGGAAGTGAAGAACATTTTTCTTGATCTACTAGTCTTCTAAGAGAGATTGCTAAAACATGCACAGGGCTCAAGGAAATTTCTGACTTTTGAATTTATGGGCCTGTCTACAGTTTATAGTTTTGTGGTTTCCCTATTATTAAATGAGGCCGTGGGAATAAACAGTTTACAAGATGGCTTCAAGTTCTCACAGTTATGAAATTAGATAACACCTGTTGACAAAATAGCATCCTGGTTAAATATCTTCCCCAACAAAAAGTCCCTATAAAATAGGCTAAAATTATGTGAATTTGTTCTTTGTTCCATTTTCAAAAAATGAATAATGGTAAGTTGGGTTATGACAAAAAGGGCCTTGTAATGTGTCTACTTATTCAAACATTTTAAGCTAATATTTTCATTACACCAGGTTTTAATGTTGAAAAATCCAGAAATTTCCTAATATGTATCTTTATGGACTGCGACAATTATGCTGTTTTAAATATTTTTCATCTGGATATTGTGGAATTCCTATCAAAAAAATCACAGAGAAAAGACTTAGGGCCAAAATTGAGCATTAGGTTCACCATATATTGGTCATGCACATGTGAGACTTTGAAGCATACATTATTTTTAATCCATATTTATTTATATTTTTAATTTTTCTTTTAACCAATACAGTATTTGAAAGAACTACTAAATTACCTGAGTAAAAGTCAAGACTTGTAATCATTTATACATGTGCTAGTCAGCTTTCTGGTACTATGACATGAACAACCAACTTTAAGAGAGCGTTATCTTGACTCACAGTTTCAGAGATTTCAGCTGATGGTTAGTTGGTCCCATTGCCTTTGAGCCTTTGCACATAGACCATCATGGCAGGAAGTGCACAGAAAATTAAACTAACCGTCTCAGGGGTCAGAGCCCACAGTCCCTTCAAGGGCATACCCCCAGTGTATAACCATCTCCAACTGGGCCCCACCTCTTAAAGGTTCCATCAGTTTCCAAGAGCAGCACAGGCTAGAAACCAAGTCTTAGCAAATTAGCTTTTGAAGCCATTCAAATATGATTCCTCAAACCTAGCAGAGTAACCTACATGAACCCCTTCTCAAGGAGATTAGCACCTGTTATGACTTCAGGTCATAGAGATAGAAATGAGATTATAACCTCTTAATGTAGGACTTACGTCTGACAAATTCACTGGGGTATAGCCCCAGAATCCACAGAGATGTGAGGAGGGATAGTGATAGATAAATGGGGGGGGGAGAGAGAGGAGGGAGAGAATGATAGATGATGACAATGATGATGATGAAGATAGATGACAGATAGATAGATGGACGATAGATGATAGATAGATAGATAGATCGATAGATAGATAGATAGATAGATAGAT
>NW_008345053.1:1738553-1760708 GCF_000622305.1 Nannospalax galili
AAGTAATAGATGTGGAAACTTCATGTACACTGGGATGAAAGGAAGAAAGGAAGGGAGGGGGAGACAGAGGAAGGGAGGGAAGAAGGAAGGAAGGAAGGAAGGAAGGAAGGAAGGAAGGAAGGAAGGAAGATCCCCGGAGGTCAAGCATGAGCAAGGTCTTGGCTGAATCCAGAATTGTATAAGCAAACTGTCAGCTGGGAAGATGTTACTTAGCAAATAATCACTGCTGTACAAAGACAGCAGTAGCTGTTTCCCAAGAGCATTTTAAAAGATGTTTTTGACAGAATAAGAAAAGTCACTCAATACAAGTAGACAGTTTCCTCTGTTGATATGAACAGCATCGTGTGTGACACATCCCATTCTCATCTGGTTGCAGATGTCTTTAATGGTGATGTAAACCCTGTTATGTTTATGGATTTACTCATTTGCCCTTTGAGTATTGACAATAGCAAGCGAGAAGGACAAGGATCCTCCCCTGGTGGGGCCTGTGCTGTAGACACAAATCAGACCTGTCAGCAGCCTGTGGACATGTGCAAACCATTCAGCCAAGAGGCTCCAAGCCACCATCTTTCAACTGTGGCCGCTGGGCCACAGGAAACATCTCTGGGGACCACAAAGTGTGTTCTATCTGAACAACTGGAGTGGAACTAGATGTGTAACTAGAGTCTACACATTGCCTAGGCAATTACCTGATAGGATTTCTGTCAGTGCTAGCTTATTTGAGCCTAGCTTGTTTTGTTGGGATGATGGTGGTTTCTGTGAACATTTCAACACAATGCCTTCTTTTCTTCAAATAATTTGTATTTATTCTTTGGGAACGTCATACATGTATATATAATGTGTTTTGATTACATTTGCTCCCCGTTCCTCCCCTTCCCACTCCTCCTAGATCCCCCCCATGCCCTTCCCAACTTTATGTCCTCTCTTTTTTTCATTTTATTTTTATTTTTATAACCAGCTGAGTCCAGTTAGTTCTTTCTGCGCAAGCAGGGATGTGGGCCCAGCCACTGGAGCATGGGTAACCGACCAGGGACCACATCCATAGAGAAATCTGGCTCTCTCTCCCCCAGCAGCCATCAACTGCCAACAACTTCTCAGCTAAGGGGGGACCTCATGTGCCTCATGGTGGAATGTTGACTGGCTTGACCTGGTACAAGCTGCTGTGAGGGTGAATGAGTGCAGTGGTCCTGTCATGCGGATGACACTGTTTCACGGCGGTCTTTCCCAACCGCTGGCTCTTACAGTCTCTCTGCCCTCTCTTACAGGACGTTCCCTGAGTCTTGGGGGTAAGAGATGTGATGTAATGTCCCATTTGTGGCTGATCACTGCCATATTCTCTGCACTTCGACCAATCAGCACAGCTGCTTCTAAAGGGACATTTCATTGGAAGCAGTAGGAGGCTGCCAGAAGAAGGCATTTGGAAAGAAATTCGAGTGTTTTCAGTTCTCACAATTAGGGACACAGGGCAGAAGCCAAGAGTTCTAGATGCCCTTGGGTGTCATGGAGAGCTCAACAAATCATTCCCCAAGTGATGGCTCCTTTGGGGGAATCTATGGGGGAAATTGCCACAGGTTTTTCACTTGTTAGTGCTCTGAGGTGCTGCTTTAGAGGCCTGTCAGAAGGCAATCCACTCCTACACTAGAGCAGAGAGCACCACATCAGAGTCTGTGAGGACAGTGCCTGGATCTGGGGGTTAACACCTCCCCAAGGATCGCAAGGATGAAAGGACTTCAAGTCCATGTTATGGGCCATTCTTCCGGTGGCTGAAAGATGCAGAGGGGGAGAGAGAATGCTCTTTCATAATTTATCTGTTGATAGAAAAGAACGCCCAGTCCAATTCCCATGCTAAAATCATTAATGAATTTTAAACCTACAGAGCCAAGTCTGTCCTGTCCCTTCTTAAAAGGATTATGCTTTGGATTAAGGGAATTTTCTGTTCCAGTGAAGCTTACATGAACTTTCTTATTTTATTGAGGTGGAACTCTTTTTAATTTAAATAAGATTTATCCGAGCCATACTTTATCAGTACTTTGATGGACCAGGTTAAAGTTTTTATAGGGTGCTAGCATCTTAGCTTTTGTTTTGTTTGTATGTGTGTGTGTGTGTGTGTGTGTGTGTGTTTGTTCTTGCACACATGTGTGCGTGCATGTGTGTGTGTGTGTGTGTGTGTGTATATGTGTGTGTGGGTTCTGGGCTGTGTACATGCACATGTGGTCAGAGGCTGACATGGGTGTCTCCTTCAACCATTCTTTACATATGGATGTAGTTTCTCTCATTGAACCCAAAGCTCTCCAATGACAATTATAGACAGGCCACTAGGTCCATCCTGGCATTTACATGGATGCTGGGGATCCAGGCTCCAGTCCTCAGGTTTGCATGGCCAGTGCTTTACCCACTGAGCCATTTCCCAAGCAGCACTTCTCCCTCTCATTTTTTAAAGGAACTCTACCCCAAAACTACCATGGATGCTGTAATCAACATTTTTAAATGCTGTATTTACCTTCAGTATGTCATGTAGTCCCCAGCTGAATTCTGTAAACCATTGTGTTCTATTTTGATAACACACTAAAGCTCCCTTATCCAGAAATGATTTATCTGTGAACCTCAAACACCTAGGACTAATCCCAAGCAAAAAGACTTTTGATTTTTATGCTAAAAATGGAAAGCCTTCAAATTCTCTTCAGACTTTCTCTGTTCTTAATGTGCATTCACCTCTAAATGCTTGGTTCTCTAGCTCACAGTAGAGAAAGGGCATTAGAGAATAGATACCTTGAGTTGACCACAGGGGCAGGAGAAAGTTCAGAGCCTAAGGAAGAAAGTACAGATTTTAACGATTGCCCAGTTGAATTGCCAAGTTGGGACTCAAGAGACAGCTCAGCAGTTAAGAGCACTTACTGCTCTTCCAGAAGACCCAAGTCCAGTTCCCTGCATCCACATGGTGGCTCACAACCCTTTGTAACTGTAGTTCCAGGGGAATCTGATGCCCTTTTCTGGCCTCTGCAAGTACCAGGCAACACACACAGTACATATATATCCCTACAAACAAAACACTCATACACATAAAATATAAATAAATAAATCTTTTTTTTAAAATGCTCAAGGGGCAGTGAGCTAGCTCATTCAGTAAAGACACTTGTCACCAAGGCTGAGTTCAAGCCACAGGAACCCCATAGAATAGGAAAGAACTGACTCACAAATTATTCTCTGATCTCCACACATTCACCATAGTGCACAGAACACACGCACGCGCACACAAACACACACACACTCACACATACACACACACAGAGGCATCAAATTTTTATTCAAAAATACTAAAGAAGCTCCAAATCCCACTGGCCAGGAACCAGGAGATTGTGCTGAGATGCCAGCCAAGTAGGGAAGTCTTGAGGTGTCCTTTGTTCACAGCTGCCTGGAGATGTTTGACAACCATAATGCTGTGGGAATCCAGGGGAGTGTGGTACCCTTTGTAAGGTTGTTCTCATTTGGGAATGCTTTAAAGTTGTGCTAATTGTAAGATTGTTTGCATCTGGAACCAAAACTTATCACTTGTTTAGACTATCTTTCTCGGGTGAGGCAGTTGCATGTGAAATTCGTCTCAGAAATCAACCTTGGAAAGCTGGAACTCTTCAAAAAAGAAAATGAATCTGTCCTTTCCCAGTTCCTCTCCACAGGGAGCTGTGTTGCTCTGATCTGGAGACCGTTTGATGCTGTGTAGAATTCGGCAGATTTTCTCATTTGCTTGTGGATCTGTAATGACTGGTTTTCAGATTGCCCCATGCTCATTACAGCAAAAGGGAGCATCCTTGCAGGTTTGCGGAGGGTGAAAGATGGAGTCTGAGGTTGTAGACTGCAACCAAATGCTACCAGAAAGGAAATCACCTGTGACATAACAATTGAGGCTCGCTCTGTGTTAACAGCACTGGGTTTATTGTAATCGCATTTGTATTTATTTGTATTCTACTAATCAATTCATTTCTAGGTGTGATTGTTCAGTGCCGATCATGTAGGATTGATAGCCCTAGGATGTTTGTACAAACTGGACCACTTGTGGACTCCATTGTCCTCTAGGGAATAAGACATCATAGTAACAGAAAGAATGATGAACAGTGAAGATGCTCTGAGATTGAACTGTAGACAACAGATGCAAAAGCCCATGGGGAGGGAAAGCCAGACGATTTTCTATGTGCAGTTTTGAGCCCAGCTGAATCTTGATACCCACAGTTGGCAGCTTAGATGAACTGTTTCCCCTAGTCAATGTGGCCTCTTCTCGACTTACTCAATCCCAAATTTCTTACATAATACGTTTGCATAATGATTTTGCATAATTTTCGCATAATCACCTTACCCAGAAATAAATTTTCAGACTGTTTACATTTGATTGTGAGGGAATTTTTGAGATGTAGGTAATCATTTTTGTTTTCCTGCATCGGAAGATGCAGTGACTTGTGATTATCATGGAATGTTTTAGGATTATGCATGGTCTATTAAAAGAAATCCAAAATAGACCACATATCTTGCATGGCCTATTTACAGTTACTGCAGATACTGTAAGTACTATCTGTAAAGGCCTCTGAGAATTTCAAGACAGAAATGCTAAAGATTTTTAATGTTCAGATTTTTATTTATGCCTCTCATCCATGAACTATTTTCAAATTATTATTTATCCCAAATTTTACTGTCTTACAAATGAACACACAATGCATCTCCATGCAGCATGCAGAGTGTATGTTAGAATGAATGGAAGGAAGTCATTCTTATTAAGAATGTTTGATGTAGGTGTGAATGTATTTCTATGTGTCTGTCAGTGGCTCTGTGGAGCAGAAGTTCAGTATAAGCAAAACATTTTAATCCTGCCCTTTCCTTTTATTAACAATGAACATTTGGTAAATGAGGGTTGGACACTAATAATTCATTCTGCTTGCCCACCTGGGGAAATAAACAAGACACAGGTACCTTCACAATATAGCAAAGGCTTAAGGGCTTCAACTCAGGCAGAGGAAGATGCCTATATGTATCTTACTCCTCCCAAGTGACCTGAGGTCCTTTGGCTGCAAACATCTTGCATATAACTAAGATATCCACTTTGCTTGGTAAAATTAAGTAATTCCAGCATTGAACCTCAATAGTTTGTTGCAGAACTAACAACTATGGGTGGTTGTTGAGAACACAGAGCCTCTTCTACATTGCCCTATACTCAGCCTAGAGACCTGGGCCTCAAAAATAATGCATTGCATGTGAACCCTTTCTCAAAGTTGCACATCAGCAGTATAACTTTTGACCCTGCCTACGTTCCAGAAATTCTCAAATATAAAAATTTAGCAAATGGGTCTGGAGAGATGGCTCAGTGATTCAGAGCACTGGCTGCTCTTGCAGAGGACCAGAGTTTAGTTCCTAGCTCCCTAATGGCAGCTAACAACCATCTGTAACTCCAATTCCAGGGAATCTGATGCCCTCTTCTGGCCTCTATGGGGATTGCATGCATGGGTGCACTTACATGCATGCTTGCTGGCAAAACGCTCATACACATAAAACAAAAATAAACAAATCAAGGCTCTGAGGAGATGGCTCAGCAGTTAAGAGTACTGACTGCTCTTGCAGGGGACCTGGGTTCAATTCCCAGCGGCTACAAACCATCCTTAACTCCAGTTCCAGGGGAATCTGAAGCCCTTGTCTGACCTCCACAGCATTGCACGACACGGGTGCACTCACATACATGCAGGCAATACACTCATACACATAAAATAAAAATAATAAATAAAAATATAAAATAAATAAATCAAAAGGGTTTAATTTAGCAAATTACACACATCTTTTATATTTTTATTGAGCCTAATGCTGCGTAATAACCATACAGAAAAAAATGGACTGTGTTGTGATGTTTCCAATGCATTCATATAATATACTTTATTTTTTTATGGAGTCAAATATCCAGATTTAATTTCAATCTGCTGCTGAGGAAAAATGTTTGCCTTGGCCCAATAAAGTATACTCTAAGAACTACAGTTCACAAAACTTTAAATAAATATTTCAAGATAGTCATTAGAAAATTCTTTTTGTATTCAGAGGGGTGTGTGTGTATGTGTATGTGTACACATGTGTGTATATGTGTGTGTGTGCCATGCATGTGCACAGAGGCCAGAGGAGGATGTTGAGTGTCTTGTTCTGTCACTGTCTGCCGTATTTCCTTGAGACAGGGTCTCTCAGCAATCCACCTGTCTCCAGCCCTCATAGCACCAGGGTCACAGGTATGTGAAGGTCAAGGCACAGATGTTTGTGTGGGCATTGGGGATACAAACTCAGACCCTGATGCTTGCACAGCAAATGCGTTTGCCCACTGAACCATCTCTCCAGCCTCTATATTCAGTGTTCTAAACGCTGTGTACTAGGAGGTAGGCAGAAGACATACTTTGCTCCTCCTCATGTTCCTGGCAGCATCCTGTCCTGTGCCTACGTGCTGTACATCTTAGCAAATGCAGAGTTTGAGGGAGTCAGTGAGTGGTCAGTTCTAAGCCCCCTCCCCACCCCACCAAACAGTAGCAAGTCAGGATTGTGACAATATTCTAAGAGACGGCATATTTATATGAAAATTGTCAGCAATTGCTTACTGGAATGTGAAGACAGAAATAGCATGTATGTAAATTATTCCAAATTTATCTAACATTTTGGAGTTGTCTTCATACTTCATAATTTTTTAGTTAACAGGAATTGTTAAATGTCTCAACATTCGTGTTTTTAAAATTAGCTTGTCTATTAAAAGATATTCTGCTTTAGATTAGCATGTCTATTAAAAGAAGTTTTCAAAGGAAAAAAATTACTTTTTATTTTATAGTTCCATGTAGATTGTTTTTATAGGACAACTTAGTTTACAGAATCTATGTACATTTTGGTAAGTCACTATAGCTGCTTGTTAATATCAGAAATTTACAGCTTGTGCTTGGGAGATGGCTAAGTGGGGAAAGTGCTTGCCACACAGGCATGAGGACCTGAGTTTGGATCCCCAGAGCACACGTAAAGCCAGAGGCAGTAGTGAACACTGGCAAAGCCCAGGGCTCCTACAGAGGGATGGCAGGCAGAGAAAGATGAGTCCCCAGAAATGGGTGGGCCAGCTAGCCTGGTGTATCCAGAGGCAAACAGAAGACGCTACCCCAACAAAGTAGAAAGTGAGGTCCTCTGACCTCCAAGAGCACACTTGGTATGTGCATGCCAACACTCACACACATAAACATGTGCATACACATGTGTTCCAAAGATCTTTTTTAAGTGTATAACTTTATGTCACAGATACTCCTGCAGTCAAACTTGGACTTCCCAAAGTAAAACTGAGACAGTGGTGCTTTTCCTAACTCCTACCTACTTAGGAGCCTCTGCCAAGAAGTGCAAAGTTTGACGCACCTTGTCTGAGAATCTGTAAGTCCCCGGTATGGCACCTTACAATGGAACACTTAACACTAAAATCTATAGGTTTCTCCACAATGCTTAGAAACAAGCACCTGGATCTATTAAGTGGTGTCACACCTAAATCATGAAACTGGGGGTGAGGAAGGCCCTATCAGAGCCAAGTTTCCTACAAAACTCCGTGTTTTGTCCAAAAGTTTTATCCAGCATATGTGCAAGCTTTAGCAGAGTGGAAATACATATTTTAAAACATATGCACAGACACCTTGGGCTGAATTTTAACTCCATAAGAAACATGTTTCTTTGCAACAAGTTCTGTAATATATTGTGTGTGTGATTTGGGGTAGGACTTCATTTTATATTCATTTATCAAGATGGGAGGGAGGAGGAATATGGGTAGTTGAACTACTTTTTTATAAAAGAGGCACAGTGGAAGAAGTAAGAGGTTTGGGGGATGCCAAGTAAGTCTCAGTCACAGAACCACACGCAGAAGAGACGAGAAAAATAGCCTGCGGTCGACGTAACCTTCTCATCCTCCAAGATGAAGCCCTGCACTGTATCATCTGAGAAATCCGAATTGACTCTCCGTGTATGCAACCCGTTAGAACAATTAATCATATGGTTACTTTAAATATTGTTTTGAAACAGCTGTAAAATTAAGAGTTTCTTTGAAACTGAAAAAGGTGTGTTTTGCCCATTTTGACACAGTCCAGGAAGTGACAACTGAACAAGTGTAGCCTCTGGGCAGCACAAACATTCTGAGCAGTAAGTTCAAGGAGGGGGTGAGCATATGACTTTTAAAGCATCAGGAGAGGCTCTATGTAATCTTTCCTCATTGACTTCTAAGATATGTCCTTTAATATCTGAAATGTTAATGTATCATTTTATTTAAAATTTTAGTTATTCCTTTGCCAAAACCTGACTTGTGGGACCTCCTTTCTTTATCCAAAAACAAAGTTTCTAAACTTTGTTGAATCATCGTTGTAGAATTCCCACTTTGCCTAAAAATGTTTCGTGTGTCTGTGTGTGTGTCTGTGTGTGTCTGTGTCTGTGTCTGTGTGTGTGTGTGTCTGTGTCTCTGTATGTGTGTGTGTCTATGTGTGTGTGTCTGTGTGTGTGTCTATGTCTCTGTGTGTGTGTATCTGTGTGTCTGTGTGTGTCTGTGTCTGTGTGTGTGTGTGTCTGTGTCTCTGTATGTGTGTGTGTGTCCGTGTCTCTGTATGTGTCTGTGTGTCTCTGTGTGTGTGTGTCTGTCTGTGTGTGTCTGTGTGTGTGTCTGTGAGTGTGTCTGTGTGCGTGTTTGTGTGTGTGTCTGTCTCTGTATGTGTGTGTGTGTCTGTCTCTGTATGTGTGTGTCTATGTGTGTGTGTGTGTCTGTGTCTCTGTGTGTGTGTGTGTGTCTGTGTGCGTGTTTGTGTGTGTGTCTGTCTCTGTATGTGTGTGTCTATGTGTGTGTGTGTCTGTGTCTCTGTGTGTGTGTGTGTCTGTGTGTCTGTGTCTGTGTGTCTGTGTGTGCGTATGTGTGTGTCTGTGTCTCTGTATGTGTGTGTGTCTATGTGTGTGTGTGTCTGTCTGTCTGTGTGTCTGTGTCTGTGTCTCTGTGTGTGTGTGTGTCTGTGTGTGTATGTATGTGTCTGTGTCTCTGTATGTGTGTGTGTGTCTCTGTGTGTGTGTCTGTGTGTGTGTCTGTGTGTCTGTGTCTGTGTGTCTGTGTGTGCGTATGTGTGTGTCTGTGTCTCTGTATGTGTGTGTGTGTGTGTGTATGTGTGTCTGTATGTGTGTGTGCCTGTCTGTGTGAAGGTGCTTGTGCCTGTCACCTACACGGTCCCCTCTCCCCTATGCCCTCCTCTTCTCTTAGTCCATCTTGTCTCTTCAGAAATCTGAGGTACTTTGTCAAGCTCTTAATTCTAGCTTGGCTACCTACTTTTTCTTCAACTGCGGTTAATCTTTTGACATGTGGTTTGCGATGTCTCTGGCCTGTAGTGCACTGTTACACTTGCCTTTACGTCGCTGTATGTAATTTGTGCTTTCCCACCCCTCACTGCCTTCACGGTTTGTCTCTGCCGCTGGTTTTAGGTAGCTCGGCTCTTGATGTTCCTTGATGTCATTTCTTCGGGTTTCTTACGCTCAGCATTCAGCAAAGTTCTTGAACGGACACACCCTAGTTTTCATCATTCTTGGATAAATTTCCTCCACCCCCATCCTCCTTTGGAGTCTCCAATCCCATTTAGCTCGCTGCCGTTACCCTTCCGGTTACCTGTTTGCCCTGTCTTCATTATCTCCAATTTCAGTCAGATAATCGATAGCTATCTGTCTTCACATGTCTTCTCTAAAGTTCATTTCAAAAACCCTGATAATCTCGATTCACTGAGATTGTGTACTTCAACTATAAAGGTTGGTTTGTTTCGTGTACCTTGTTTTCAGGGTTTTTTTGTATTTTTTATCATGTTTATGTTTTCCATATATATTATATATATATATATATTCTGTAAGCTAAGTTTTCCTTTACATATATGTTTATATTATACATTATACATTATGTATACATAGAGAGAGAGAGCTCTGTAATCAGAAGAGAGCTCTTTTACTGCCCTCCCCTACTGAAGATATTATGTCCGTGTCATGATGAGGTCCACTCACAGGGTTGATTTTCTTCTTTCTGTGGATTGTTTCTACTAGCATACATGGCTAAGGATTTTTTTAACTATTTTGCTAATATTTTATTTATTATTTTTATTTTATGTGTATGAGTGTATTGCCTGCATGTAGGTAAGTGCACCGTGCCATGCAATGCCCTCGGAGGTCAGAAGAGGCTGTCGGATCCCCTGGAACTAGAGTTACAGACAGTTGTTAACTGCCATGTTGGTGCTGGGATTCAAACCCGGGTCTTCTGCAAGAACAACCAGTGTTACTGCTGAGCCATCTCTCCAGCCCCCAGAATTACTTTTTTCAATTTAATGCTAGTTTGCATCTCAGGTCCAGTGCTGGGTGCTGGATCTTCACTATTTCTCTACAAATTGCTATCTTTATTCTGGGATGCATTCAGTTCTAACCCTGCTATCATGAGAAGAACCAAAACACACTTAGTTTTACACCACTTGGCCCCGGTACAGAGACCGTCACCTTCAGAGCCCGCAGATGCCCCTGTGTCAGGAAGCTGCCCCTCCTCTGTGCCTGTGGCCCTCTGCAGATGGCTGTTGCTGCACCTTCCTGTATCTCCGTCCCTGGACTTGGGGGATTTCTTCACATAACTGCCCTGATCGGTTATACCTACAAATTTCTGGAAGTCTCTGTCTTTGCAGCTCTCTCTTCCCCAGTTTTCTGCTCTGCCAGCTCTAGCCACCTTACCTTCCCAGATCTCTCAACTTGGCCTCTTTGATCAATAAGAACATGAACTGTGTTTGGCTATCTCATCCCTGATGTTATATGGAAACTCCCTCCAAGCAGTAGACTAGGATGACCTTAAGAATTACTTTGAGTCGTTTCTCCTGAAAATCACTGATCTGCATTATCCACTGTCCAAAGTCTGTAAACTGTCCTTTCATACAGTTTATTCAGTTTCGTAGTTGAGAAAGGAGAGTAGATTCTTCCCTCCCCTCTGCTATGACCAGATCAGGACTCTAACTTCCCCTTTTTCCTTTGGTCCTAGTTCACCATCACATGCCTGATGACAGTTTGTAAATATCTTGTCTTCCAGGAAAATTGATGGTGACTTTATCTGCAGTTTTACAGGGTCTTTTTCTTCATCCTCCATTATAGCAGGTTACTGTTCAATGTCAAGTTACTCCTGAATGTGTACAAAGGGACCTCCCTAAACTGTAAGCTTCTGGAGATGAAACAGATATTGGTATATTCCTATTCCCTTCCTTTTGAAATCCTCCATTACACAGATCCAAGTAAGAGCAGAGAAGAGTCTCTATGAAAGTCAGTTGAATCAATAAATAGTCTCAGAAGGCATTTGTAACATGTTCACATTAATGAATATGTGAGATGGGGGCCTGTGTTTAACACTTCAGATAAATTAAATACGTTGCCTATGTTTGTGTTCACTTTGCTGTCCCCGTTACCTCTTTCTACCCATTTCTGCCTGTGAGGAGATGAGGGAATAGCAAGGCTATTCATTAAATTTGGGGAAGATACCAAAATTCAAAGAGAGTCATAATCTCAAAATGTAGAATTAAAACTAATTATATCCTCAGCAAGTCAGCTGAGCAATCGTCAATAATGTAAGGAAAATTAAAGAAAACCACACAGAATTAAATTTTACAAGGAAACTCAGCCACATGTCATGATAGAAATGGTTGAATCTCAAGTTGAAAGTGACTCAAAAATGAAATTTCCTGTGGTTATAAGATTTGAAAAAATGGTAAAAAGGATTATTCCTTTATAGTTATAATTATAAAATGCTTTTAAAATTCTCTGGCATTTTTGAGGTCTGTTTTTATTTGTTAAAAGCATTAGAAAATATAGGTTTGAAGAATGCTATTAAGTTACTGCAAGGAGAGCCTGTGAGGAAACCTATTCCCTTTTCCTCTTTGGCTTCTTCGTTTTCTTGTGAGAACAAAAGGCATATATGGGAAAGTAGCATGTTGTAAGAAAGAAAACATGCAAGCAACAGGAACAGCCCATGCCTCCAACTGAAACAAAGGCATGGATGGCCCTTGGCATCAGAAGTCCAAATGTAAGCACCGAGAATGTTGTATTCACGGTAGGTACTGTACTGACAGCCATTGAGGCACACGGAACAATGTTTCCCATTCACGTCACTCTGTTGGCTTTTAGTCCATCATGACTGTGTAATACGGTTTAAAAGGCATAGTTATTTTGTGAGATTTTAATTGTTTCGCAGATGATGGAATTAAATAGATAAGATTGAGTAGTCCCAAATATATGGAACAATGTTTCCCATTCACGTCACTCTGTTGGCTTTTAGTCCATCATGAATGTGTAATACGGTTTAAAAGGCATAGTTATTTTGTGAGATTTTAATTCTGTTTCGCAGATGATGGAATTAAATAGATAAGATTGAGTAGTCCCAAATATATTAACTTTGAGTCAAGCAGTTAATTAGCGATACAGCCTGGGCAAATAGCGCTGTCTCTACAGTTGTAAGATTAAAATATACTCCCAATTCTGTAACTGTTTATAGGCATTTATAGGGTTGTTACTGCTCCTTTGTGGTGTTTTGGTGGGGTTTTTTGTTTGTTTTGGTTTGGGTTTTTAGATAAGATTTCACATAGCCCTAGCATAATGAGCCCAAATTCACTAAGTAACCAAGGATAACCTTGACTTTGGGATCCTCCTATCTCTACCTCCTAATTGCTAGGGTTAAGATAGACACCACCAAGCCAAGCTGTTTTACTGCTGTGGTTGAAATGTTACCTGCTACATAAGCCTTCTGTCAACTGAGCCCTATTCCCAGCTCTACAGCCATGCTTTGAAAGACCTAGATGCTGTAAAATGGCAACAGTTACTATGTGTGACCTGCCCCCCTGAAAATGCACTGCTGTTAGAATCCATTCAATCAAAAATAATGTATCACACACAAATAATCTAAGACTTTTGCCTGCCCTCTGCTTCATACCTTAAATCTTTGGGTATAAGGTCAGCACCAATACTATAAGCTTTTGTTTATTTCATTGGCTATAAGAATGTTAGGAAGCTGTGAGAATACCCTCAGAGCAATCTGTATACCCAGGATGCATTTTTGTGGTCAAGCTAGGTGAAAAAAAAATCAAACTGTTATTGAAATGATTCATACAATGAGTATATTCTTAATATAACAAAATGCTAGAAATAAAAAAGAAGAAACTATAGATTTATAACTAAAATCCTGAGCTTATCATCAAACTATGGTCAAATGTGGGGATATCATACACGGATATGACACCTGTAACAGCTTCAATGTCCTCCTAGGCTTGTGTGTTTGAACGCTTGGTCCCCATCTGAACACTTGGTCCCCAGCTAGTAGTTTGGGGAGGTTGTCAAATTTGGGAGCTAAGGCATGGTTATCAGAGATGGGTCATTGGGAGCTGGTCTCTGAGGGTTGTGACCCAGATCTGCTTCCAGTCTGAGCGTAGTACTTCCTATTCCACAAGATTTGGGGTCCCCTGCCCTATGCTCCTACCCCTGCCATCGTGCCTTCCCTGTCGTGATGGATTGATAGCCCCTGAGACTGTGAGATGGAGTAAATCCTCCCTCACTTAAGTTATTCCTGTCAGGTATGTGAGGAGAGGAGCTAAAATAATGACTTAACAGAAACCACACAATGGAGGGAAAGCGAGAGGAACAACAGAGTCTGCATCACAATGCATTATGCCACTGAGAGAGAACAGGGATCTTCTAACCATGACAAGCCCATATGGACCACCAATACTGCAAAGAACGTATTTTAGAATAGAACCTTCTTCAACTTCAGGCTGTGTTAAAGTCTTAACAGCCATTTTGTTTAAATATGATGCTTATTAAGCCTACAGAGGGTGCAGGGGGGCTTTGTAAAGTGCCTGAGTCTTCTCCCAACATTCCTTCTTTGTGATCCTGCATGTAGAGTCCAGGAAGAACAGGGGCATTCCCTAGGTCAAGTAGCCCTCAGCTTCTGGGCTAGGTGGATGGAGACATGGTTCCACCTGAGACCAAGAATCAGACTGCCAGTTGGCTGTGCTGTAAGAACTCTCAGACTTCTACATGTCAGAGCAAACTATTTCATGTCGATGTCACAAGAGGTTTAGCAAAGACCAGAATGGAAAACCCTGACAACAAAACCCTGTGCTCTTATCCTGACTTTGGTGCATCCCTTGGTGAACACCTTCATCTCAGACCTCTGAAACATCCCCTTTTAAAAACATCATGAAGAAAGAAATAAGAGAAAATAAAAAATCAGTAAAAGCACCATGTGTGTCGTCTGCCTCTAGGGAAGCACTCAGACATAAAGAGCAGTGACTATAAACAGAATACCTGAGCGTGGGGAAATGTGTAGAAATACAGAAGATACAGAGATAGAAAGAGATTGAAACAAATCATTTCTAGGAATTCCATTTATTTTGAATCTTAAGAAAAAAGCATGTCCTGACCAATTTAAACATCATGGGAGGGGGGTGGCTGGAGAGATGGCTCAGTACTTAAGAGCGTGTATGGCTCTTCCAGAGGCCCCAAGTTCAGTTCCCAGCAACCTTATGGAACTGCTCACCTGCAGCTCCTGCTCCTGGGGCTCTGCCTCTGACTTGTGCAGGCACCTGCACTTGTGTGCACACACCCACACACAGACACACACAGAGATGCACTTAATTAAAAGTAAAAACAAATCAAAAAATTCATTTATGGGTCTGAAAACTGGAGTTCATGGGGTATATATTAAATAATGTATTAAAAATGGAGGTCAATAAGATATTTGTTGGTTAATCGTAGATTGCTTTTCTCGTTTAGCTATGCCTCCTTCTAAACTGACTTTTGTATATTTTTCTGACTATTACGAGGAACATGAGAATAAGAAAAGCTATTGGGTTTTATATGCCTAAGATCATTAGGTTGCCAGATAAATGCTAAGGTATTAATCTAATGGCATAAAATTTGTGATCCTCAAGAGTCTAAATATGTAGGTGTGAGACTTAAATTCCAATTCTGGGCCCTCTATTTCTGTTCTGGATAAAAAGAAGTGGAAAAATCTTGAAGAATGTATCTTTCTATCCCTCCATATTGATGCTAACCTTCTAGAATTAATAAGTCAGTTCTGATGATTATTCAAGATGAATAAATATAGTTAGACACCATACAATAAGTTAAGGAAGCATATAAAATGAGGTCATAAATTGTCATAATTTTTCAGCAGTCATTGTGTGCCAGGTGATTGAAGTATACTGCTGTCTTTTTCACAATGACCATGCAAGAAATGCAGTCTCATGAGTGCTCGGCTATAGATGAGACACCTGTATCAACCCTCCTCCCTCCTCAAGGCTCAGGCAATATCTCAGAAGAAGGGGAAGAAAGAATATAAACACTAGAGGAGCAGGGGAAGTGCTGTTCTGGCCATGACATGGCTGTTGCACACATGAACCCACAGCAGCTATGACCTACACAAGAGCAAGTAAGAATTCCAACATGGAGGCCAGAGGAGCTCCCGAGACCCCATCCCTAGCTGAGGAGCTGGGGAAGGGAGACGCATTTTTTCTTTGGGGAAGGTGACCAGTGGTAGATCGCCCTGCCACAGCTGATGACCCCACACCCATGTGTATATAGGTGGCACTAATTGGATCCTGTGGATAAATAAATTAGATAAAATGTTGAGAGGGAGGTGTGATGGGGGTTGGGGGGCATTGGAGGGGAGGGATAAGGGTAGATATGATCTACTTACATTGTACTCATGTATGAAATTTTCAAAGACTAAACAAAAATATTATAAAACTAGTCTCTTGCAAAAAAACTACAGAATTTATAGTTCAGATTGTTGTTGATCTGTAGATCTCTTGATTCCAAGGCTAGACCTTTCATACTGTACCAGGGTCCTCAGGGATTTCTACACATTAAATATCATTAAAGATCAGACTCTTGGAACCGGAGAGATGGCTCAGCAGTTAAGAGCACTAGCTGCTCTTGCAGAGGACCAGAGTTCAATTCCCAGCACCCACATGGCTGCTAACAACCATTCCTAACTCCAGTTCCAGGGTAATCCAGTGCCCTCCTCTGACCTCTATGGGTATTGCACTACATAGGTGCATCTACCCACATGCAGGCAATATACTCATAACACATAAAATAAAAATAATAAATAAAATACTTAAGATCAGACTTTTGCTCAATAAGGACAGGATGGGACCCGAGACTGCGTTCTAGGGAGTGACCAGATGAAGGTGACACTGCTGGTCCCCAGGCCACAGTTTAAGTAGCAGCATTTTGAAGAGCAGTAATCCCATACTCGGTCAACACAGTTCAAAGCAGGGAACCTACTCCACAGGGAAAGGTGGGCCTCATGAGGATGATTGGCCTCGTAATTGCACACCTTCTCAGTGCCTTCAATCTACTACTGTGCATTGTGTCTTTACAAAAGAGGAGTAGAACATGTCTCGTTTTTCCAAATCTACTCAACAGTACAAAATTCTTCTCCTAATGCATATCTCAGGGTTGGTGTTCGTTTTGGAAGTACAGAAATCAATAAGCTGATTGCTTAAGGGACTTTTGAAGAAAAAATTTAGGGAAGGATTTAACAGTAGTGAGCATAAAGTCGTGTCGCAGTTGTTGGGCCTGATATGGGTGGACACTGGGGTTGGGGAGATACAGTGACTACTTGAAACAAAACCAATTGCAACAGGACTCATACCATCCAAGAATTCTCATCACAGAGTCTGTGAACATGGACATTATGAATTGCATGTCAGAGTTAAATACATCTTAAATGCAGGTTGGCAAATAGGCAGGAAGGTATGGTGATTCCAGACATATGTCGTTTGGAAATGTTTTTCTTCACCTGACTCTGTTGAAATCAGCAGACAGGTGTGCTGGTGGTACATACACAGGTGTCAACGTCTGAGAACCCTTTCCAGATTTGACTTTTCCCCATAATATAAATACCTCCATTGCTTTATCCCCCACTACCACCAGAGCTGAGTTAGAACATCAGGGAGCCTTGGTCATCAGAACAAGCTTTATATGAGTAGATGCAGTTGTTATTTTTTTATTCTTTCTTTTCTTCAGTTAGTTTGTGATGGATGTGCTGTTCCCTCTGTGGGACAGGGACAGGGTAGGCGGTTGGTGAGTAACCAAGGATTGCTGTGTGTGGCTGGCACCTGTGGCAGAGCTTTGATCCATCCTATCCCCCTGGGTCTGCCCTCCAAGGTCTCAGGAGCAGGCATTGATGACTTTGTTATGTCAGACCTGTTCTGTCAAGCCTGGTCCCAGAGTCCCCTAAGAACTTTAGTATCAAAGTGCTGACTCTCATAAGCTGAGAGAGCCCTAAGATGTTCTTTGCTTTAAAATGTGAATTTTGGTAATGTGATTGCTGTCCTATTCAGCATATAGAGCAGTTGCATAAGCGCTGTGTTCCAAAAGGGGTCACGGCTTCTGCTACCAGCTCTGCTGCCGAAGCCCTTCTCTCCATCACTCAATAAGTCTGTTGCTTTCTCTCCCCAGGCCTCAGAATCATTTGGTAATGGCCCACCTGCTCCTGTTGAGACTTGACTCAGACTTTTCTTTCTTTCTTTTTTCAAGTACAGGAGCATATACCCCTTTTAAAATTTTTTTAAATAATGATTTTTTTTTCTTTTTACAAAACACGCTTTAGATTTTTTGGAGCACACTGATTTCTCACTCACAAAAGCTTTACAGTAATACATGCTGAACCCTGGCTGTGGAAAATTCCACCATCCTTGGTAAGGACAGTGGACCTATGACATTTTCAAACTTATTAGCCTCCATTTCCATAGGCTGTTGCTCTCAAAATTCAATGGGTACAGGTTGGTGGGGCCAAATCCAAATGAGCTCCCAGAGAGTGTCTGTATTGGCAGATTCATTGTGAGCCTCTGCTAATTTCCGGTTGACATGTCATGCCTGCTTTGTGAAGTGGCTCATTTATTTCATCACAAAAATGCTCATTAATACAAGCCATCCTTTTAGTAAAATATGAAAATTGATTTAACATACGGAATGAAGATAGATGAAGGAAATACGAGTTTTCCCTGGGGTGGGGGGTGGTTGATTCAGAAGGTAGCTGGGATCCTGGCGAAACATGGCTGTTTGTTGTCAAGATTTTAAGGATTTGCGGATCAGGATTCTTGTCTTAGGGATACAGTGTTCCAGCTGTGCTGAGAGAGAAAGGACAGAATACCAGGATAAAGAATGCATAGGACCACTGAACTCAAATAGCAAGACTGGAAAATATAAAAATCACAAACCTCCAGTTACGGCATGCCTACCACTCACAGAGCCCACATGCTCAGACTTCACCTCAGTGTGTCAGAAAAGTCAAAGGTACAACTAGGGAACGTTGTATTGGCTACTTTTCTCATTGCTGTGCCCAACTACCTGATAAGGAGTAATTTAAAAGACGAAGGGGAGCCGGCGAGATGGCTCAGTGGGTAAAGGTGCTTACTGTGCAAGCTTGGTGACCTGAATTCAACCCTAGGGACCAGTGCAAAGATGGAAGACAGAAACAGCTCTACACAGTTGTCTTCTGGCAGCCGCCATGCCAGGCATGTGTGCATATGTGCGCGCGCGCACACACACACACACACACACACACACTAAATAGATAAAAAGATAACTGAATACACAAAGAAGAGTTTCTTGTCTCACAGTTCAAGTGGATCACTCCATTATGATGGAGAAAGACATGGCAGAGATGGCACGGCAGAGATCCAGGCTGGCTAGTCACGCCTCTGCACTCAGGAATCAGGGAGTGAACAGAAAGTAAGACTGGGTTACAAAACTTCAAGAACCATCCCCGGCCACCCACTTCCTACAGTGAGGCTCCATTTCCTAAAAGCTCCACCTTCCCAAACAGAGCCTCCAGGTGAGGACCAGGTGTTCAAATGGATGGTTTGACAGTGGGGGAGGGGGGCACAACATTTCACAATCAAGTCACAGAGAGGAGCCTTTCCTTCTGGCAGGTAAGTTACCTGTGATTGTTCATCTTGATCGTCAACCTGATCAGCCTCACCGGGCTGGGGATATAGCTCAGTTGGTAGAATGCTTACCCAGCAAACTTCAAGCCCTGGTATTGATTCCCAGCATCACATAAAACAGGTGTGGTGGTAATGCCTATAAACTGATCAGCAGTTCAAGGCCACTGCAAGTTCAAAGCCAGGCTGAACTACTTGAAACCCTGTCTCAAAAAAAGAAAGAAAGAAAGAAGAAAGAAAGAAAGAAAGAAAGAAAGAAAGAAAGAAAGAAAGAAAGAAAGAAAGAAAGAAAGAGAAAGAGAAGATATGCCTGTCCTGCCTGCCAGCCTCCCTACCTCGGGCAGCATGTTGTTAGCGTGTTGTTCCCAGGTTGCCTCCCACACCGTTCCCCATCCTGCGGCCAGCTTTTCAGCATTTCTCCTCATTCACCTGGATAACAGCAAGAGGTTCCTGGCTGATCGGTATGCCCTGAGACTCTGCCTTCTAGCTCTGCCCTCTGCCTCCGGAGTTGTCTCAAACAGAGAAATATAAGAGGACACTGATATAGCAAGCCACCTCTAGCCGACTGTCCTACCAAGTACTCAGATATGAGCACACAAAGATGCGTCAAGCTGGTCATTGTCTGTGACAACAATATTGGATGTCCTAACCATGATCAGCGTGGACATATGGAAGTCATTCCAGGGCACACATATTCCATGCCAGGTGTTGAGCAGGCAGCAATATGGCCAGCTTTGCAGACATGGTGCCTCGATCACAACTATTCCACTCTGTTTTGTACCATGAAAACAGCCCTATGGAACAGAGACAGAAGAGTGGGTATGACTGTGCGCTAATAAAACTTCTTTTTACAAACCCAAGAGGGTGTCAGCTTTGGCCCACAGGTTTGCAAGTTGCCAAACCCTGCTCTAGATTAACAAGAACAACGTGTGGGACTCAGGGGAAAGGAGTCACAATGTAGCCTTAGGTCAAACAGCATGCTACAGAAATACCTTTATAACCCTTTCTTTCTTTGTGGTCCTATGTTTCTTGAAAAGTAAATATACAGAGGCTGGGAAGATGGCTCAGTTTGTAAAGTGCTTACTGCACAAGCGTGAGGACCTGAGTTTGATCCCCTGCACCCATGCAAAGCAGCCAACAATGTGGCACGTGCTTGTAATCCCAGCACTGGAAAGGTAGGGACAAATGGATCCTGGGGCTTGATGGCCAGCCAGCCTCACCAAATCATCAAGTTTCAGCTCAGTGAGAGATCCTAACTCAAAAAACAAAGTGGGTGGTACCTTGAGGAACTGGCTGTATATACATAGCAAAAATTTTTAAACGTTACAGTCTTTTAAAAATATATTATTGCCTGCAGAAGGTATTGTGGGGTGCTTCACCAGAGAAGACCACTCAGACAAAGTTTTGCCGCATGAAAGTCATTCCTGGCCAGGGCTACTACGCAAGGGTGTCGGAACCCAAGTGTGTAGCACCGAGCCCTCTCTAGGGTAAGCTTTTACACAGAGAAACCATAACCAGGAGCAAAAAGCTTAAGTTCCCAAGTTTACAGGTGCAAAACCCCCTTAACAGTTTCTATTCTATTAAGTAACAATTACTATTTTACAGAAGTAAGCCAAGCATAACCTACAGAAGCCATAAATCTCCAGTTAGCAGGTGCTCTCCAGGACACTGTGACCTGTTCCCAAGACAACCGGGGTCCAGCTGACATGTGTTCCCATCCCCTGGGCCAACTGCCTGATACTATCAGAGACTAGATTCAGCCTAAACTTTAACATGGTATAGCTATGGTCAAGAAGGTGCCATGTCACAAAGGGTCTGCTTCTCTGCCAGATGGACACAGATATTCTGAGCACCATTTCTGTGGCTAAAACAAACATTCTGCTCCATCAGATGGCACATTCGATTCTGTTGAATTTACAGTTACAACCTTAATACCTGTATTCAGCTATTAATAATAGCCTAAATTAGTCTTTGCTTATCTGAAATTGGAAGGAATTGTCAGCCACTGGTCTTGAATTAATGGCTTGATACTGGCATCAGGAGCACCAGCTCCTGTTCCTAGGGCGTTCCTTGCTGTTTGTGCCCATCCTGTTCCCTCCTGGGTGTGTCACCAACAATCACAACCACATTCTAGGTACGAGAGGCTAAAGGCTCCCTCTTGTCAGATGTGTTAGCACAGCCTGTAACCCCAGCACTCAGGAGGTAGAGACAGGAGGATAACTGCGAGTTTGAGTCCAGCTTGTTCTACACAGTGAGTTTCAGACCAGCCAAGGCTACTCAGTGGGACCATGCACCAAAGAGACACAGGGACTTTGCCTTCACTGCATCTGAATTCAGAAAGCCAGACCTTCACCAGAAGGCTTATGTGTTGCTGCTCCCTCACATGTGCTCACTCATCTGCTAACGCTAGTCAAGGGAAATGAGATGTAGATGGTTAGTTGAAATAGTCATGCCTCAGGGTTGGTGGGATGACTCAGTGGTTAAGAGCACTGGCTGTTCTTGCAGAGAACCCAGGTTCCATTCCCAGCACCCACATGGCAGCTAACAACCGTTTGTAACTCCAGTTCCAGGGGCTGTGACACCCTTTTGGCCTCTGTGGGCACTGCACATATGAGATGCACTGACACCCACACAGGCAAAACATTCATACACATAAAATAAAAATAAGAATAAAAAATTAAATTAAGGGAATAGAGAGATGGCTCAGTGGTTAAGAGCACTGGCTGCTCTTGCAGAGAACCCAAGTTCCATTCCCAGCATTCACATGGCAGCTAACAACCATTCTTAACTCCAGTTCCAGGGGATATGACACCCTCTTCTGTCCTCCACGAGCATTGCATGACATGGGTGCACTTACACACATGCAGGCATAGCACTCATACACATAAAATAAAAATAAATAGGGCTGGAGAGATGGCTCAGCAGTTACAACCCCTGGCTGTTCTTGCAGAAGACCCGGGTTTGAATCTCAGCACCCATGTGGCAGCTAACAACTATCTGTAATTCAGTTCCAGGGGATCAGACGCCCTCTTCTCTCCTCCACCAGCATTGCACTTACCTACATGCAAGCAAAACACACATGCACAAAATAAAACAAAAAAATAAAATAAAATAAAATAAAAATAAAATAAAATAATAGCCGGGTGTGGTG
>NW_008345053.1:1764059-1764748 GCF_000622305.1 Nannospalax galili
AATAAAATATTAAAAATAAATAAAAATAATATTTTTAAATTATAATTACAATAGTCATGCCTCGGGCACACACCTTTAATCCCAGCACTTGGGAGGCAGAGGCAGGTGGGTCTCTGTGGTCTCCATAGTGAGTTCCAGGCCAGCTGGAGGCTACAAGACGATCCTGTCTCAGAAACACAAAAATTAATTGATTAATCAATTAATTTAATTAAATAGTCATGCCTCAATCTCTAGACTTGGGGATGAGGTACGATATAACTTCCACTGAAAGAACCTCTACATTATACCATAATACACAGAGGTTAACTTAGAATGAATAAGAGTCTTTCATAAATAAAGGCTTTTCTGTTCCTGTATTGCTTAACTGTTATGGGATTGGTGGATGATCAGATCTGGAGATTCTGGAATAGGAATCGTTAAGTTAGAGGTTAGGATGGAAAAGCCGAGCTTTTACTGAGCTCTGCTCTTTAACCTGCTATGGGAACCTTGGGTAGTTACTCAACCTCTCTAGACATTCTGTCCCATCTATAAAATATGTTAAAATACCCCATAGCTCACAGGAGCACTGAAAAGATTAAATCAAGGTGAACGTGGTTTAGCACCTGTGTACTAATGAACATAGATGCAAAAATTCTCAATAAAATACTTGCAAACCGCATACAGACACACATCAAAAGGATCATCCACCA
>NW_008345053.1:1768756-1779349 GCF_000622305.1 Nannospalax galili
GATCCTGTCTCAGAAACACAAAAATTAATTGATTAATCAATTAATTTAATTAAATAGTCATGCCTCAATCTCTAGACTTGGGGATGAGGTATGATATAACTTCCACTGAAAGAACCTCTACATTATACCATAATACACAGAGGTTAACTTAGAATGAATAAGAGTATTTCATAAATAAAGGCTTTTCTGTTCCTGTATTGCTTAACTGTTATGGGGTTGGTGGATGATCAGATCTGGAGATTCTGGAACAGGAATCGTTAAGTTAGAGGTTAGGATGGAAAAGCCAAGCTTTTACTGAGCTCTGCTCTTTAACCTGCTATGGGAACCTTGGGTAATTACTCAACCTCTCTAGACATTCTGTCCCATCTATAAAATATGTTAAAATACCCCATAGCTCACAGGAGCACTGAAAAGATTAAACCAAGGTGAACGTGAAGTTTAGCACCTGTGTGTGACAGCAGTAGCATCTTCCTGACCAGTCTGGACGGGTGTAGGGGCTGAGTTCGTTGATGATGTGTGTCTTTATTCAAATAACTAGTGTCTCTGCTCTGTGCACTGGTGTGGCTTCATGGATGAAATGTTAATCGGGTTTTTCTGATAGAAATATTCAGGGAGGGACAACCTACATGGTGTGCTGGCTCAGAAAGGGGAAAGTGTTCACAACACAGCCGATCCTGTGTCGCTTAGTCATGAAAGCCATTAGCGTCTCAATGTGTGGAAAAGAAAGATTTGAACCATCAGGATGTAGAAAAAGAAAATTCAATTTAGGGACCAGTGAAATTGCATTTTTTTTTATGTGGAAGCCTTTGGATAACAGAGCTTTCAACAAATAGAATAGTTTGTTCATCAACAATGACCGTAAATGAAATAAGTCTACATGATACCAACAGGTTTCAGAATAGTTGTCCTGTCCATCAGCTTCCTCCAAAACCTGGGTTTGAGCAAGTTAACAAAGTCCCTCATTATGTATTATCTGATCCCCATCACATAAGATATGTCTGTCTATTCATAGTAAAATTGGGACATTTTTCTTTTCACAGAGGAAAAAAAAAAAGGAAAACACTGTATCACCATCAGCTTTTTCCTAACAGCATCTCTGGAATGCAGAGTGGGAGCTGGACACAAGGAATAGGTTCCTTATAGCAGTGGTTTGAGGACCCTTCTGGGAGAGAAACTTAAGGTCTGTGGAGAAAAGTACTCCCCGCCCCACAAAATCAAAAAGCTTCACCATTACCATTTTCTCGTGTATTCAGTATTGTATTGATTTTTGTTCATAATCTACTGAATTAAAACTTTATAATAAGTACACTTTTCTTCAAGGCATCTTGGCAAAAAGAAATATTCATTGTGTTTCCTTGCATAAGTTTTTCTTTTGGAAAAATATGACTTTGGAATGGTTTTGAGAATGACTAAAATATCAAACAGTAATTGTGGCTTTGGCGTCCACATTAATAACCTGGCAGAACTCTTGCAGTTATTGCTAAAGAAGTGGTTTGACTCTTTAGCGTTCTCCCACTTCAAGGATATTTGAACTCCAGCCTTGCATGGTTAGGTCTCACTCTGTAAAAAGCACTTATTTGGGAAACTCCAGGTTCCCATATGTAAGACACTCAGCTTTTAGAAAGGCACAAGACTGTGAACATGTCCTGCCCAGATGTGAGAGACTATTCAGCCTTCAAAACTGTACCTAGTAAAATAAACTATGAAGAAGTTTGAAAACATATCATTTTTATAATTTTATAATATGAATACAGACATGTTCTGGGGTGTCCTTAAGTAGAAAGTTCCAATTCATCTTGTACAGAGACTGTCAGAAGTTCCAGAAATCTCACTGCCATGTTTGCTGTTTTCCTGGGCAAGGATGTAACTATGGAAATGCCCATAGCAGATTTGATCAGGGTTCCATTTTAGGCTGCCTGGTGGGTAAAAGCATGAGGTCTTACAAAAAAGAAACTATGGAAGGGCATCCTGTTATAAGACAAACTGACATGCGCCGTGTTGGGGCCGTCATCCTGTACTGTGGGGCCATGGAGAAAAGAAACAACCTGTGTCCTGGGGCAAGATTTCAGGAGAAGGCAACTGCAGCTCCGGCCGGTTTGAAGGGATAAGTAACAGGAAGAGAAATTCCTAGAAAAGGCTAGTTTGACAATGCAACCTTTGGACACCATGGTAAGAGGCTTTTAACTCAGCTGTTCCCAGACCTCAGTCCTGCATGCTTGGAAAGAGAAATCTGATGGGTTTTCTGCATCTTTATTTTTGTGTGTGCGAATTTATCTCTGTTCATTTTCCTTGTGCTCCATTGAAAGACCAAGTGATGCTTTGGTTTTCTTGGACATCTCCCCATTAGAAGCTTAGTAATGTTGACTAGACACCCGGACTCTGCAGTCAGACTTTATGAGTTTGAATACAGGCTCTGCCAGTTACTAACCTTGGGCGTGAATTTTCTCATCCAAAACTTGAAGGTGATAAGTGTTTTATGGGATTATTATAAGGAAGTATTAGATGAATTAATAGTTGTAAAATCTTGGAACACTGCTTACCACACAGTAAACATTTTATAAATTTATCTTTAAAAGGTATTCAAAATAGAGTACCAATTAGTAAAAAGGGAAATACTATGAAAAACTCTTCAATGCCTTCTCTTTTCACATGCCTGCTAAGAACCAGATGTCATAGTCTATATCTCTCTTATCCTCGGCAGAGAGTGACCCCACTCATAAAATTAATGGAGAGGAAGGAAGGACAGAGGGAAGGATACGGCAAAAAGACTGTGTCTCTGAAAAAGGATCTATGACCTGAACAGCATGCCAAGGGAAATCACCACGCAGTGGAATATGATGTAGCACATCCTTCATCTGTGACCTGGAATAAGTCTATGAGCCAAAGCACTTTGTCCACTTTATCTAATATCTAGTGCTATTCCACAAGAGGTTGTGTTCTAAGAAAGGCTTATGAAACATATGACTATAAACAGTAAGAGTACAGAAGCCCTCCTCGGGAAGAAACAAGATGTCCCCACCTGAAGACATCATACCAAACTAACACATCTTCTGTGATACGGCAAACTATCATAGCAGATCTCATCCCCGTTTTGGAAAGACATTTGATGAAGTGTCTCCAAGGTGCTGTGATTGAAGACATATGAACTGTATAATGATGGAATGAGAGCCATGGTTTGTGGCCACCCATGACATTGGGACTGCCACGTACCAGGCCTCCTCCCTTGCCCAAGCCTTTGTAGCTCAATAGCTGTAAAAAAGCAAATATTCATTCGTGAACATTAATTCTGAAAACTAAGCTGTCCAGCGTCAGGTACTCACAACTGACAGAATAAATGAAGTCTTCAGGAAAATAAAACATCATATCTATCATATCTATTTAACTAAATAAACACCAAGCCCCAAATCTGGAAAACGCATGGTTTTTGTTTGGGGGGCATTAAGGGTGTGGATGGTGCACACAGCGGGACAAACAACACTGCCCCCTATATTTTGAGCTTGTTCATCTACAAGGCTGACCAGCAGTTATGTATTCAGATGCAAAGTTAGTGCAGGAAAGAATAAAGAAGTTAACAGTCATGGTGAGCACACTGTATTCCATGTTCTGTGCAGATTATTAACCAAAACTTTGAATCATTCACCAGGCTGGAAGACTTTATTTCTTGACACATATGTAGCATGCGCTCAGATACTTTCTTCAAAGGATTCTAACAGACAATCGTTGTTTAACCATTGGCCATCTACCGCAGAATTAGTCTCAATAGTATTATTTCCCTAAACTCAAAAAGTATATAAGGGATTAACCTCAAGACTTAAAAACTGGACGATTAGGATTGAGTGAAACCTCTTTTAGAGATTGTTATGTCTTCATTTTTTATAATGCTTGAGGTCCTGAATGATTCAAGCATACTGTGTCCTGTTAAGTTTCCATCATCCTAACAGAATACATGACGGAAACAATGTGAGGGAGAAAGGTTTTATTTTGAGCAGGAATATAGTCCGTCCTGGTTGGAAAGCTTGGCCTCCTCAAATTTCCAATTAGGAAACAGTGCTGGGGTTATAAGCCCAGCAAGTCAGTAACCCTTAAACGCCACACCTCAATGACCCATTTCTTCCACCTAAGCTCCACCTCCTGAAGGTTCCACAATTTCCTAAGGGAGGGTGCACTAGCTGGGCCTCAAATGTTCAAGCACATGGGCCTGCAGAAAATTTTTACATTGAAATCTTTGTGTATGAAATATGATGAGATATTCCTGTAGTTTGTCCTAAATGTACTTCTGAATTCTCCAACATGTCATGTACACCACCAGGTTCCCAAACCCTAGCTTTAATACCATCTGTCTCATTGCCCCATGTCTACCCTGTGTCCACCTAGGCCCCTTTGATTTTTACAGTTTCTCTTCAATTCCCTCCTGACATCCATCTTGGCAGACAAGAATTTTATACAAATGTATCAGCTGCTGCTGACCTTGATCATGTCCATGGCTTTCCTCTGGCCTGTCTCCAGCAACAATACAGGATTCTCAAAGGACAGGAACAGGGAACATTCTCTGTGGGAGGGGGATGACTGTATGTCCTTCCGTTCGCATACGATGTTTGTTTTTCAGATAGCAGCCAGGGGATTTGGATTTAATTCAGAAATGACTTGGACATTACCCACACGCAAGCCTGTAATTCCTCTCTGCAGAGCCACAACTACAGGGATGCCAGGTCTTACTCATTTTGGCCTCTCTTGTCCAACTTTTCCTCCTCTGATTGTAAACACTCGCAATGACCATATAAAGTCTCATCCTTAAAAGACACACGCTTATAGTTTTAGGAAGGTGATGTTTCTGATTGTGAGTACATTTCTGTTCGTATTTAATGCTTTCAGAGTGTGGTATAACAATACCCCTCATTGTTGTCAGAAAGATAATAGGATAGTTTCCCATCTTTATATTTTCAGTAATTCCCTAATCATGAAAACTGATTCACAAAGTTTTGTTTTTTACCTAATTTTTTTAAATAGACTTTGTTTTTTTAGAGTAGTCTTAAGTTCTCTTTTTAAAATTTGTTTTTGTTGAATTTGGGTGTATTTCATATTAACATCTCAGTCGATCTTAATCATCTTTATACCCCCATCCCTACTGGCAGCCTCCCATAACCCCGCCCCCACTGGAATTCATACATTCTGTCCTTTGTGTTAAGGCCTATTGGGTCAAGTTAGTATCCCCAGATGTCCCTCAGTGCAAGTTTGTCTACTGAGGTCTAGTCAGCCTATCTAGAGTCCCTCCCTTTAGGAAGATCAGCTCTTCCTCACCCAGCAGTAATCAGCTGCCAATATTTCTTCAGCTAAGGTTGGGGTCTGCTGTCCATTTTCCCAGTTCTATGCTGGGTTTTTGTCTGCTTGAGTTTGCATGGGACTTGTGTATGTGGACACCATTGCTGTAGGATCATAGGAGCAGGGTCCTAGGAGCTTGTAGGATCCTATTTCCATATGACTGTGCACCTCCTCCCTGGCTCTCACAATCTTTCTGCCCCCTCTTCTGCAATCTCCCTGAACCCTGGGTGGGTGATATTCACAGCAGAACTGAACAGAAGATACAGAGATTTCTAAATTTCTAATACACTCACAAATGTGTGGCCTCCTCAATTACCAGCATCCCCTGACAGTGGTATGTTTGGTACCAAAGGAGCATCAGTGGGATACACAAATGGTACCCCATCTGATTCCCAGAATCCACTGGGTTCACACTTGGTATTGCCCAGTCTGTGGGTTTGGGTAGATGTATGAAGACATGTGTCTTGGTGGAAGAGACGGTTCGGTGAGTAAAATACTTGTACGTAAATATAAGGACCAGAGTTCAGATCCCCAGAACTCATGTAACGCCTGGTGCAGTAGTACACAGTAGTAATCTGTAAGGCCACTCTGCGGAAGTCTCAGACCAGTCAGCCTGGTGAAGACAGCAGCAAGAGACAAGGTGGAAAGAGAAGACTGGCATGTGAGGCTGTGCTCTGACACACACACACGCACACACACACACACACATATATACACACACACGCACACACACACATGCATACACACACATATACACACACACGCACACACACACACACACATATACGCACACACGCACACACACATGCACATACACACACATATACACACACACACATGCACATACACACATATACACACACACACACACACACACACACACACACACCTACCATATCACAAGAGCATTCACTACCTGAAAACTCCCTGGGTTTTACCTATTTGCCCCTCCCTCTGTGGTAACCCCTGACAACCGTGGCTATTACTTTTTCTGTAGTTTTGCCTTTTCTGGGCTGTCATGCACTTGACAGTTGAACAGTGTGTAGCTTTTTCAGGTTGACCTTTTTTACTTGGGCATTCCCATTTAAAGTGCCTTTGTGTCTTTGTATCTTGGTGGCTGAGTGATATAGTGCCACTTACGCACTCACCTGCTGAAGGACATCTTGGAAGCGTTCACTTTCAGGCAGTTATGAATAGATCTGTTATGAATATCCATGTGTAGGTTTTACTGTGGACATAGGTTTCGGCTCCTTTCGGTAAGTATCAAAGTAGCTCACTTGCTGGATTCTATAGTAAGAATGTGTTTAGTTTTGAAAGAAATTGCTGAATGACTTTCTAAAATGGCAATTGCATTTTGCATCCCTGCCAGCAATTAATGACAGGTCTTTCCTGCTTTATTTGTTGTGTTTGTTTGTGTTGACATGTACATGTGGGTGCACATGTGTGTGAATATGAAGGCCAAGATCAATGTCAGGTGTCCACCTCATTTTTTTCAGATAAAACTGGAGTCGAACTTACTGGCTAGATGGAATGGCCAGCGAGTGTCATAAATCCTCCTGTCTTTATCTCCTTGGCACTGGGGTTACTCTAAGGCCCCAGCGCCTGGCTTTTACCTTAGTGTGAGGGATCTGAACTCGGGTCCTCTTCCTCGCCCAAAGAGCGCATCATCATCTGAACCATCTATCCAACTGCTTTAGGTTTTGCTGTTGTTTTGTTTTTTGAGATAAGGCCATTGTAGCCCAGGCTGGCCTTGCACTCACTCGAAAGCCAAGAGATATGGAATTCCTTATACTCCTGTCTCTACTTCTCAACTGCTGAGATGACAGTGTGCACAACACCCAGCTCGTGAATGGCAGTTGCTGTTGTGTCTCCTTTTTAACGGTAATCCCTAATGACATGAAGATTAGCATTTTTTCATATACCTGTTTGCCATTCTTTAGTGGAGAGTCTGTTGCTGTCTTTGCCCACTTTTGTTTTATTATTTATTGATTTTTAAGAGTTCTTCATGGGGTTGGGGAGACGGCTCAGAGGTTAAGATCGCTGGCTGTTCTTGCAGAAGGCCCAGGTTCAAGTACCAGCACCCACAGAGTGGCTAACAACCGTCTATAACTTCAGTTCCAGGGAACCCAACGCCCTCTTCCATCCTCTGTGGGCACTGCACCACACAAGTGTACCTACACACATGCAGGTCATACACTCATTCATACACATAAAATAAAAATAGATAAATCAGAAAAAAACTTAGAGAGTACTTTATATAGTTTGATAACTGCCCTTTATCAGATACATATGTTGCAAATTCCTTCCACCTTTATATGACTTGACAATATCTCTCACAGCAAGCATTTATTTAATTTTAATGAAGTACCTATTGTCAATCCTTCCATAGTATCTAAAAAGTCATCACCAAACCCAATGTCAACTGTATCTCCTCCTTCGTCATCTGCTTGGGGTTATAGTTTTATATTTTACACTTAAGTCTGCCAACCACTTTGAGTTACTTTTTCTCAGTGATGCAGTATCTGCATCTAGATTAGCTTGCATGCAGACACCCAGTTGTCCCACACTGTTTATGAAAGCTGTTACTGCAGTGCTTCGTATTACTTGTACTTTTGGGATTCCCTCTGTTCTGTTGGTCTAACTGTCTACTTTGAATAGGGTTATGCCGCCTTGGTGACTAGAGCTCTCAATGCCCACGATCAGGTAGTGTCGTCCCCTGGCTTTGTTCTCTAATCTCGTATTGGCTCTTTTGAGTCTTCTGCTCTCTGTATAAAATATGGAATTAGTTTTTCCATGTTCACCAAATGATTTTTTGAAATTTTGGTTGGGACTGTGTTGATTCTATAGATTAAGTTAGGAACCAACTTCTGAACAGTATAGAGGCCAACTTCTGGACAGTATAGAGGCCCCCTGCCCACAAACATGGAATATCTTACCATTACTTGATTCTTTCTTGACAGTTTTCATTGTCGATTTGTAGTTTTCTTCATGCAGCTTTTGTACATGTTTTGTTAATTTTATGCCTATTTATACGTAGATATTTCATTGGGAGGTCTTAATATAAATGTTATTATGGGGTGTTTTTTTAATGTGATGTATATGAGCATTTGCCTGCATGTATGTATGTGGACCACATGTGTGCCTGGTGCCTGTGGAAGAGGATATCAGATCCCTGGACCTGGAGTTCCAGGCAGTTATAGCCAGCACATGGGTGCTGCGAACCAAACCTGGTCCTCTACAAGAGTAACAAATGCCCTTAACCACTAAGCCATCTCTCCAGCCTCTATTGTGTTTTTAATTTTAAATTCCACAGCTATTGCTGACAAGAACATAATTGATTTATGTATATTAAGCTTACATCCTACAGTGATTATGTGATCTACCTAATCACTTATTAGTTTCAGCAGTTTGGGGTTTGACTTTTCTTGTTTCTGTCGGGGTTAGTATTTCTTCTCTTCCTCACAGATGCCTTCTGTGAATAACTGGCTCTATTTCCTCCTTCCTAATCTCCATCTCTTGTATTTTATGTTTTAAACTTATCACCTTAGCAAAGACTTCCAATACAATATCAATTAGCTATAGTAAGGGGGAAAATATGCTTTCTGGGTTCCTAATTTGGTGGGAAAGCTTCTAGTTTCTTTCTGGAAAGTATGTTAGTTATATTTATAACATATTCCTTAACAAATTGAAGAAGATCCCCCTTTTCCTAGTTTACTGAAATTTTTAAATTTTTTTTTGCATTTTTGTAACTTCATACAACAGTTCTTAATCAAACTTAGACCCCTTCCCCCAACCATGACCCCCATTCCCCCCACCAGAGCTCATGTATTCTGCCATACATGTTAAGTCCTATCCAGTCAACCATTTGTACCCAGATGCCCCTCAGTGTAAATTTATCCACTAGAGTCTAGTCAGCCCATCTAAAGCTCCTAAGTAAGGCATAACCTCCCTCACCTAGTAGCAATCAGTATCCAATAGTTCTCAGTCTAGGGCCAGCCCAACACTCATTTCTCTGAGATTGTTTTTATCATGAAGAGATGTCAAATTTCACATTCATTGATTTTCACATGTTGAACTCAATGAACACCTGGAGTACATCACACTTGTCATAGCGTGCACTCTACTCACACGATGTTGATTTGGTTGGCTAATATTTTGTTGAAATTCTTATAGTATCTTTAAGAAAAATGGTCTGTAGTTTGTTTTTTCTATGTTTTCATCAGGTTTTGATATGACAGAAATGTCACTTAGTGTGGAATGAATTGCTGTTCCTTCCACTCTGACTTCTGAAAGACATCGTAAATATTGGAATGATTTCTTCCTCAAATGTTTGATAGAATTTGCTTGTGAATACAGCTGAGACTGGTATCTTCTGTTTCCAAAGCTTATTAATTATTGTAATTCAGTTTCTTTCATAGATACAAGCCTGTTCAGTTCAGCTATTCTGTATGTGTCTGAATTTTCACAAATTGTGGCTTTCGCTAAATTAATTTATTTCACTTAAATTATCAAACTTGTGAGCACAGATTGTTTGATAATACTCCCTTTAAGGCTGTGGTATCTGTGACTATGACTCCTTTTTCATTTCTGATATAAGTGAATCCTTTTTTAAGTAATTAATTTTTTATTTTTATGTGTATGAGTGTTTTGCATTCATGTGTGCCATGTGGGCGCAATGCCCATGGAGGCCAGAAGAGGGCACCAGAGCCCCTGGAACTGGAGTTATGAATGGTGGTTAGCTGCCCTGTGGGTGCTGGGAACTGGACGCAGGTCCTCTGCAAGAGCAGCCAGTGCTTTTAACTGTTGAACCATCTCTCCAGCCTAGGTAAAATTTTTTTTACTTTATTTCATTTGTTAACTTGACTAGAGACATACTGAATTTATCAATCATTTTTAAGAAACCAAAGTTGTTTTCTTGATTTTTTTTTCCTCCATTGATTTCCTGTTTTCAGTTTTATTGATCTCTGCTCTAATTTTATTATTTCTTTTCTTCTACTCCTGTTTTGATTTGTGCTTCTCTATTTTCCTAGATTAGACATTTGGATCAGTGATGTTAGTTTCTCTAACATATGCACTCAATATAACTTTCCTTCAGACACTGATTTCCTGCTTCTCTCAAATAGTGATTCAGTGATATTTCATTTTCACTTATTTGAAGTACTTTCAGATTTTCTTTTGAGATTTCTTCTTTGGTCATGTGTTATGTAGAGGTCTGTTTTTTAACTTCCAATTATTTATGGATTTGCAGCCGTATTTCTGTTACTGTTTTCTAGT
>NW_008345053.1:1779656-1797362 GCF_000622305.1 Nannospalax galili
TTAACAAAAAAAAGGCCAATGGAAATCATTTGAAGCTGTCTAAATGTCTCTTTCCTTGAAAAGTTTGGAACGGTAAGGAAAGTGATATTCCACTTTTGTTATTTATTTTGTGTGTGTCGTTGTGGCAGTGGTGTATGTACACATGTGTGTGCAGGTGTATATGGCCGTCTGTATCATGGGGAAGCCAGAGGAAGGATGTTAGGTGTCTTCCTCTACTAATCTCTACCTTATTTTTTGAGACAGGGCCCCTCACTGAACCTAAAGCTCACTGTTTTGGCTAAGCTGTCTAGTCTAAGAGCTCCCTGGATCTACCTGTCTCTGTCCCTCACCCTTGTGGCATTGTAAGCATGGCCACAGGCTTTTTTTAAAACATGAGTGCTGGGGATTTGAACCCAGGTCGTCTTGTTGCACAAGTGTTGTTACCCATTGAGCCATCTCCTCAACCCTGCTATGTGATTTCCAATGCCCCTTCCAGCTCTACTTCTCGGTGATTTCAATTCTGTCCTTTCCTCCTGCTTGCAGAATTTGCATACCAAATCGTTGATTAAAACCGATCTGCATTGCATCCCACAGTTGCCTGGAAATTTTCATTGTCTCTTTGGTCCTTTGCTGCCTTTCCAATCTGCCATCTGTCAGTGTGCTGACTTGGCAATATCCCCACCACCCAAAGCATGCCAGTTTTGCCACCTCTGAGACTCGCTTGCCTGCTGCATGATTTTGAGGTCTTGGCATCAACAGACCCAGAGGGAAGTCTTCTAGCCTCTGCCGCATGGCCGCTCTATAGTGAAGCCAAGCAGTCCAAGGCCAGCATCCCTCTGGCCCATGATTAGAGGTGAACCCTCTGTGACTGAACTTCAGAGAATTTTATTCACATGGATCAGTTGGAATTAATGGAGATGGGAAACATAAAACTAAGTTATGCAAGTTCTTAAGTTAAATTCTGAGTTACGATGGCTGCGTCATTTTAAATAGATTTTGAAATTTAGTTTAGATGACCATTTGAGGATTTAAAAATAGAAAAATGAATCATTTAAACCCCTGGTTTTCTGTCCAGTACATGAAGACCAGATAGATTGACTACTTCTGTTTGTTACTGCCCTGTTAATTTCATTCTGTAAGCTTCGTGTTTTCGTTTACATCTCTTCTTTCTGTATGGGAACCCTTTCCACCCCTTTCATTTATTTCTTTCTTCCTCCATTATTTCCTTCTTTTTCATCTTTTTCTTTATTTCTCTCCTTCCTTCCCTCTTTTCTCTAATTGTGTTTATTTTTTATGTGAATCAGTGTTTTGCCTGCATGTCCTGCAGTGCCCACAGAGACCAGAAGAGGGCATCAGATCCCCTGGAACTGGAGTAACAGATGGCTGTCAGCTGCCATGAAGGTGCTGGGAACTGAACCCAGGTCCTCTGCAAGAGCAGCCAGCGCTCTTAACTGCTGAGCCGTCTCTCCAGCTCCTCTTCTCCCTTTCACGTCCGTCTGGTTTCTTGTTACCTCCGTCTAGTTCCTTTTTTGTTTGTTTTTGTTCAGAGAGTTTGGGGTTTGGGGTTTGGAGTTTGTTTGGGGGTTGTTTTGTGGGGTTTTGGTTAGGGGATTTTGTTTGTTTGGTTGATTGGTTGGTTTTTTTTTGAGACAGGGTCTCCCTGTAGCCCCAGCTGACCTGGAATTTGCTATACAGACCAGGCTGGCCTTGAACTCACAGGGATCCACCTGCTTCTGCCTCCCAAGTGCGGGGATTAAAGGCGTGCACCACCACATCTGCTCTATATGGTTTCTTGTTCCTTGTTCCCTCTGCGAATGCTTAGCAGATTTCTGTTTATTTTTCCTTGGCTAACTTCTCCTAAACCCAAATACACCTGATGCTGACAAGCGTTAGTTCTCTCGGAGGAAAAAATAATGAGGACTGCAGTGAGCTGTGGAAAGGGCGGCCAGAAATGGGCTCTGGCTTTTGTTTTCATCTATGCAGAAAGGGTTCGTTTGGAATTCTTCCTGCTTTGAGCTTAGGAGCCTCCCCTAGGAAAGAAGTGAAGATCTTGTCTTTGTGTGTATAGACAGAAGATCTAGCTGTATTTTGTGTGTGTGTATCTGTATGAGCATATGTGTCTATGTGTATGCATGTGTGTCATGTACATATATGTATATGTGTCTATACATGTGTGTCTGTGCATCATGTATATTTGTGTCTGTGTGTCATGCATATGTGTGTGTCTGTGTCTATGTGTATATATATGTGTGTGTCTGTGTGTGTCTGTGCATCAAGTATACTTGTGTGTCTGTATGTCATGCATTTATGTGTGTGTCTATGTGTATGTCTGTGCATCATGTATACTTGTGTGTCTGTGTGTCATGTATATGTGTTTGTGTGTCTCTATGTATATGCTTATGTGTATATCTGTGTATGTTATGTATATATCTGTGTCTATGTTTCTGTGTGTTTGTGTGTATCTGTCTGTGTATCTGTGTGCATGTGTACACATGTGTGTCTCTATGTACATGTGTGTCTGTGTATGTCTTAATCTGTGCATCTGTGTACATGTGTATATGTGTGTCTCTGTATGTATATGACTATATGTGTGTCTGTGTGTGTATCTGTGTGTCTATATATGTATGTGTCTATATGTGTGTCTGTGTATGTCTCTATGTATGTATGTCTGTATCTGTGTGTCTATGTCTATGTGTCTGTGTGTCTCTGTGTATCTGTATGTGTCTGTGTTTCTGCATGTCTAAGTGTGTGTATCTGTGTCTGTGTATACATGTGTGACTCTGTGCATGTGTGTGCATGTATATGTGTGCTATTACTGGCCTTAGGGAGTGATTCCAGTTGCCTTCACAGCCCTGGCCAATCTAGTCTCTTAACCCCATCATCTCCGGTTTGAGCATACTATACGTTGACCAGCCAATCAGGTCCTTCTAATCCAGTTTGCTCTGCTTCCTCTACAATAGCATTAGCCTATGGTTCTCCTGATAGCCATTTGATTTCAGGAGGACTGGATATCACTTTAGTCAAAGGAAAATCTGATTTTGCTTCATTTTTAAAACCTGTCATAACAGCACTCCCTCCTGCACCTGCGTGAAATTCATTATGTCTCTGTCTTCTCTCCATAGTGCAAAGCTTGAGACCAGTGCAAGTCCTAAGGGTTCCTGACACAAAACACTATGCACCACATGCCACTCTTAGCTCTGTGTGTGTGTGTGTGTGTGTGTGTGTGTGTGCGTGCGCACGCGTGCACTAGGAGGGGCATGTGGAGGTTCTTGGTTCTCTAGGATTGTATAGCAAGGGCCTTATCCACTGAGTCATTGCCCCAGCCTCCAAGTACCATCCTAAGCACATGGCATGTGTGCCCTCATTTGACCCCCACAGCATTATATCGAGATGGGCACTGGGACCACTCCATCTTGTAGAAAAGGAAACTGAGAACCATGCAAGCTAAGCAATTGGCACAGGGGCTGCCCAGCCAGCAAATAGTCAGAGAAGGATATGTGCTGCCTGACTTGAAAATGTCAGTACTTGTCCTCAAAATCAAGCTAGTGCGAGTTGAGCCTTGTTGAGCCTTGTCAAAGCATCTCAATCAAGGAGGAGCAGTCCTGGTGACAGTTGTTTAAAAGGAGCTGTGCCTAGGAAAGAGGGGGCCCTAAAGAAGTCTCCACCACAGATAGGAGACCCTGAGGAGGGAGGCTTCCCTGGTGGGTGATGCTAATAGAGTGTCATGTGTACTGCAGGAGGAATGAGGCAGCTTTAGGAAGTGAGAGGCACAGAGAGAGGCAGGGGAAGAGCCCAGTGAACTGAGTGCTGGAGAGAGGTCTGGGGAAGAATGCTGGGTGGTGGAAAGCCTTATCACTAAACCAGGGAGGCTGAGGGTCCAGGGGGCCACTGAAGGATGTTACACAAATGAATTCAGTGCTGAGATTTATATTTCAGAAAAGTCACTGTGGCTTCCATGTAGAAGAGGTTGGCAGAGGGGTCATGCTGGAGCCAGGATGATTGTAGTAAACCAGAGGAACATGGGGGAAATAAATCTATGGTCTGCCTGCAACTGTGGCACATTACATGTGCGTGTTATGATTTGAATCTACAATGCCCCTCGCTGGCTCCTGTATTCAAATACTTGGTCTCCAGTTGGTGCTGTTGTTTTGGGAAGTTGTGGAGCAACACACGTGGGTTACTAGGGGATGCTCCTGGCATCCGCCTCTGATTCCTGCCAGAGCTCCTTGCTTCCTGATCCACCAAGACATCAGCAGCCTTCTGCCACCCCAGGCCAAGCTGTTCCACCATGATCTTCCCATCGTGATGAACTAGTATTCCCTGAAACCATGAACCAACACCAATCTGCCCTCTCTTAAGTTGCCTCTGTCAGGCATTTGGTCCTAGACAAGAGAAAAAGTACCTACTATAATATACAGTTGAAACTCGGAGAATTCAGGAAGAGGGACTGGAAGAGAAGAGAAGATTTTAGATTTCTGCATCTGAAATAACACTCATGAAATCACGGTACCCACCCAGATGAAGACCCATGTCTAAATCTCTAGGGACATCTGATTTGAAGAAAGAGTTCTGCCGAAAGGTGATTCACCAATGTGTAGATTCAGACAGTTGGGTAAAGCGACCCCCATATGGAATGAGAGCTCCATGGACTGCAAATGGCTGCTTGGCAGTAAGTACGAGCCAGATCCTGCTCAGGAGACTAAAAGGAGCTCACAGAGGGGGAAGGAAGGAGAAGAGGATCCTATCTCTGAAGCCAAGACAAGAACTTCCAGTGGCAAGAAAAATCAACAGCTTAGTTTCCTGAGAGAGAATAAGGAGAGGTGCCATTAGGCCTGGCAGTTCCCAAGGACAACAGGGTGGCTCAGGGGAGCAGATAAGAGTCCAGTGCTGTCGGCCTGGCCCAGGCAGAGAAGAAACAGGGACAACAGTCTCAAAGGACACCATAAAAGTGACAGTCAGCCCTGCGAGCGTCAGTTCCCAGCTCTGTCTTCCACAAGTGGTCTGATCTGAGGTTGTGCCTTTCCACCCACAATCACAATTTTCTCACATATAAAGTTAAGACATATCTAGGGGCTGGAGCGATGGCTCAGCGGTTAAGAACACTGCATGTTCTTGCAGAAGACCCAGGTTCGAATCCCAGCACCCACATGGCAGCTAACAACTGTCCGTAACTCCAGTCCCAGGGGATCCAACAGCCTCTTCTGACCTCAACGGCATTGCACAACACGGGTGCACTTACATACAGGTAGGCAATACACACATACATATAAAATAAAAATAGTAAATAAAAATACTTAAAGTTAATATGCATGTCTCAATGCATATCTGAGGACTAAATGTGGCACCATACGGACATAAACAAATATGCTGTTGATACGAACAGCCACTTCCCTGTAATTCTAAGTAATAGAGTTAATTTATGGAGTCTCATCTGAGGTAAAAAGAAAATTAGCAATCAGGCGAACTTTAACAAAGACCTTGCTCTATATTTTGTGGGATTCTTTTTGTAGGCATAGAGGTGTGTGTATGCATGTACATATGCAGGTGTGTGATCATGTCTGTGTAGGTGCACATGTGTGCACATGCGTGTGGGGGCTAAAGGTCAGGCTCAGCTGTCACACCTCAGTTTCCGCCCACCTTGCTTCTTAAGACAGGTCTCTCATCCACCTGGAGCTTACCAAACAGGCCAGGCTGACCAGCCAGGGAGCCCCAGGGATCAGTCTGTCTCTACCCCCGCCCTCAGTGTGAAATTACAAGTGTGCACTGCAACATCCAGCCTTTTCTTTTCTAGAAACATGAGTTTGAGGAGATCAAACTCAGGTCCTCATGGTTGCAAAGCAAGCACTTTACTGATTAAGTTACTGCTCTAGCCCTGCAGTTTGTGATTTAATCCCAAATACAATTCACATGCTCAACAGTTTTCATTCAGATCTCCTCTGAGGCCTGTTTTGACAGTCTTTTTGAGTGAATTCACATTTCAAATGATAACCCTAATTGAAAGACTCTACCATCCGCGTTAATTACACAAGGAGAAAACTTCATTCACTGCAAAGAGTGTTCTGTGCTATTTTAATTTTCTGGGACTATATGGGATATTTCTTAATTTTAATGATTCTGGATGATATAACTGATGTTTAATAAACTCCAAAAACATCAGTGGATTAAGAGAGTGGGGGCTACTGTGTTGCGATGCAGGAGTCTTCTATAGCTTCTCCTGGTCAGGCATCTCACCTCTGAGCAGTATACTAAGGGTCAGTTCATCCTTCCCATTCAAAGTTCCAAGTTCATCTGAAGGGTGTCTCAACTGCAGCCTTAGAAAAAGGAAAATGCAAAATAGATGGGTTATGAGAGAGTGCTGTGGACCCAGCTTAAAGTACAGCACATTCCCATTACCCCTGCCCCCTGGGCAGTGCTTAGATCGTAACTAATGACAACAGAGGCTCCCAAATGTTGCCTCAGAAAGAAAGAAAAGTTAATCTGAGGAAGATTAACCAGTTTTAGCACAAGGCATAGGTCATATGCAACACAGCGCAGAACGTTGGTGATATTACACGCAATACCAGTTTTCCAGTCACACTGATTAAATACAGAATTAATTCCATTTTTCAGATCCCTCATTCCTGTTTTAAGGATTCCTTAAGATCTGTATCCTGCAGCTGGGCATATACTAAGTGGCAGATCCTTGTTAGAATGTATGAGGCCCTAGGTTAGATTTCCAGCACTGGGCAGGGGATGGCACCCTTACTTTATGATAGTGAATTTGAAAACCTAAGCACAAACAACCACAAACTCCCTCCCAGATTTCGACATAGAAGATCATTTTTCCTGAGCTCTTCGCACAGAACATGAGTATCCAAGACCCATGATCCCGCTAGAGCTCAAACGCAATACAGCAAGGACAACACAACTTTATTGGCAGCTGAGTCACTGGCAGCCTAACATCCCATCTACTCTGCCATCAAAGTAGATCAAAGTTCATGAGAACGATTACAAAGAAAATGCACTGTGAATTACACTGCAGTTAAAAGGTAGAGATTCTGTTTGGGGGTAGTCTTTTTATCAGTAAGCTATTCCAAAATATATAGGAGGAAGAAGGAACAGGAACGCATCTGTAGGGTTGTCCCCAGAGGAAGAGCACAGCATGTCCTCTGCCTGTCAGGATCAATGGCAATCTCTCTGAAAGGGGACTGTAGGGTGAGTACAGTGATATCATTAAGGATCTGCTGAGCAAGGGGAAACAGGAGACAGGGACAGATCTGGGTGTCTCTGCATCTTCGTGGCTGTAGAAATGCTACAGTGTGCAATTCCATTTTGCTCACCAGTTTTCTTTTCTGACCCATGAGGCACGATGAGCCATTTTCCCGATGGTCCTGAGACTGGCTTTACCTTGGGAAATCATAAGCAGGGGCAGCCCAATATCATCTCTGTGAGATTAGAAAGTTTGAGATGAAGTAAGGGAGAATTGGGGGAGGTGCAGGAGGGGGAAGGACAAAGGGGAGGGATGGAGGGAGGGATGGAGAGAGGGAGGATAAAAGACAAGGTGGGTGGGGGAAGAGAGGGGAGAGAGACCGAGCTTGAGGTTAGTTCATCAAAGGATGTTGGTGCTCCATTATGACAAGCCTGAATGATACCTCATAGACCACAGAGGGACCTCAATAGGCCAACACTAAGAAGACAGAAAATAGATTATGAGTTGGGTAGAGACACGATGAGATGTCTCCAGACTCAACACATTGCCAGTAGCTACAAGAAAAACTGAATTAATATGTGTACACGCCTGTATGAATACTTGGTCTTATAAATCTCACTCCAAATACTAGTTTAAAAAGAGGAAGAGGAATGCATTGAGACTTGGGGGCTACTGAAGAGACCAGGATGCAGAGGAGACACCCCCCTTTCCCCACGGTGCCCGGTAGACACTGCTGGCTGGAGCTTCAGGGTCTTCCGTCCTCTTTCTCTGTGCTCCAGGGAGAATGAAGGTGAGCAGACGAAGCATCCTATTCCTGTTTCCTTTCCTCTTCCTTGGCTTTCACTGGATGATAGAGAGGGGCAAGCCGTTGTTTGTTTCTGTGTTACTGAGTGTCTGCTGGGTGTCCATCATTGTACCAGGAGACCAGCCAAGCAATGATGAACAAGACAGAAGTCCCGGCCCACTGAGCGTTTCCTGTCTGTTCTTCGGATCTTCTGAGATGAGGGATTAATGCTCATCCATCCACTAAAGAAAGCCAGCCACCCAGCTGGGGTGACGGTGTGGGGGCTGACAGAGACACGAGGCATGAGGCTTTTTGTTGTCCTGGATGTCCAAGTCCAGACAAACCCCAAGCAACTTACAATATGAAGATGTCCTTTAATGTTGACAAATGGATGGAAACATTCAATTTCCCTCATATTTAACAAACTAGAATGAGATTTCGGAAATCACTGTTCTCATGTAGAGAGATCTGTTAAAGCTAAACTGCTCATACAGAGCTATGGGACATTAAAACACACACACACACATGCACACGCACATGCACATATATATGTATATATATTTTTTATTGATTCCAGAATTTCATGCCATGTATTTTGATCACATTGAGTCCCCTGCCCACCTCCCGCCTCTTCCCACTAACCCCCCCCACCAATTTCATGTCCTCATTATTATTTTTCCTTTTATTTGTTTATTTAATATTTGTTTTTGAAAGCCTTATCGATTCCACTCTGTACCTCCACATGCTCCTGGGTGGGAGTCCATGCCCTGGAGTCTGGTCAACCTACAAGGCATCACACCAGTATGGAAAACTGACTCTCCCTCTCCCAGCATCCATCACTTACCAATAGATCCTCATCTAGGGCTGGGGTTTCCTGCCCACAACCACACTTGCTCCTGTCTGGCTTGGGCTTGCACAGGTCTTGTGCATGTTGTCCTAAGCGCTGTGGGTTCATATGTGCAACTACCCTGTGGTATACAGGCAACACCTGTGGCTCTAGAGACATTAGAACTTGAGTGAAGTTGGAAGATGGTAAAGTTTAGGGTTAAGAGAGGCTAACTGAGTCCCTTGGACCCCGGGCTTGAGGTCAGTTCATCAAAGGATGGCGGTGCTCCATTATGATGAGCCTGAATGATACATCTGCGCATTTCTAGTCTGTGCTGGAGAATGGGCGACATCATGAAATAGAATGTGGCTGCCTTTTATAGTGCAAACAGAATCCTGAACTTGCTGGCTTCTTTGCCACTAGGAGAGCTGACTATCCTCACAGTTACGTTTCTATGGCTACAAGACTACTTGAAACATGTCTTCTTATTTGTCATGTGCTTGGACTTCTTCCAATATTAGAATGACATGAATTATTAGGTTTCACTAAAGCACTGCATTTTGTGCAGGCTTTTAAAATGAGCAGCCATTCTAAAAGGCCTGGTGTTGTAAGGCTGGTTGTTTTTGAATTCCACAGACATTGCACCAAGATGGTTTGTTTAGCGTCGATCTACCTTTGTTTCCCAGGTGAAGAGGTAGCATGACTCCACTGTCATTCCCAAGATGAAGTTGTTGAGGGTCCTGGGGAGACCAGAGGGCTCCTCTGTAATGGGAATCGCCCTGGTGATTTTCTGCCGGGTTCTCGTAATGCCAAAGAAATGGAGAGGAGTCTGTGCTAGGCACCATTTTACAAACTGGTGGTGAGTATGTTAGGGACCGTTTTACAAACTGGTGGTAACTGTGCTAGGCATCGTTTACAAACTGGTGGTAAGCAGTAAAACCATGAGTATGAGCAAAGAGATTCCTAGAAACAACCAAAATTCTATTTAATGGCTCAGGCAGAAGAATTAAACATCTCAGAGCAGGAGTCATAGAGTAGAAGTCACTGCAAATGTTCCTATCGCTTAAGCGTTTTAGATGAAAACATTTCATCTACGAGGATTAAGCACAACACCACCAAATGGGGTAAGGAATTGGCCTATCTCTGAGGTTTTCTTTTTTTTTATTTTTCTTTCTTTCCTTGGATTTAGGGAACTCTGACTCTATCACAGCCTTCTGTGTGAGGAATGAGAACATATGCACTTGTAGAAAATTACAGGCATGCTTCCTCCTCACCTACCCACTTTGCATGACTAAGGGCTGGAAATGTAACTCAGTAGGTGGGGTACTTACCCAGCATGCAGGAAGCCCTGGGCTCCTTCCCCAGCCAAGCCTATGGGGCCTGTAATCCAGCACTAGGGAGTGGAAGGAGGACCAGAAGTTCAAGTTTATCCCCCACTACATAGCAAGTCAGAGGCCAGCCTGGACTACAGAAGACCTTGTCTCGATGCATCATGCACACATACATATTTACATACATACATACATCATACATACATACATAATTGCCTGAGATACATTTTTATTTTCTGCATACATTTCTGAAAGGAGAGTTAGAAGTTATTGTAAAACAAATGCTAGACCAGTGACCAGCCCAGCCTTGCCAACTACACACGGTGCAGAGCCCATGGTGAAACAAGCCACAGGGAGCCATTTGTTCTAGTTCTGGGGTGGGAAAACCTCCCGGGACCACACACACCTGGCACTTGACCCGGGCTTTGTCCCTCCTGCGTACTAGGTTGTTCCTTTTTGATCTATTTCCCCTTTGGATGATGCATAATTTATCACATGGCTTTAATTTAGATTTAGGCTAATTATGTGACTTTCACATATTTCAAATGAATGATGCGGTGGCGTGCAAGGTGTCAGATGTTAGAGCAAGCAGGGTGGTACCCAGGGATCTGTCGCAGGCATGCTGCAGTTCGGTTTGATCTGCATCAACCGGGCACTTGTCTGTAAGCTTTCAGGGTTTTATTTGTCCCATCAGCAAAAAACAGAAGCTGGGCTATAAGGATCAGAGGTGAGTTCCAATCCAATGCTGTGCTTCTCATTGCTAACTTCTACGTAGGCCATTGTTTTTTTCTTTTTATTGCGTTATAAGTTTTACATCTTCAGTAGTAACTAAGTTTATACTGATATACCTTCATTCTTTCCTTTTTCTTGTCCATTCAATATTTTCAAGATGTTTCTCATCATACCAATAAAATTTGTAGTTCTTTTAAACAACAGAAGAGCCATTGTGTGAATCAAATAACATTTGTATTAATTTGCTTTCTGTTTCTGTTACAAAATACCTGAGGCTGGATAACTTTAAAGAGTTTTGTGTAGCTCACAGTTTCAGAGACTGAAAATTCAAACATCATGACACTAATTCTGATGAGGACTCCCAGTCCTCCACCCAATCCCATAGTATCATAGTACATGATACACATAACCAAAGCACATAAACATAGCTGTCTGTGACAAATCTAGAAGGACTGGAGTCGGGCTCGCTCTTCTATAACAACCACTCTCGGGGGCTACTACCTTCCTCAAACCAATGTGGACCCCTTCTGAGGACAGTACCATCAAGGACCTAACTGCCTAGCAGTAAGCCCCGCCCTTTCAGGGTTCTGTCATCTTCCACATCATTAAAGTGAGACCAAGCTTCTAACACTGAGCCCCTGGGGAACACTCCAACTGAAGCAATTCAGTTTGTAACCACATCTCTGGAAAGATCTGATACTGGATAAATCCCAGACATGCCTACATCACAGACCACACACAAGAATAAATCATTAGTCCGACTGTTCAGAATGTATCCTCGTGAACTATCAAGGCTAAAATATTTATACTGTTCTTAGGATTATAGTAAATATAATATTATAGTTAAATAAGATAAAATTACATTAATTGTAGTTATAATTTATAGTAATTAATAAGTATTTTGCTTCTTTTTTGAGGGTTTCCTCTGTGCACACTGTATTCGCATCATTCCTACCCCACCTTGCCCCCCTCCCTGTTCTTCCCCCACTCCTCTCAGTTTTGCGGCCTCTTCTTTGATTATTATTGTTGCATATATGTGGATTTTACTCTGCTCAGTCTGTTTCGTGCGAGTGTTAAAGGCTGACCACTTGGGATCAGCTAACCTACCAAGGAGTTGACCCCTAGAGAAAGCTGAATTGCCCTCTCTCAGCAGCCTGCAGTTCTTCATCTAGAGGTGGGACCTGGTGAAATCTTGCCTGTCCACTTGGCCTGTCAGCTGCTGGTATCACTATGCAGGTCTTCTTGGGCGCCATGTTGTTGAGATTTCCTGGGTGCAGCTTTGCTGTCATTTCTGGAAGACACTGTCTCACAGCAGGTGTCCTGGCCCTTTGGTTCTCACAATCTTTCCACCAAGTCTTCTGTGTTTCCTGAGCCTTAGGTGTAGCGATTTCATTGTAGATGCATCAATTGGGGCTGGGATCCCCACAGACACTTGTGTTCCACATTTTGACCAGTTGTGGATGTCTGTAATAGTTCCCATCTGTTCAAACTTCGTGTGTGTGTGTGTGTGTGTGTGTGCGTGTGTGTGTGTAAAAGTTATATTGCATGGTGGCACGTGCCGTTAGTCCAGGTACTCCAGAGGCAGACACTGATGGATCTCTGTGAGACTGAGGCCAGCCTGTTCTACATAGCTAGTTCCAGGCTGGCTGGGGCTGCACTTTCTCAAAAAGAAAAAAAAAAACTTAGTATATTCTGTATAGCAACCATTTGCTTTAAGTCAAAGTAAGAAAATATCAGCTTCTCTGATGTAAATTTGTGTAAGACCTTTTGGCTTATTTGTTGTAAGGCATTTTGAAAATGAATTGGCATTAAATTTACTAAGGAATAATAATGTCATTAATCTCTACATGTAATTTTATTTGCAAGTATGTGTTTCAATGGTGTTTTATTAATGATCCTTGAAAATAATTCTTTCCAAGATTCTCCAAGAAAAGGTAAGTGCATAAGATTAGTCAACCATGTGTCACTGTGACAAAATACCTGGGGTAAACAGCTTATAAGAAAGGAAGGCTTCTTTGGTTCATGGTTTCAAAGGTCTCAGCCCCTGGTCACAAGGTTCTGTTGCTTTGGGCAAATCACAGCATGTCATGGCTGGAGCTGTTCTCTAACAGCAGCCAGGATGCAAGAGAGAGAGGAAGAGGCTGGGTCCCAGAATCTCCTCCATCCCAAGATGAGGACCCAAGCCTTACCATGTGGGTCTTTAACATGTGGGCCCTTTGCAGGACAGGTCAGAGCCAGACTAGAGCAGCATGCCTTTCATTAACATGACTTTCATTGGTTTGCCAGTTGCACTGAATCTGAGTTGTGTAGTCACTCTCTGTTTTACTCTCGTGCTGTGAGTTGGCACCTCAGAGCCTGCGAGGACGTTTTCTGATTGATCTCTGTGAAGTAGATTTCCTCCATGCTGTGTGAGTCATGAACTGTGCCAGTGCGCGCTATCTGCGGATGGACAGGAACAGCTCTCCACTCCTCTTGATTTCTTCATTTGATTGCTTCTTCCTGCCAAGAGCTTTAATAACCTATGACAGTACAGTGCCGCTTCATGGATTTACTGTCAGTTCGAAAACGTTGAACAGATCAATTTTCATTGAGCGTTAACTGCCCTGCATCTGCATAAACAGGCAATTCTTTTTTGAGATTTGCAAGCCTCGTATTTTGAAATAACTTCTTTTCCACCTTATTCTCAGCACATTGGGTGTGACCCATTCGTCTTAGTCTGAGCTGGGTATGAATAAACTATGGCCTTTCCAAGGATCAGATGAAGGCGAGTTGATTCTGATATTTTACCTTAACTGTGTTCAGTGACTTTGACATCTGGCACCGGGAACCCATTTCTTAGTCTTTTGGCTAGCGTGCTTTCAAGTTCATCAGAGAAATGCAAAGTGTTGAGAAGTCCGTTGCTGTTACAGCTCATTCTAGGACCGTGTTGCTACCCCACTTTGAACAGACATGGATTAGAAATGCACCTGACCAAAGCTCATGCTCCTGCAGGAGTACCCAGATTGCATTTCTACATAGTTGTGGGGGTTTAACCGCTTTTCTGTCTTCTGAACCCCATGTCCATTAGAGTTGAAGACAGAAGCTAAAAATGATGAAGCAGAAAAGCATAACAAAGAAAAAAGGGAATATGGGAAGCAGGCATATATACCAGTTTGTGGTAGGGGAGAGGGAAACTCCCACTTACTAAGGCATAGAGATCTCATGAACATGAACACGAACCACAAAAGGCCCAACAGGTATTTACTGCACAGTGGGTCTTATTATTTCATAGATAGTGAATGGGAACTGGTAAAACATCTGTGGATTCTATATACATCTCAGCTACGTGCCTAGGCTCGCATGCACGAGCTTGAGGAACTGCCCGGGTTAGAGCCCTTGGCCCACCCTCCTCCTGGAGGATTTGCTCTGTGGTAGGAAGGCTTGCACCCAGAATGCACCAGGTCACTTCTTGGGACACTTTGTCCAGCAGTATGTGTAAATAAAATGACTTTAATCAACTCTGTGAACTACTTACTCCCTCTCTCCTTACATGGCACTGAAAAACTTCTCACCAAGAACAAAGCCCGTTGCCTCCACTGCTCCAGAACGCTGATTTGAAACCACAGAAGCTGCTGCGCTTGTTAAAGGAGTGATTTGATCATAGAGTAGAAATCAGCTCATGTATTCAGAGGCTGTTTCCCGGATACAGGGAGTGAGAAGGTGGCTGTGGTTTGGGGGCTATTCCTCTCCATTTCCTGGGGGTTTAGTCCTGAGGTAGGAAGCACTTAGAAGCTGTGTTTTTAGGTCTACGGGAAGCAACGTGTTGCCTTCTAAGCTCTTCATCTGTCTGCTTAACACATATCTCAGACCTGAGAAAGCCAATTCTAAATTTCACTTACAAAGTCCTCTTCTTGTCTTTTTTTCCTTCTGTCTTTTGACCCTCCTTCCCCCCAGTCCAGGCTGTATTTGTGAGAAAATGTCTGACAGAAGCACCTTAGCAGAGGCTCTGTTTTAGCTCATGGTTTCAGTTCATCCTGGCGGGGAAGGCACACCAGAGTCATGGGGGGTCATCCTGTCACAGCTCATCACAGCTTAGCTGATCAGGAAGCAAAGAGCTCTAGCCTGAATCAAAACCAGGCTCTCCTTAAAAGCCCAACCCCAAGCAGTCTGTTTGCCTCCTAGGCCTCATGTCCAAAAGAGTCTACAGTCTCACAAAATAGCACAACCATCTGGGGACTGAGATGTCAGACACGTGAGCCTGTGAGGATGTTTTATAGACCTAAAACTTTGGGGTCATCCTTGTTTCTTGCTTCCTGTCCTGGTGCTGTTGGTCATATCATTTTAGGAGGGCATATAATACCTGGCTAACTGCCCCGCACTGCCGTCCAGCTCACCATCCCTCTACCTAAACTGTTTGAAACTCTATGCGTCTCTGCTTCCAGCTCTGCATGCCTACATCCCTCCAGCCTGATCTCACCGGGCCAGCCAGAGTGCCTTCCCCTCTCATGCTGAGCAAAATTTACAGCCATTTCTGGGACCTGAGGCCCTCTGTGATCTGCTGAGCCCCAAAGGCCTTCTGTGATCTGCCCCCTCACACTACCATCTCCTCTCCCCATCTTGTCCAATGTTGATTCATTCACTGTGTCCCTGCCATGGGACTTTTCCTGGGACCGCAGGAACAAATGTCTGTTGACCTCAGATAGGGCACTGACGACAGACTGAAAACATGATCCTACTCAAGTCTTGATGAACCAGTGAGTTTACTGAGGTATCTTAGAAGACATCAGTGAGGGGGCTACTTACAGGACCACAGGTGGCCCAAAGACAGCTGCATCACTAAGAGGCCCACTCCAGTATGGTAACAGCTCACAAAAGCTGCATCCCTGGAGTCTCATCTTGACAATCATTTGAGGCTTATAGCACTCAAGAATCGCGACTTTCTGAGCTTCGAAAGCACATGAACTTGCTGAGCCTTGTAAGTTCGCTGAGCTTCCTAAGTCCTATCAAGCCTCCTTTCTCCCTCCAGGAAAGTATTGTTTCAATTCAGGGGAAACAGCTACACCATGGGCCCATACCAAGCATGCTCTGTCCTCGGCTCCTCCTGTGGGGAACTTCATAGGGTATTCTTGTGTCTTGCAGATCCATGCTCAGCATCAGCCTATCAGGGAGACCTAAATAGACACCCCCTTGCTCTGCGTCATCTTCTGCCCCCCTTATGATTCCAGCATCCCTAGCACATAGTAGAGTGCCTGGCACCCAGGAGGCACTGAAAAAGAACGAGTAGTGTAAGGCAGGAGTATCACTCTATGTCACATCAAACTGCCCTGTGCTGCACAGCCTTGGGGGGAACGTGGCTCTGTGAACTATCAAGGGGCAAGAAATACTTTGCCAAGCTCGCCTGACACATTTCAGGAGGGAGACGTTGCTCTAAGCTTAGGAGTTGTTGAAAGTGGGATTGGCACTCGGCATAAAATGCTGTGGGTCTGTCAATCATATGAAAATACCAGATGGACAGGGGAAGGGGGAAGGGCCCCAGGGTCTCATACATGCTAGGGAAGCCCACTACCCCTGAACTGAATCCTCAGCCCCTGAAGCTTTCTTAACTATTTATTTTATTTATGTATCTCTGTGTATACATGGGGGGACGGTACCCACAGAGGCTAGAAGAAAGCGTCACATTCCCCTTAAGCTAGAGTTACAGGTAGTTGCGAACCACCTGATGTGGGTGCTGAGAGCTGAACTCTGGTCCTCTGGAAGAGCAGCAAGTGCTCTTAACCACCGAGACATCTCATCTCTTCAGGTAAAACTCACATCTTTAGGAGAACATTTGGAGGCATTTGCAGAGAAGGTTGTTGGAAGCTGTTGCAGAGGATGGTGTTAAACATGAAAGCAAAGCTAGTGTAAGACGGCAACTGGACCTCAGGACTCTAATACATTTCAGACGGGAGTAGGGCTTAAACCACTGAAGAGAGCACAAAAGGAAAGACGTGATGTGTTAAAAAGCAGAATAGTGAGGTGTAAGTGGAAGGAAAGTCTTGACAAACAGAGCTATCTCAAAGCCTGAAGTAAAGCCTAGCAGAAGCCTTCCCAGAAGGCCATTGGTGTCGAAACTCAGGAGTTCAGTGGTAGCTGGGAAGCACTGTGAGCACAGGCAACAAGCCCTGGGGCAGTGGCCTTGACTGTGACAGGCATGGCTGGGGTGGGCAGCTGTGTTTACTAGCCAGGGACAAGACAAGGATAGCTAGTACCATCAATAACGGACCACTGTAAAGATGCTGAGAATAAGCGACAGCTACATGCTCATTCCTGAACGGGACTTCTATACCCGCCCCCCCAGGCCTGATGAGCATCAGAGAAGAACGGGAATAAGAGTTTAAGAGCCAGAGGAAGTGTGAGAGTGTTGTGGAATGCCGTATTCCAGGCACAACATGGCCACTGCACTCTTGTGCTCACAGTAGCTGCGACAGCCCGCACAAGGCCTGCACATTTGTGTAAGATGTGCCTGTCAGTGTTCTATCGTGGACGGAGGAAGGACTTAGAGGCCCTGACCCTCCCCGAGGGCTTATAGGCCATTAGTGGTTGCTGAGCAGAGGGACTCACACAACCTTTTCCCTGTCTGAGGATCTATAAGCAGTTGATGGTTGCTGGGAGACAGAGGGACAAGAGATGATAGATGGTGGGGGTAAGAGAATGAGAATGTTTCCTCAGTGGTGTAGGTGCTAGCAAGTTGTGCAGCCTCCTCTAACCAACCCCTTATTCATGTTCCTGTAAGGAAACTGAATGAATGAATGAATGAATGAATGAATGAGACTCAGTCACCAAAAGAAGGAGCAGGAGGAGGAGGAGGAGGAGGAGAAGCAGAAGAGGAGGAGGGGAGGGGGAGGGG
>NW_008345053.1:1798167-1807152 GCF_000622305.1 Nannospalax galili
ACTAAGAAAGCAGCTGGACATGGCGGTGCGTGCCTTTAATCTCAGCACTTAGGAGGCAGAAGCAGGTGGATCTCTGTGAAATGGGGCTAGCTTGGTCTATATAGTGAGTTCCAGGTCAGCTGGGGCTACAGGGAGACCCTGTCTCAAAAGAAAAAAAAATAAAGAGAGAGAGAGAGAGAGAAGAAAGGAGGAGGAAGGAGAGGAGGAGGGGAGGAGGAGGAGAAGCAGGAGAGGAGGAGGGGGAGGAGGAGGAGGGGAGGAGGAGGAAGAAGAGCAGGAGAAGAAAGAAAATGAGGAGAAGTAAGAGAGGAAGGAAGAGGGGGAGGTACTGAGAGACCTCACCTGTGATGGGCAGAATGGAGCATCCATTCCTCTTTGCCCCCTAGAGACCAGGTGCCTCCTCCACCATGACTCCTCTGTCCCTCAGGGAGGCCCCTCATTCTGTCCTTTCTCTGTACTTTGCTTCTGCTGTGCTCAGTGGCACAGCTGCACTCACAGACAACAGGGAAGCTGCACTTACCCGGCTTGGGCCTTTTCTGCCTTCTCAGTTTTTCCATGACCGTGCGGATCCCTCGGCCTCTATGTGAAAAATGTCACTCTGCGCGGCTTCAGACTTTAGCATCTTCACACAGGCCTGGTTCTGGAGCAACACTAGAACACCTTCCTTCCCTGTCATTCTCAGTAAACCCGTGAACTGGGAGCTACAGAGCCACTGAGGGCGTGTTGGGAGCCTCAAAGGTAAACAGACGTCCACGGCTCACAGACTCGACTCATCATGAACCTAAGGCTTGCTTAGGAAAACTTTTTGTCAGTTTTATGGTGGATTTCTTCTTCACACCATATAGATTGTGTTGTTTTTATTTTTCCCTGCGTTAATAGTATGTCTAGGGATGTGAGAATAAAGCCCTGAATAATTGGTCAGCAGAGCTACCCAGAAAAGAAAGAAGATGGGGCTGGGCTCGTAACTCAATAAAATGCTCACCTTTACATGCATGAAGACCCGAGTTCAAGCTCCAGAGCCCACATAAACATACTGGGCGTGGTTCTGCACGTTTTTATTATCACAATACTGGGAAGGCAGAGTCAGGAAGATCTCTGGGTCTTGTTCAACAGTCAGCCCAGCCTACTTGGTAAGCTGGAAGCCAGTGAGACACCCTGTCTCAAAAAAAAAGTGGACAGACCCTGAAGAAAGAGACCCAAGCTGGCCCTCTGGCCTCCATATACAAGGGCCAGATATCAGCCTGGCACAGCAGCACACACCTTTAATCCCAGCACTCAGCAGGAGGCAGAGACAGAGAGATCTCTCTGAGTTCCAGGCCAGCCTGGTCTCATAGCAAGTTCCAAGCCAGCTGGGGTTACAGGGAGACCCTGTCTCAAATAAAAGAACAAGTGCCCAAATAAACATGTACCCTCACATACGTGCATCTACACACACAGTTATAAATAAGTAACATAAAATGATCACGGCCAGTGTTCTCAGCTCTCCAGCCAAGAACCGTTGGCCTCCTCTGTTTGCTCCTTGGTGCAGTGGACAGTCATGATGAGAGGGGCTGAGGACAGGGTAGATGCGCAGACGGTGGGTTTCTGCAGAGCCAAGTCATTGCTGCTTAGTCTCTAAGGTCCTCACAGGAACCACCGGGCGCCCGTGAGATGCTCAGGTTCTGCCAATTTCCTACCATATCAAGTCAGAGCTCGCAAGCACCATGTTCCTTTGTGATCATCAAGGTCAATAATTCTCAACTTGCATATGAAATATTTGGGGCAATTCTGACCCTAATGTCTATGCAGCGAAGTCAGGGATTATATATTGCTCGCAAACTCCCAGGGCACATTGGCACACCGGGCATGTGCCACACTTTGAGTAGCAGGGGTCGGTGGAATATAACTCCTGTAGGGTCTGCCTGCCCCAGTGTGGGCTGTGGGGACCCAGAATCACAGGATGAGCATAAGTTTTTCTTTCTTATTGTCAAATATGGTTGGAGACAAATTACTTAGCAAGGATTTTAGCAAAGATATATTATGTAGCAAAATATAAAATTCAATTAAGAATATACAGAATTATTGTTTCTCAGTCGAAGTCTCCAGTTTTGGGTTGGCTCCTGGTTGGCTTCCAGGGGCACAATACCATCTGCTCTTAGGGGTCCTTTAAAAAGTTTTGGGAGAAGAAACTGATCTTCCTAAAATAAGAAACTCTAGATAGACTGACTAAACTCAGTGGATGGATCTGCACTGGGGAGCAGCTGGGGGCACTGACAACCCAGTGGACCTTAACAGGGAGGACAGCATATGGGCTCCAGTGGGGGGGGGTGCTGTGGGAGGGTGCCAGTGAGGATGGGGGCATAAAGATGATTAAGATTGTTTGAGCTGTTATGTATGAAACACACACACACACAATTTTTAAAAAAAGAAAAAAGAAAAAAATTTTGAAGGACTGAGATAGCCCCAATGAAGGAGCCAAGGAGGTTCAAATAGTTAGTTAGCCTAACAACAGTGATGAAAACAACAGTTAAATTTAGTGGACTTTTTTGAACCAGACATGGTACGAAATACACTTAAATACAGCAGCTGATTAATTTTGTCAAAAACATTGACCTAATGACCTGCTGCCCCACGGAATTTTAGGGCCTCTGAAGTGAGTTTAGCCAGAGCTAGAAACACATCCTCTCCTACTCCAGAACTCGGTCCACAGCAAACAAGCTGAGACTCAATTCAGGCAATGTGGAAGCACCTGATGTTTCCCAAGCCAGCCTTGTAAGTTCTGGAAGCAACCTTACATGGAAATGGGTATTCACTCCTCCGTTTCATCCCAGATGGCGAGAAGCCGTCACCGGTCTCCTGATCAGTAACTGGACTGTACGTCTAGGCTCATGGAAAACCAATGCTTCCTCACTCATCTGTTTTTCTTCCCAACCAACCATAAGAATGAAAGGGAAAAGGCGTCTGTGGTGAGCTTCTACAAACAGCATTACTAGGTGAGCAGCGGACGAGTTCCAATCCCTTATACAAATGCAATTTAAACTGGTAGCAAGAGAAACATAAAAGAATCCTTTTCTATGCATTCTAGCTTAGTATTCTAAGAGCTATTAAGACACATCTTCTACTATTTTTCCACACTTGCAACACTACTACAGGCTTCTCAATATTCGTGCCAAATGGTCTGGTTTCCTTTCTCATGACTGTGACCAAAGGTCTGACAGCAGCAGCTTAAGGAATGGAGGATGTGTCTGGGCTCACGGTTTCAGAGGCTACGGTCCACTAGGATGGAGAAGGCATGGCAGGGAAGCTCCCAGATGGTAGGAACGTGTGCTGTGTCCATGTGACAGACCTCTGAACCTCTAGGTAGATAGACCAGGAAGCAGAGAACCAGAGGCAGACTTGCCTCCCAGGCCCATCCCCAGGGACCCCCCTGCTGCTAGCCAGGCCACGGGTCCTAAAGGTTTGCCACCTACCAACTGGAGAGCAAACATTCAAACACATGATTTCACACATCCAAGCTCCACCTAGAACCAGTACGGACATACCCACTGCCCACACGTGAAGGCCAGCCACAGCATCTAGAGCAAGAGCCTCAGCTCTTGTGGTGGGCTACTTCTCTCGGGATCTCGGCCCTCCACGCTCCAAAAATAGACGCCATCTTTTTCATGATGTCAAACACCTGGCATTTCCAAAAGTATGAAGTACTGGACCATTTCTATTAAGTGAGAATTAGTAGAGGTTAAGGTTTGAAGTCAGTGACTTTAAAACGCTACAGGCTGACATTGCTGTGGGGGAAGCTAAGGGGACGCAGAAACCTCAAGTTTCGAGTCTCTTTCCTTCTAGCCAACACCCATTAAATGTTTGCCATACAAAGTATTATCTTCACACTTCTGTTGTTTAAATATTATTTCATTCCAATGACTGAGAATACACTAAAATTCAATACAGTTTAATCAACAAATACAGCCCAAGGGCCATGGAGATGTCTCAGTGGTTAAAGCATGAAGACCAGAGTTCGAATCCCCAGAACTCACATAAATGCAGGGTGGATATATTGGCCCACCGATAATTCCAGCCTGGGGAGGAGGGACAGGGAATTTCCCTGCATAAGTTGGCTAGTGAGACTAGCCATATCAGTGAGCTCTGGGTGTGGTTGAGAGACCTACCTCAATGAAAAGGTGAGAGAGCAAATGAAGATGGTTCTCAAAATCAACTTGGGCCTCCCCAAACACACACACACACGCACACACACTAGGTGTTCACATACATGCAAACATGCATGCACACAACAAAATGGAAAAAGAAAAGAAAAATATATATATATAACCCAAGCTGAAACACCACATTGTGGGGCAGTTCAAAAATATACTACCCTCTGAGTTCTCTGCCCAGGATCCCATCAGAGGATGCTTAGTGTCTTCTGTTGCTTAGCAACATCCATGATGTAGCCCCAGCACCTGTGAAAAGAGCCTAAGAGGTTCATCGGACCCCCTTGTACATAAACAGTAGGTATAGTCATTTCTAAGTGAAGTCAGAGATTTGCTTGAGCAGTGCAGAGAAATCAGCTCACAGAAAATCATTTCTTCTAATAAGCTCACCAGCCATGGTGGCACACATTTGTAATTCCAGCACTCAAGAGGACAGTGAGTCCTAGGCCACCTTGGGAATCTATTTGATCAGGCTGGGGAGATAGTTTAGTCAATAAAGTGCTGGCTGTGCAAGCATGAGGGACTAAGTTTGATCCCCACCACCCACATGAAAGCTAGGTATGACGGCATGTGCCTGTGTTCTGCTAGGAAAGCAATATAGAAGCGTCCTAGGAGCTTGCTGGCTGGCCGGCCTAGCCAGCTGGTGAGCCCCATGTTCAGTCAGAGAACTTGTCTCAAACAAGTCAAGTGGAGAAGCAATTGAGGAAGAACTGAACAATGTCTTCTGGTCTCTGCATGCATGTGCACACATGAACATACACATGAACACACAAGAGATGCGTTTCTCAGTAGAGTGCATCACTGGCAAGCAAGGGCTATGCTGATTTCTTTCCTTTTTTTTCTTGAATTTCATGAGGTGCCTGGTCTCTTCCTAGCCTCACTCATCATCAGTGGGAAGTTTAACCATAGAATGAATGCTTGAAGATCAATTCTTCACTACTAAATTCTAGTCTAGAAGCCAGAGGTAGGTGATGAGGTTTTAAAAAGCCGCACGATACAGACGGGCTAAGAGGGTCATGTTGTCAAGCCAAGCAAGGCTCCACTAATTGAAGTCCCAAAGTAGGACACCAACCTGCTTTCAGACCACTTACCCTGCTGATCGTGTTGAGTCAGAACTGTGCTCCTGTGCCTCCAGCTCTGCGGAGGTCACCTCTGTACAGCAGCCAGCAGACTGGGGTCTTCTCTTCCTGAGACTTGCAAGACTTGCCAAATAAATCCATTTACCTTTTACACTATGGCTCTCAGAGGATTTACAGCCTCTGGGAGCAGTGGAGATTATGGTAATAAGAGGGAGATGACATCCTCCCTCTCCAGGAATGTTCATTTTTCCTCAGTGATGACAGCTTTATGATTGTATTGTGAAAATCCACAAAGGTGCTTTTACAAAATCGACAGTCTTCTGAGATATTTCCAAGGCCAGTGACACTGAAGGAAGCACACTGTGGACTAGAAGTTGAAAAAACTCTGAAATGAGGGACGGATACTGTTGTGATGTGGGAAAACACTTCATCCTTTGCAAGCACCTCATCCATCCACAGATATGAATTTCTGCCTTTATAATGACCATAGTGTGGAAGTTGTTCTATGTTTAAAAAAAGAAAAACCTGTGCATTTTCTGCTTCATATTCTTTCCTGGGAAATCCTTAAAGTTAGGAACTTGTGAGCTGTGTTGTTCCAACTCTGCCTAGATGGAGGCCCCACCTGCCTTTCATCACTGCCCGGCTTGTCTGCATTTGCCTCAGAACTGCCTTTGCTTTTAAGGGAGTTTGTTTAGCATCTGTGTTTCAAAGGGAAACAGGGTGATGGTGAACCATCATTTGCATCTAGCAAGTTCTTCCTCAAGTCCTGCGCTTCACCTTGGCCCAAATGCAGTCCCTTCCCCCAAGCTGGTGCTTGGGGGGTTGGGGGGAGAGCAGCAGATAAATAGCCATTCTTCAATCCCCTCTTCCCTTACCCCCGTGTTAATTCTTTTCCCCTTGTGTCACTCTATACTCATATTTTTCCTTAGTTTCTCTCTCTTCTTGGCTATGAATTGTGCAAACTCTTCTCCATAAAATGTTCTTTTTTATGGTGTCCTCACATCACCCCTTTATACGCGGTGGTTTCTGCTTAAGTCTTCTCCAAAGTCATTAACTCTTTCCTACTGCTTCCTCTTCAACAATTCCAAAATCATAATCTAGCTCCTTGAGGCTCACTATTTCTCCATGACACCTAAAATAAGCTGTAATGCTGAAATAAGAATTCCTAGGATGGAGACATGGTTCGGTCAGTGGTGTGCTTGCCATGCAAGTATGGACACCTGCATTCACTCCCAGATGCCAGCTTAAAAAGATGGTTGGCGTTAGTAACCCCAGTGCTAGGGAGGTGAACACAGTCCCGTCACCCATCCTAGCTTTATTTGGTAAGCTCCAGGTCCCAGTGAGAAAGACTGTCTCAAAAATCATGAGGCTGGGGAAATGGCTTATTTGTTAAGAGCACTGACTACTCTTGCAGAGGACCAGGATTCAGATCCCAGCATCCACGTGGTGGCCAACAACCATCCATAACTCCAGTTCCAGAGGATCCAATGCCTTCTTCTGACCTCTGTGGGCATTGCACAATACAGGTACACTTACATACATGCAGGAAATACACTCATACATGTAAAATAAAAATAACAAATATTTTTTAAATGAAGATGGATGGCTCCTGTGAAATGAGTTCTGAGGTTGTCCTCTGGCCTCCATGCATCTCTCTTTCTCTCTCTCTCACTCTCTCTCTCTCTCTCTCTCTCTCTCTCTCACACACACACACACACACACACACACACACACAAGTCAGCTATCCTCCATGCCAGTCTCCTGTGCTTCATGGCATACTGGACTATGCATTTTATACGTGGCAGTCACATGCCTGTTGATGGATGTGATGCAGTGAGGTTCTCACAGTGAGCAACTGGCAGGGCTTCTGGTCCAGCAACACTCATCTGACTCCTGGTACGCAGACAAAAACATGGCTTGCTTAATTGTGAACTATAAGTCCAAAGTGTAACGTTTGACAAATACTTACATCCTTATACCACCACACAGAAAAACTCCTTGTCCTGAAGACCCATTCTTAAGGGTCTGTTGTGTATTTATCTAAAGGGGCTCATAAACAAGTATTACAGGTATATAACACATGGAGGATTGGGAAGAGAAAAGGAGGAAGGAACAAGAGAAACAGTCAAGACAGAAGACAGGAAGAATAGCAGGGTTGTGTGTCTTTTGTGTGTGTGGTGCAGTCACATGAGTGTACAGAGGCCAGAGCAGGACATCAGGTGCCTTCCTCTGTGGCTACTCCCCCCTATTTCCTGGAGACAGGTCCTGTCGCTGAACTGGAAGCTCCCTGTTTCCATTAAGCTGGCTGTCCAGTGAGCTCTCTAGACCTGTCTATCTCTACCCCCAGTGCTAGGGTCACAGGCATGCACAGCCACAGCGGCTTCTGACAGGTTCTGGGGATTCAAACTCTAGTCTTCATGATTGCAGAGCAAGAGCTCTTACCCACTGAGCCATCTCCCCAGCCTTCTCCTCCCTGTTCTTAAAGTCTCTGCCTTAGCTGAAGCCAAGACTTATGATGGAGGGGTGTGTGTGTGTGTGTGTGTGTGTGTGTGTGTGTGTCCCTTCATTGCATTTCCTGGATAATGGGAGTGGAAGTTGTAGGTATCTCTTCATATTATTGTAGTTACTAAATGAACTGGAGTGCTTTGAAATGCTTCACAGAGTGTGAAACCTCTCCAAGGATATTCTAATTAGCGGCATCATTCTTCTGATTATTGACTGTATGAACTTCAAAGCACTTGATTTCCCTTATTGGTTCATTCTAAAGAGGTTTGCCTCTACTCCATTTCTTCCTAGGGCCTTCATAATTGCTATTTCACTACCACCTTAAGAAGATGTGGTGGGGGTGGGATCTCTAGGAGCAGGCAGCTTTTCCTTCCAAAGCTTTTTATTCTCCAAGCTGTGAGGTAACCCAGGCTGCTCAGGCACGTTTGGGGTCACAGCTCCAGGTAAACCCCCACTGGCTCCTCTTGAGATGCTGAGATGTTGCAATGAGCCACAATCAGCCTGCAATTGACTCTAGCATTTTTACCGCACTTTGAACCACCACCGGAAGTCCTTGGAGTCTTCATGATTCCATTTGTTTCTCCTCCTGGAGGTGTTAAGCAGAATTGCCTATCTTGGGCCGGCATTACAGAGCATGCACATCTGTGACCATGCAGACATTACACTCACTGAGTCCACTGGGAGCAGATGGGCATGCTTAGCAAGAGATTGACTGCAGGAATTAAACTGAGAACAGTGGATGGATTGGTCAGATGCACTGGGCTTCAGGAATGATGGCTCTCAGCAGTCTCAAGTCCCATGGCTGAGCCTGTGCCAAGGAACAAACCACCATGGCTTCCTCTGGGAAAGAGCACCTTACTGTTGTGGCTTTTAAAAATACACATTGGGACCGGGGATGTGGCTCAGTTGTTAGAGTGCCTGCATACCATGCATGAAGCCCCAGGTTCAGTCCTCAGATCAAATAAATCGTGTGTGGTAGTGAAGGCCTATAATCCCAGCGTTCTGGAAGTGGAAACAGGAGGACGTTCTTCAAGGTCGTCTTTGTCCACACAAACGGTTCGAGGCCAGCCTGGACCAGAGACTTTGCCTCAAAATAAACAAATATATAAATAAGTGATAAATAAATAGAGATAGATGGTAGATAGGTAGATAGATGATGATAGATGATGATAGATAGATGATAGATGATTGATAGATAGATAGATAGATAGATAGAT
>NW_008345053.1:1807431-1875736 GCF_000622305.1 Nannospalax galili
CATGACATATTGATAGAGAGATGATACATAGTTGATATAGATAGATAGGTAAATGATAGATAGATGATAGATGGATAGATGATAGATAGATAGATAGATAGATAGATAGATAGATAGATAGATAGATAGATAGATAGAGAAAGAGAGAGAGAATAGATAAACTACAAAGCAGCTTCTGGAAATATTACAGTCCTTCTATGATTTTCGAAGACATAAAACTAATAAGCCTTTGAGGAAGAACCCCAGAGCACACGTGTTCTGTTTTGAGTGTTGCAACTGCCAAGACACCAGTGACTCATTGTGGGTTTGAATGGTTATGATACTGAAAACCCACAATCATGTCATTTCTTTTGTTTTCACTATGTGTGTATGTTGCGTGTGTGTCTGTGTTAGAGTGTGGCATGCGTGCACCCCAGTGCATCTGTGGAACTTGGAGGATGCTCTCTGGCTTTGAGCTTCGCCTTCCACTTTGTTCGGAGCTGGGTCTCAGTTTCTTCACTGTGTACACAAGCTAGCTGGCTCATGTGCTTCTGGGGACGCTCCTGTCTCTGCCTCCCATTTGCCTGTAGGAGTGTTGGAGCACAACAATTACATGCATGCTATGTCCAGCTTTTCTGGGGATTCTGGGGACTCAACCTGGACTACTCATGTTTATTCAGTAAATGCCTTACTTACTGAGCCATCTGCCTTGGTGTGATGTCTTATTGGAGATCACTACTGGATGTTGGTACCCTAAAGCAAAAGATAAGGATTTGATAACAGACATTCTGCCAATATTGGTCATTAACACAACGAGTTCTCTGAGACAGAACACAAAAATTGTACCGGGCTAGAAGACTGTGTGGTTTTTCTAATCTTTAGAACTGTAGTTCCTTTTCTTATCTTTTGAAAAAGAAAAGTAGCTAGAACTTCTTAATACACTCTTGTAAATGATTATTCTTCTGGTCTTTTTATTAGTGAGTTTTAGGTTTATAGGTTTATACCAAGAATGTTTATAGTATCACACAACCTAAAAAAAAAAAAAAAAGACTTGTTTAAAAGTGGCCCACCATTTAAACAGCACCATTTTGACAATGAACACTTTCTAAACCACCCTTTCTAAGTGTGGGCATTACGCCCATAAATAGGAGAGCTGCGGAGGACCCGAAGGGAGGCCACTCCTGTGAGAAGAACCTTGGAAACGTGAATGGAAAATTTTGCCTCTGTTTAGCATGAATGGGCCTGGAATTTCAATAACAGTCTAAGGCCAGATAAATAACGTTTCCTTGTCTTCGTAATCATGCGTTGCATTAGGATATTTGTGTGAAGCATTTTCTGCGTCTCCTCACTTCATCTCTGATCTTTAAGTGTCTGTTGGATTTCAACTTCTCAGTTCCATTAAATAAAGACATTAATTTATTCTTTTTAGTACATGTAAGAGAAGCAACTTTGCTGTGAGATATTGGGACTACATGTAATCAATTTATTTTGCTTTACATACACACACACACACACACACACACACACACATCCCAATATGCTAAAATATACTAGACTCTTAAAAGCAATAACAGCATAACAAATATGGTCTCCTTATTCTTTGTTAAGCTTTTTTTCCATGAATATGCATGATATTTAAAATTGAATTGCTTAGAGAAACATTTTCCAAAATTTCTTTGAATTATTTACCAGTCACCAGCCATCTTTTTTGCTCTTTGATAAACTGGTTGTTTTGACCCCTAGCTGATGAGCCCCAGAGTCCAGTAATGACCAGGCTCTGAAAAAATGTCCATTCTATTCAAGAAAGAAAGCCTTGTGCTGGGGAGCGAGCCCAGTGGGCAAAGCGCTTGCCATACATGCATGAGAACCCATTCAAAGCTGGGCATGGGAGTGTGTGTCTATAATCTCAACATGGCTATGACCACATGAGAGGCAGAGACAGAGAAATCCTGGAGAGCTCCCAGGCCATTAGCCCAGGATACTTAGCAGTGAACACAAAAGACCCTGCCTGCTTCAAATAAAGTGAAAATTGAGAATTGACACCCAAGACTGTTCTCTGACCTCCACACATGCACTGTGGCACATGTGCATTAGCACATACATGAACACATGCCTTACTGCAAGTTTTCACTAATACCTGCATCCGTGACAATAGCAGAAGTCAGGTGTGTGGGAAGACCTCATGATTTCATTTGTTTCTCCTCCTGTATGAGCTTCAAGCAAGGTAAATACCAGTGTCATCTAAAAAACACCGGGTTATTTTGTGGACACGATGGGTCTACAGCAAAGAAGGTGGAGGTTCCCATTAGGCATTTGAACGAAGGAGAAAAATAGAATTTACCTTAGAATCATGCAGTGGGTAAGAGGATGGGTTGCCTCACATATGTGCTCTGTGAGCTGTTTTCCCTCATGTACATGGTATCCTTTCCCATTATCATGGTCAATCAGATATCAAAGAGTCCTCATCATCAGTTCATAAGTGCCCAGTGATGGACTGGGGAGATGGCTCAGTAGGTAAAGTACTTTCTGTGCAAGCACGAATACCTGGGTTTGGATCCCCAGAACACATGTAAAAACTGAACATGGCAGCATGTGTCTGTAACTCCACAGCTGAGAGGATGGAGACAGGAGGATCCTGGGGTCGCCACGGCTGCCCAGCCTAGCTGAAACTCAAGTTCCAGGTTGGATGAAAGACACTGCATGTCAAGAGGGCTGACTAGCCACATGTGCTGTGTCTTGCTGGTCTCACGGAACCCAAAGTTGAGTCACAGACAGAAAAATTAAGGAAGAACCCTTGATTATATTCATAGCCTTCCATGTTACCTAAAATCCAAGCAACACCCTCCCACGTGTTGTCCAAATATTTGCATTTTCCAAAACTACGGTGCCTGTAGGAAAGAAACCAGCATCTTTTCATCTTAGGTGAACACCTGCACCAATGCAAGTGGTCACTGGAAAGGTTTGCCCACAATATCGCCCTCTCCTACAGGTGTCATCTTGTCTCACCTGTTTCCAGTTAAGCATCTCCGGCTGTTCTTTGCAAATGAAGGAAATAAGCCAACAGATTGATGCTCCCCTCGCCACATGGAAATCTGCACTAGGGATGTGTGACTTGAAAGGTTTTTTTTTTTTTTTTTTTCCTACAAATGTCTTAGATCATGTTTTGGATCCATAGGATTCTTACTGATTCTTGGTCTAAGTCTCCCCTTCTCTCCTCCAGTCCCCCCACCCCCACCCCTCATGCTGGATCCTCTTACAGGGATAAGTCTTCTGTCCAGTTATCGCTGTTGCTCTTCTCCTGTTCATCTCACCAAAAGCTCCTCGGCTGTGCAGTCTCAGGGCTGCACAGTCAAAGCAGCAGATGGCTCTGCTACACCATGGAACATGTCTGTGGCCATCCAAGTTTTAATTTGGGGACTGGCAATGTTCTTCATCTGCCTTAACATTCAACATGATCCCAGAAAGCCCACATATGGAATGTGCCTGCTGCCCTTGTTCTGTCTCAACCTGTGCCAAGCCACAAGCTTGGGAGACATGGGCTGCTCGGGCACTACAGCCACCAGCGTGCTATGGCTATTTGTGTACATGTGCTGTTATGATGTCAGCTGTGAGGTAATCTTCACCACAAAGAGATGGAGTTACTTCAAATTCCCAAGCCATTAAGGGATGCGGGAGAGCTAGAGAGCATGCTCTTCAACCCACTGAGACTCAATATTAAAAGGATTCTGGGAAATTTGAGGGCATGTTTGAAGGCCCTCTGAGGCTCTGTGAGCCCACATGAATGTGGGTGCTAAAGCTGCAGCCTGGGGCTTTCCCATGCCAGAGGATTCTGAGCTGTTTGTCTGACAGATGATAAAGACAGCAGGACTGACCAGGGAAGCATAACTTCCTGCTATTAAGATAAGAGAAAGGGCTCTCTCATGGGCGCATGTCCCTACAGCCTCAAAGAGGACAGCCTGGAGGATTTCCATATTGCATCCTAGGATTCTAGAATTTAATCCCATTTATTCCAAGTGTTCTTTCCATGGAATTTATTAGGTCTGTTTCCTGTAAGCGAACATGGAGAGCCGTGTGACAAAACCTATGGTTGAGAGTCCTGCGCTTATCAGAGTGTCTTGGGCCAAGTCCAAGGGCATCTTGGGTATTCATCAGTGGGAACTAACAAATAGCAAGGGACTAGATGTGGTCAATCTGTCACCTGCTTACCAGCCCTTTGAGGCTAAGAGAAGTCATTGCCCTTATTTGACCATTTCTACACCGTATCAGGCCCTGGTAACAGGCTGTCAAAATGGCCATATTTAAGTTGTGTGTGTGTGTGTGCGTGCGTGCGTGCGTGCGTGCGTGTGTGTGTGTGTACACCCACGCGTTCTCATGTGTCAGGGCATACATTTGCAGTGTCACACGTGGAGACCCAAAATTGATACTCAATATCCTCCTGGATCACCTTCTGCTCTATTTATTGGGGCAAGTTCTCTCACTGAACGCAAAGCTCTCTAATTCCAGATAACTGATTGCCACCTAACTACCTTGCCCCAGAAATCCTGTCTCTGCCTCCCGAGGACTGAGATGGCAAGTAGGCAGACCACACCTGCCTGGCTTTTATGTGGGGTCTTCTGATCTGAACTTGGGTCCTCAGCACTTTACCCATTGAACCCACTCCCCACCCCCCATCTGCAAGTTTAAAGTAGACTACCAATGGCCGGTGTGGGGGTATGGTTCTAGCCAACCACAGCTTCTCAAGAGTTCTTAGGAATCACTGTAATTTTCCCTCTGAGAGCACAGAACCACTTTTCATGTGTCCATGATCAAGTTAAACATGCATCAATGAAAAGCCTTCCTCTTGTTAAGCGTTTATAAATTTGGACTTGCCCGAGCATCGATGTTTGTTGGTAACTGCCATCCCACCACATTTGGGGTAGCATGATCACTACTATCACTGACAATGTGTAAGCTGTGAGCTGACCAACCTCAGTGAGGGTCTCACCTGATGTGCTTCCCAGGCAGCCTGTGATTGGGTTTATTGTAACACATGAGTACTGTATAGACGTCAGTTTCATCCCTTCCTCTGCCCTCCCCTCCTCCTGTGTTCCACACTTTCCCTCATTTCCTGACCTCTGATTATTGTTGCATATATATATATATATATCTGTGTGTGCCTATCTTTGTGTATGTCTGTATGTCTGTGTATCTGTGTCTATGTCTCTGTGTGTCTATGTGTATGTGTACATGTGTGTATATGCATGTCTATATTTCTGTCCCTGTGTCTTTGTGTCTGTGTGTCTGTATGTCTGTGTCTATGTCTGTGTGTGTGTCTGTGTGTGTGTGTGTGTGTGTCTATGTTTATGTCCCTGTGTCTATGTGTCTGTGCGTCTGTGTGTCTGTTTTGTATAAACAGCCTACTGAGTTCATTTAGTGTTGCTCATATGCACATGTGTTCAGGGCTGACCTCTTAGATCGGATACCCTATCAGGGAGCTCGTCCCTGGAGAAAGCTGATTCTTCTCCCTCATCATTCACTGATTGCCTGTAGCTCTTCCTCTAGAGTGTGACCTTGTGACTGCCCCACATGACATGTCTTAGTAGTTCTGACGTGAACATGCTCTTGGTTTCAGCTAGCTGGCTGACAGGCTAACCGCAAGACCCACTGTCTCCCATTCAGATCCAAGACGCTGTGAAAATTGCCTCCCTGCCAGCCTCCTAGATCCTGTCACTCCAGTTCTGAAGGAGATGGTGGGTCTTCAGCCCTTCACCTTAACCCCAGCTGAGGCACGACCCTTCTCAAGTCACACATCCCACCCCCACCCCCTAGTTCTGTCCCTTGCCTGGCTCCAGATTCAATCTGACACCTCCAGCACTTTGCTTTCCCTGAGACAGTTTGTGGAAAGAAAGTGGGGACAGTTCTGAACCAGAGGCTCTGCCCAGCACATGCCTGCTTCTGGACACTACCTAACCTTTAGAAGCTGCAGGAGGCTATGCCAGTCACATGCCTCGTGCTCTTCATTTGAGGCTATCAGGCCACCTGGTGTCACAAGTCTTTCCCAGGGAATTTTCTAAAGGAAAAGCTCTTCCATATTATTTAAATGAAGTTGTCTAAGGGTGTTTAAAAACCATTTCAGAGCAAAATAACAAAGAAGGAATTTATGAGATGATGCTCAAAAGGATGGTTAGATTTTGCAAAGAATATCAAAAATGTAAGGCACTGATCACTTTGTAGTTCATGTCCATTTATGCATTTATTTATTCCTGTGTGACAAAATATGTTAAAAGCCAGGCTGGGGAAATGGCTCAGTGAATTGGAGCACTCAGTGCATAAGGACCTGAGTTTGAGTCCCCAGCACCCACATGAAAAGTTGGGCATAGACACATGTGGCTGTGACCCTAATGCCATGGGCGTATACTGTAACCTCAGAGCATAGGGGACAGAGTCACGAGGATGGTTGAGGCTTATTGGCTGCCAGACTTGCTCCAGATTCAGCAAGAGACTGTCTCAAGGGATTAAGACAGAGGGTAACAGAGCAGGACACCGTATGTGCTCTTTATGAGCACACACACACACACACACACACACACACATATGTGAATACACCATACACACTACACCAAAATAACTATAAAAAAGCTGATACATTTTCTTCAGGTAACTGTTTTTAATCCCTAGAATTAAAAAAGTAGAAGTACATCCCCTATCCTCCTAGACTAACAAGACCAGCTATCAGCTCTAGGGAAAAAAGTCATAGAAAGTATGGTGGGATCATCTTTGGCTGCAGGGGAGGGGCATCGTCATTTACACCATTTTACTTGAGGAAGTGTGCTTTTTCACTTAAAAACAAAAAAGCCTTTAGATACCTTTTACTATAAGTGTGGTCCCTGCCCTCTGGTGTCTTAGCACTGTTTTTGACTCTGTTTCTTACATCTTTGGGTACCTGCTGTGTATGGAGTACTCCTAGGCTTCGTGGCCCAATCTGAATCCATGGTTACCACCTCAACAAGCCAGAGCTTGGGTTGAACACAAGGAACAGAGCTGGATTTCATTCCCATCATGAGATGGCTTAATGCCACTATCCGAGGGTTCTGCCCCCTGGAGACTGGTCTTGCTGTAACCTAGGATCTGATTACATGGAGACCATCACTCCTGACAGAGGAAAGATGATTGGGTACTGCTAGTGGTATTGACACTCAGCAGTGGGAAAGGTGGCCCAGAGGTAGAAGTGATGGACGACTGGACAACGGCAGCTGTGAATGACTCTGAGGGACACCCAGAACTAACAGAGAAACTTGGGGGCCCTAAACCATAACTCCATTTTGTTTACACTTCCTCTATCACATGGAGACTTTTACTCTAACATGTTTTCTTTTTAATAGAATGGACATTAGGCTAACGAATTAACTACTGACTGAGACAGCTTATTGTTAAGCATTTAACAAAGGAAGAAAGGGGTATTATCTAGATAATTTTCATGAGGTTCCAGGTGCCTTTTTTAAGGGTTTATTTATTTTTATTTTATGTGTAGGAGTTTTTTGCCTGTGTACATGTAACTGCACCACATTCATGCAATGCCCACAGAGGCCAGGAGAGGGTGGCAGATACCCCTGAGACTACAGTTAAGGACAGGTGTAAGGCACTGTGTGGGTGCTGGGAACAGAAGCCAATCCTCTACAAGAGCAGCCAGCCCTCTTATCCACTGAGCCACCTTTGCAGGCACCGACCCCCACCTGTGTTATTTAAACAGTTGTGGCAATGTGAGATTAACTAATAATAGAAAGAGACCCTCCACCTGATGTAAAAAAGTAAATAAGGAAAGGAAATTAGAGGGTTCTGCACAATTAAGAATAAAATGGTTGCATTAGCTAGAACAGCCATAATTTTCAAATATTCTATTTAAAGTGTCATTGCCCAAAGATCTGAGAAAGTCTGACTCATGTAGCAACTAATTACATTTTTCTATAATTACAAAAAAAAATAAATCTCTTCAATCATCTGATCACAATGAGTCAACTAATCCATCAGGTCAATGAAAACAGTGGTAGTAACAATTAATAATAATATTGCCACCGTGGGCTGGACTAGCACCCCACAAAGCAGGTTGGTCAGCCTCCATCCCACATCTCAAGTGGAAGGTCTTACAGACCAAGCACAGGCTCATTGGGGTTAGATTGCTGAGGCCACATAGGTGGGAAGAAGCAAGGTTATAGTCCCTGGTCCAGCCCATCTCTCTCCAAAGCCTGTAGTCTTTGCATTACTGAGCCATTCGAAAAGAAGGACCTGCAGAAAGCTAAACCCACAAAACTTCCTTAACAAAATGAATTTTCTGCTGAGATAGCTCAGCAGTTATGAACACTGGCTGCTCTTTCAGAGGACCCGGGTTCCGTTTCCAGCACCCGCCCTGGGTGGTGCATAACCATCTGTAACTTTAGTATCAGGGGATCTGATGCCCTCTTCTGGTCTCTCTGGGCACCTGCATGCATATGGTACACATAAACTCACATGCATGCACACACATGTACACATTAAATAAATTTAAAAAATAAATACCTTTTTAATGAACTTATAAAAAGCAATCCCAAAGAGTAAGCTTGGGGTATTTAGGGCTAAGTCCAAATGTAGACAATGGGTTCTGACCATTTCAGATGCTCCTGTACCAGAAGTCAAACAGATCCCTTCAAAGTGAGACATTTAGAGTGGGCTTTCCTCTGACTTTCCTTTCTCCCTGACTCTTCCTGTCTCCCTTCATTTGTTCTCTCTCCTCTCTCTCTTTTCTTTTTCTTTCTCCCCTCTCTTCTCTCTCTCTCTTTCTGTTGTCTCTCTCTCTCTTCCCTTGTCTCTCTTCTTCTCTGTTCCCCCCACTCCTTGCTTGCTCACTCCTCCTCTTTCCTTCTCTCTATCTCCCCCTCCTCTTGCTTTTCTCTCTCTTCTCTTTGCTTATCTTCTTTTACTCTCCCTTCCCATCCTCTCTTTCTCACCCCTTCCCTCTAATTCATACACATTAGCCTTGTCTTGGGGCTAGCAGACAAGTTGAGCCTTTAAGCAGGGCCCTGTGGAGTCTGCTGAGTTTCTTGGCAAAGCTGGCCTTCCTCTTCCTCTGCTTATAGCATTGGCTGATTTTACTCTGAGTCATGCAGGAGAAAAATGGTCCTGAGTCATATCAGAGCTGCCTGGGACTGGAGATGCATGTGGTGCACACTGTGCTTCCTCTGCCTCCCAAACCCCACCCCAGGAACAACACATCTGTTGGCCTTTCATTCATGGTAGCTGCCACAGGTCCCTGTTGGCTATTTCATTTCCCCAGAAGCCAGCGGCATGGCAGATTTGGTCCGTGAAGATGAAGCCAGTGGTTAGTGGCCATGTGCCTGAGAAAGACAGCCCCATACAGAGGTCCCCTAGATCATTACATCATGTTTTGGCCAGAACATGCTTTCAGGTTGGTCTTGGGGTTCAGAACAGGATCAAGGGGGTTCCTAACTTCTGTGACTGTGCCCTTTGCTCTGTTATGCTTTGTTAGCACTTGACCGTGTCATGGGAAGGTCTCAGAGATGCAGGAGGGATTGATACATAAAATTAAAGGGTCAGGCTCTTCTATGCATCCCTCCAACTGACTGTCAAGGTGAGAGTGCACCCATTCTCATGACTCTTCACTAAAGAAAAGTTGTGATTTCTTTATTGTTAAATTTTTTGGTTGGCATACATAGTATTAGATTTCTTTATAGCATCTTCAAGTAGAATTTGCTTTTGCTGCGTTTTCTTCCTTTCCCTGCTCCCCGCCTACCTCCCACCTCGTATACTTCCCCACCCCATCCTCCCCACACACCTGTCTTGCTGGTCCCTTCCACACATCCATTGCCTCTCTCCTCCTTGATGTGTCACATGTCATCTTGTCCCCTCCCCCTCAACACCCCTTTTCCCTCTCATGGCCCCCTACAGCCTAAACCCACACTCATCCTGCTTGCTCATATACAAACACTGTAAGCTAGGATCCCCATAAAAAGAAAAAACACATTATTTTTGTGGAAAGGTATGATTTTGAACTAGACCTTTAAACTCAAGATCTCATTTGTTCTGACGATTTTCTATTTACTCTTTTACTTTTTATCAGGTTGACTGCTAAAATGAAGAGGTCTGTCTGTGGAAATCTCTTTCTAGGGCTCTTTTCTCTTATTCCACATTCAATGTGTACGTTTAAAAGGCTGTCCTTTCAACAATCATCCCTATAGTGCATTACTGTGCTTTTATATGCTCATTTGACTGACATTGTACTCATTTGAAAGTCATAGTCATTAAAACCAACAATATAGTATACTTCTTCTGAAAGGCTACATCTTCTAAAAAGATAATTATAAAAGATGAAAGGGGTGAGCCTGGTGAGGTGGCTCAATGATTCAAGCTGAGTTTGACCCCCAGAACTCATTACGAAATTGCTGAGCATAGTGGTATGCTTGTGATCTGAGTCGTTGCGGTGAGGGAGGTGGGGTCAGAACTGACTGGTGATCAACCTACCCTACTCATGGAGTTCCGGCCAACAAGAGACACTGTCTCCAAAAAGTAAAGCAGGAAAAGATGAACAGCACCTGAGAAACCACACCCAAGGTTCTGCAAACACACACACACACACACACACACACACACACACACACACTCACACACACTGAACTTGCAGAGCCAAACATACAAATGATCCCAAGTTACTGACTGCAGAGCAGGTCTAATTCAGACTTCCAAGGGGTCAAACCAGACGCAGAACTAACCGGCCCTTGAGCACTGAGGAGAGAGGCCAGCTCTCATCTCCTGGTCTCTATGTGACAGTGGTATGGGATACACAGCCCAAAAGCTAGACCTTGGGTCTGATTTGATGTATCCTTACCTGTACTTAATTGATTCTACTAACCAATGAGGAGCCTGACTGTGTCAGCAACATCCTTGGAACCTTTTCATCTTAATGACAAATGAAGCAGGTAGCTCATCAGATTTCAACAGGCTGCAGTCCAGTTTGTCCTAGGGGTGGAAGGTGGGGGTTAATAGGATTGTTGGGTTGTTTTTGCTAAAAGTTTCTCGTTCAGAAAAAGATGCCTCACCAGCTTGTAGCCCTCACACCCTCCTCTTGATGTCATGCATCCAGAGGACTCACCCTGGGAGTTCTCTACAGGGTCCTGCAGTGTGGAAGTTCCAGAGCACAGGGAATACAGTGCCTGTGGTTCACACCTACAGCAGCCTTCCCTGTCAGGCTGATTCAGGTCGTGGGAATGTGTTTGTCTTACTTCAAAGAGATTCCCAGACTTTCCTACTACAGCCTCACTTCAGTTCCTCAGGCTCCCTGCATCTGTTTTATTATTTTTAATCCATGTAATCCTGTTTTCTGAGGGAACTTTAACAATAAGGTTAGCACCTTCCCTCATTTGGCCTCATGGAGTCTGTGAGTGAGGTCAGTGTTGAGTCTCATTATTTAAACTAAACAGAGGAACAGGTGGAAGAAGAGGGGGTTCAATGAGTCCCAGACCTCTAGGTACCAAGCTCATAACCCCCCACACAAGTTGCTGGGCCTTCTGATCCATGTGGTACAAAGAATTTCTTCAGGAAGCCACCAAGAGGTAGAAGTGAGAAATGAGATAGCCTGGGCTAAAAGCCTGCCTAAGCTGTGTACTGGGCTATGTGACCTCAGAAACCACATGCAATCTCCTTTGCCTCAGTAAGCCAGGGATGGTGTTAGCATCTGATTCACAGGGTGCATCTGAGGGACTGCGAACCGAAGCATGCGGAAGTGTCACCCAGCGTTCCCACATACACAGTGCTACCAAGGAACCTGCTGTGCCAGTCACCTCCACACAGAATCAGGGGTGATCTCTGATGTACAGTTGTACTTCAGGGGCCGGAGAAGAACAGACCCCGAAGGCCCTGCAGCTTCCTGGAGCCCCAGGTACCCACAGAGCCATGCTGAAACTCCCCAGTCAGCCTGAAGATTCATTTAAACCCATGCAGAGCTCCTCTACCCAGCACCCTCCTAGGGTCATTGGCAGAAGTCTCCTCCCCTGACTATGCTTTCCCAAAAGCACTGCCCAGCCAGTGTGATGGACTTCACATCCCTTAGCTGCCTCACCAGCTGAACCATCCATTCTTCAAGGCAGAGTAGACGCCTCCTGCCTTCCTCACTAGACTGCCGGAGCAGTAGACTTGACTTACTCTGCCTTTATCCTTGACTGGCCTCCTCCTCTCTCAGCTGATGCCATCTTCCCAGTGCACAAGCAACTGTGGGAAGCACTCTCCTGCCCTCTCCAAACACACATATATACACACACCCAAATACACAGATGCACACACATATACACTCACACACATCCAAACTTATACACATATGCATACATATACAACCATATGCACACATGCACATGCCTATATCTAGACATGCACACACCCATATACATACATTTACACACTCACATGCACACACCCATATGTACACATCCATGTACCTCCAAGCTCAAATCTTTAGAAAGAAATCGTCCTTTACCAACTCAGGACACTGTGATAGATCCAGTTAGGATCACCCACATTCCTACCTACCCTCTCTTATGCAAGAACTCACTATCTAGCCATGAAACATCAGAGAAAAGACTTGCTTTTTCTGAGCTTGTTTCTAGTTCTATGAAACCAGTGTCATAAACCTGTCCAGCTTGGAGGGATCCCGTGTCTCCTAAGAGCCTGTCCCTTCCTAGCAGCGTCTACTGCCATGTGTAAAAAGGAAAAAGTGGAACTGGGAAGATAGATCAGCTGGCAAAGTCCTTGCCAGGCAAGCATGAGGACCTGAGTTCAATCCCCAGAATCCAGGTAAGAAAGCCAGACATGGTAGAACACATTTGCAATCCTCAAGCTGAGGACAAGGAAAGAGGTGGGTTCCTGGGGTTCCCTGACCAGCCAGCCTCGATTGCTTAGTGAGTTACAGACCAGTGAAAGACCCTGTCTCAAAATACAAGGTAGCTGACTCTTGGGGAACGGCACCTGAGCTTGATCTCTGGCCTCCTCATTCAGGCCACATATATGGACTTGTACACACAGGAACATACCTATACACACAGAACACACACCAAAACAAACAAAAAAAGACGAAATTACAACAGCTAATTGAAATGTCTAACTGGCTGCTGTTTGCAATTGTAGAAAGGGACAGCACCTCATTCTATAAAACTAGGGTGGGTGTTCCACTGAGCTGAGCGGAGGGAAGCGGCTTTGGGGCAGAAGAGCGAGACAGGCAGAGGAAATGAGAACTCGATTGGTCTTCACAAAGTTTCTCACATAGGAGTTTAAAGCATCAAGGATCTCTTTCTTAATCAAGCCAGCCCAAGGGAACTGAGCCCTTCTCATTGGCTGCTGCGAGTTTCCTGGTGTGCTAAAACTGGCCCAGTGTCAGGTTCACTGAAGGAGCTCACAGATTCTAGACCGACTGCCCAGTGAGCTTCAGAGATACGCCCGCTGTCTCACCTCCCAGCTCTAGGATTATACATGTCCACTGCCACACCCAGCTTTTACTTCAGTGCCTAGGCTCTGAACTCACTTCTCCATGCTGATGCAGCCACCTCCCCATCTTTAGAATCTATAACCAGCCACATAAACACTAATATCTGCTTGACATTTGGTTTCTCTTATCCATTCCTCTACTGAGGCACTTATTGTGGATCTGAGCTGCCTCCCCAAGCAAGGGCAGAGCAGAGCCTTTGCTTCGACATCATCACTCATCTTCAAACGATTCCCCAGTCACATTGTCGTCAGTACATTCCTAGAAACTCTCCACAGCACCTTGAGACAGCCCTCACTTTCCAGTCCAGGGACCAAGTAACAGGCATCACAGAAGCCAGTGTCCCAGACCTTGGAATGAGACGCTAACACTCATGGTGTGTGCTCAGTTCTTTATAGAATACAAAGTGGTCCAGTGTGAGATGATGTTGCTGCTGATTAAATAGAAATGAGAGAGGGTTTTTCTAAATGGCAGAACCAGAGTACAGTTTTCTAAATGTGTACTTTGGTCGTTAGGAATCTACTAAAGAAACATTCACAGAGGAATTGGCTGGAGGCCACAATCTAACCCACCCAATCATAATACCACTTCAAAACTATGACATGACAACTAGACAGTTAAATAGCTAACATCTCTTCCCCCTTTCATAAAAAAGGAATGGCACCCAGAACTTGATCCTGATACTGAGGTTCCTGGAGTATCATCCTGTAACTTGTGTTTGTTCTAAAACCAGGACGCAAAGTTAAGAAAGAGACAGTTAAATGGAGTGCAGTGGGTTGAAGAAGAAAAGTTTGGCTACTTTATGGGGTGATGTGCTTCTTTAGCTAGACTCCACTACAATACATGCAAATGTGAATATATAGGACTTATCATGATTTATCCAGCACAAAATATAAGCCTATTATAGAATCACTATTCTTCATAAACCAAATCAATATTCCTTCAGATAACATTTACAAGTTGAGAAATTACTGACACAATAAAAACTTTATAATTAGATCCAGATAGCTACCAAAGAGATAATTGTCTAGTTATATTGAAATAAATCAATAAACCTCAGTAAATATAGCGATCCCTCCTCCCTAACCCCTTGTTTACCCTATCACATGAGGCAAAGATGAAGTTAGCTGTCAGATCTGAGTTACGGATACTAACGCTACTGCTGATAAAGGAGACAGAATTAAACAGGCTCACTGAGTGCTGCCTTTGGAGACAGAGACAATCTGCAAAGTCGACATAAATATTCAGGTAACAAGTACTCGGAGAGCTGAATTATAGGAGGGAAAATACAAGGGTGTGGATAGGAGACCAAATCTAAGAGTTGTGCTTTCCACACTGTTATAAAACAGCAAGGAAATAGACCAAGGCACTAGGAAAAGGTCAGAAAGAATGGTCCGCCGAGGACTGAGGGGTGTGAGGCTGAACTGTGACAACCAACAGTGGGAGTTATCAGAAACTTTCACCAAAACAGTCATAACGTCATTACCCTTGTCCTAAAGCCAATCAGCTCTAATATTTGTACTGCCCGTTTTAAATGTCAAAGAACTGTACCCTACACTGTTTTATCAGGTTGTCAAGAAAACTCCATGTGGGGCAGATAAGCTACACAGTCATGTCCAGTTAGGAATGAAACTAACAGCCTTGTGGAATGACAGAGCAAGGCCTTTTGTTTTCCAGAATGGTGTCTAATGATCCCAAGCAAGTTGCCAAGTCAGGGCTCCTCAGGCTCTGTGGCTTTGGTGGGGGATGGAGGGGCACTTAAGTGATGCTGAGGCTGAGCCTGACTCGGGCTTCCTCCTGTGCATTCTATTTAGCCAACTTAGTGGCCATGGCTCCTTTGTTACCCTAGGTTTGATCCCTCCCCAGCACCAAATAAAAGGGGGGTGATGGCTCATGCCTGAAATCCTAGCAACTGAGGAGGTGGAGGGAGGAGGATCAGAAATTCAAGGTCATCCTCAGCTACATAGCAAGTTTGAGGCCAGCTGGGTTGCATGAGATGTTATTTTGAAAAGGTGAAGCAAAGAAAGAAAGGGGGGAGGGAGAAAGAGAAAGAAGAAAGGAAAGAAAGAAAGAAAGAAAGAAAGAAAGAAAGAAAGAAAGAAAGAAAGAAAGAAAGAAAGAAAGAAAGAAAGAAAGAAAGAAAGAAAGAAAGAAAGAAAGAAAGAAAGAAAGAAAGAAAGAAAGAAAGAAAGAAAGAAAGAAAGAAAGAAAGAAAGAAAGAAAGAAAGAAAGAAAGAAAGAAAGAAAGAAAGAAAGAAAGAAAGAAAGAAAGAAAGAAAGAAAGAAAGAAAGAAAGAAAGAAAGAAAGAAAGAAAGAAAGAAAGAAAGAAGAGGGAAGAGGAGAGGAGAGAAAAGGAAAAAGAAACTCATGTGGATAGTTTATTTATGCATTAGGGTCATGTTTCAAAAACAGTTCACTCTGGGAGGCTGAGGCAAAAGGGTTTCTCTGAGTTCAAAGTCAGCCTGAACCACATAGTGAAACTCTGTCTCAAAAAAATTCAGAAAAAAATATAAACTATATATAATAACTACAAATAATAACTATAAATAATACTTTTCTTTTCCTATGTGAGTGTGAAATTTTCAAATAGGAACGATTTAAAATACGGCCATCTTACAAATGTAGAGGACCCTTTTGTGATTCTTTTTAAGTAAAATGACAAATTCAGGGGTTAAAAAAAAGTTTTCCCAAAGGGAGTGAGGAGAAAACTGGCAGGGAATGGAATGTCAGATGAGCCTGAGCCCGGAAAGTGACAGTCAAATGCAGGGGAATGTAACTCTGACTGTGGGCGGAATCAGATCAGGCAGTGACCTTTCACAGACACCTAAAGGAAACAGTTCCTGAATAACCACAGTTAAAAGTAGCCTGTGGGGTCCCTGTACGTCAGTTCCGGAGACTTTGAAGCTTGCTACCAGATGCAGAACACCTAGGGACCTCAGCACCTCAGGCACCACGCCTCATTTCATCATCCTATCACAAGTCTTTGTTCTCTATTCTAAAATATATCCATTGCTTTTAGAAGTAAAGAAACTGTAATTTTATCACCAAAGATGCAGTGTGGCCAGTGATTAGACACTGCACAGAGTGAGATCAGAAAACAGGACCAGGACCAAGAGGATGACTCCGTAAAGCACAAGCACGAAGGCCTGAGTTCAATCCCCAGAACCCCTGCTAATCTTTCTTTTAAAGCTAGGTGTGACAGGATCCATTTGTCATACCAGAGCTGAGAAAGCAGAGGCAGGCAGATCCCCGGAGCTTGCCAGCCAGCAAGCCCAGCCTACTTGACAAGTCTCAGGCCAGTGAGAGGCACTGTCCCTAAACAAAGGTGGGTGGTTCCTGAGAAATGGCCCCCGAGTTGGTCCTCTGGCTTTAAGCACAGCACACTTGTGCATCCATGTGTGTGCACGCACACATAAAAGGGGTCAGCAAGGGCTGCAGAGATAGCTCAGTGGTAAGAAAGTTCTAATCCTCAGCATTGCAGAGCAGAGACAGCTCACTGGCTAGCTAGTCTAGCCAAGATGATGAACTTTCAGACAACAAAATACTCAGGAAGATACTCAGTGTGTGCATCCAGGAGCACGTGCACTTGTACAGTAATGTACACGCACAGTGTGCACACACTAAAGTGTCTGCAAATACATTTATCATATTTCTTTTCAAATGGGAGATTATGCAAAGTGGATCAGGGCCTACCAGGAGGGCTCTTTCTTCTTGTTGCTATTTGAATTGTGTTTGCTTGGTTGGTTGGTTGGTTGGTTTGGTTTGGGGTTAGTATATATTGCTTCATTAATGATATCAATGCATGCATAAAACTACTAATAACCACATAACAGGGAGTATTTTCAACCATGCATTAGAGTACCACTGCTCTAAAGTCAGACATGATCCCATCCTCTCAAGCAAAACCAGCACTGTCTGCGCTTTCCAGGAGAACGTCCCACCATCACTCCCCGCAATGCCAGTCTCTCAATCTCTTGTTATTCCACACACAATACAAATATTCCAAGTGTCCTGGCTTCACTTTCATAGATTATCTTTCGCCACCTTGAAAGTGTTGGTCGGCGGTTCTCTTTTTTACCAGGTCCTCATCTGACTTCAGTGCTTCCCACACAACTCAGCCTTGTCACAGCTGTATATTCTCATGACATATTGCATACGTATTATCATTCTGCTGCTCTGGATTTTTGAAATCGTTCATGTTCTGAACAGATATTTGTACACATACATTCATACTTCATTTTTCATAATAACGAAAATATGAAAGAGATGTTGTATCCACTCATATGTAAAATGTGATATGCCCCATACTAGAATATTAGCCCTTGCAAGGAAGGAAATGTTGACACAGGCTATGACATACATGGCCCTTGAGGATATCATGTTAAATGAAATAACCCATTGGCATGCTGAATCATTCCAGTTATTTGAGGTACCTAGAGTAATCAGATTTATAGAAACAGGAAGCAGAAGGGACTGGAGAGATGACTCAGAGGTTAAGAGCACTGGCTGCTCTTGCAGAGGACCCAGGTTCGATTGCCAGCACCCACATGGCCTGTAACTCTAGTTCCAGGGGATCTGACACCCTCTTCTGACCTCTGGGGGCATTGCATGACACGGGTACACTTACATACATGCAGACAATGTAATCATACACATAAAATAAAAATAATAAATTAAATATTTTCTAAAGAAGAAACAGGAAGTAGACTGGTGGTTGCCAAGAACCAACGGTAGAGGGGTCTGGGCAGTTATTGTTCAGTGGGTATTGAGTTCCAGTCTTACAAGATGAAAAAACGTTCTGGAGATGGAAACTGATGGTGGTTAGTGTTGATTGTCAACTTGACAGAATCCAGGATCACCTAGGAGCTGGACCTCCAAGCAACCTGTGGGCATCATCTTGGTTATGCCAGCTGGTGTGGGGAGACCTACTCACTGCAGTGTCATTCTGTGGCTGGCATCCTTGACTGTGTAAGTGGAGAATCCATCACTCTCTGTTCCTGATTGTGGACAACCAGGACAGTCAATTGTTTCCAATTCCAGTCACCCTGACAGACCCCCATGACGGGCTGTACCCCTAAACCGTGAGCCAAAATCAACCCTTCTCCCCTTAAGTTGCTTTGTCAGGACATTTTATGACAGCAACCAAAAATTACTAAGACCATGGTGGTAACAGTCACAGAAGAAAAATGCCTGAGCTTAATGCCACTGGAGTGCACACATGTGCTTGACTACCACGTCAGTTTCATGTCTTGTGTGTTTATCACAATTTTTAAATGATTTTTGAAATTGCACATACTCAGCCAAGCATGATGATGCAATCCCTGTGCTTGGGAGGCCGAAGCAGGCAGATTGTCATGAGTTTGAAGCTAGCCTGGGCTACATAGCAAGACCCCCATCTCCAAACAAAACAAAAGTATGCTTTTGCTGTACCATCCATTCAGTTATAAGGACTCTAAGGGACGCTGCCTCACATCTCTGACCCTCTTCTCTGGTTTCAATGCTGTGTATGTGGTGGTCCCAATCTGAATTAATCCAAGGTCAGTGAAGCCTATGTTTTAAGGAAAGGACTATGGCCAACAACAAATAAAGCAAAATTACCCCAACCTATAGGGTAGGAAAATGAGAAGGCTCGGGAAAAGCAATCACCAAGAAAGGAAGTCAGTTTAGCAGTAGAGGCTCTGTTAAGTGGATTTCCAGAATGGAAGCAAGCGTGATCTTAATAAAAGAGACCCCTGAACCATACGGAAAATGGGGAAGCGACAATACAGAGAGAAGCGCATCGATCTATTGAGGGGGAATGTGAGAAAGCATCATTTCTGGAATTGAAGGAAAGACATGAATCCACAGAAATAATAATCAAATATTACTCTTGAGGCCAACACGAAGCAGAAGTTTTCTGGCCTGTGGAGGAGCTCGCAAGTCTAACTGGCAATCGATGTAGGAGACAAAAAGGCAGCATATGGAGAAATACAAAAATACACTCCCTGGGGATGCTACCTCTTCAGATGGCAAGAAAAACCTACATGAGGCAAAGCAAGGGTGATTTGCACTGTCACAGGCTCAACAAAAGCCAAGGCAACTTAGAGCCGAAGCAATTCCTTTCACTGATGACTCTAGTAGACCACCCTAAGGAATGAAAAGGGAGAATGCATATCACTCTCTGATCCTATCGATTGCAAGACAGATCATTAAACGACAGAAGGGAGACTATGAAGATGGCTCAGTCTGAAAAAGCAGTAAAACGCTCACCTTATAAGTGTGAGAACTCTTGTAGGAAACCTGAGCATGGTGGTGCACCCTGGTAATCCCAGCACTGGGGCGGTGAAGACAGACAGATCCCTGGAGCTGCTGGTCAGCCAGCCTAGCCTATGTGGGAAGCTCCAGGCCATCGAGTGCCCTGTGTCAAAAAAAAACATCATTTCTCCTGAAGAGCATCCGAGTCTGCCCTCTGGCCTCTACATGCACATGATGTACCTGCATGCACACTCATACACACATGTGCACTTGAACACACATAAATCACATGCATACACACAGTGATAATAATATAAAATGAGAGTACAGATCAGTTCCTACCCACTTAGAAATCCCTGGGTTTTGTCTCCCTGGGTGGAACTGGGGGCTTCAGTCCCCATGGCCACAGAAACTAAATCAGTTTTGCACCTTTGTTACTCAGTTTCTGACACTTTCTAAGTTCATGGTTTATAAACAGATGACTGAAGAGTGGACAGTTGCCAGACTCCACTGTATGCGGATTCCACGGCCATGTCACCCACGACCTTCATCAGATAATTTAACTCTGTATCTCTAGGTAAATTACTGGAGGGGACAGTTCCTACCTCAGAGGCTGCTTGGGGATTAAGTGACATAGGATGGACAAAATGCTCAGAGGTAGCACATGTCAGTAAACATTACCTATCACTCATCACTCACATCAGGTGTTTCAATGTCCTACTTCTATTATTAACTATATATATATATATATTGGAATTTTGTGAATTTCATATATCTTAATCATAGTTAGACCCCTTCCCCTAGCTGCACCTCCACAGTCCCCGCCCATAGGATTTCATGCATTCTGTTGTATATGTTAAGGTCTATCCAGTCAAGTTTGTATCTTCATATGTCTAGAGTAGGAATAATGGGTTCCATTGTGACATTTGCAAGACATACCTATCATTGCACTTTGTATCCACTCTATCAATGCCCTTCCTGTGGCTCCTACCCCTCCCAATGGTCCCCTTCTCTCACTTCCCTGTTTTCATATCTATGTAAAGAGAGAGTCTGTTTGTATAAACCTAGCTGTTACCCTGTAAGTCACTAAACATAGAGCATAAAATGTTCTTAAGTATAAAAATGTAAGCCAGTAAGAAAACCAGAAGGTTGCCACACAGGAGGAAAAAAAACTTAATTGCCCATAGATGTGTGGAAATATATTATATAGGACTCCAAGGGCTTTTACAACACCTAAATAAAAAATAACTGGGATTGTTAATATACTTCAAATAAAAAAATCATTGCAAAACACCTCCCATATAATTCTTGTCACTCGTTTTCATAATGTGTGAGAGAGAATTTAACTTTCTCTTCATGTTTCAGATTCGGTTATGATCAAAAGTTGTCCCTTCTTCACTCAACACATTTTTATTAACACCGCTTTATGTCTGGGGTGGGTGGGCATAGCGTGGAAAACTACAGCCAGAGCACAGGACCCGTTAAAAGATCTGGATGGTGCCTAGGAGCTAGTGTACACTCGGGTTTTGCTCTGAGTGATGAGAAGGTATCGGTTCTATGCTAAGGGGTGGCAGGATCAGATACATGTTTTGGAAGAACCCTCTACTGTCTGCACAGCTGATCATGAAGGTTCGAGCAGGAGGAAGAACGCTTAGGAAGCTGTGGCAGGAAATGACCCCGATGTGGAACCAGATTTTCGATGTGCTAGAAGCAGAGACAGAGGGCCCTGCTGACGGGTGGGATGTGCTAAGGATGGGGAGGCACTTGGTGAGTTCTGTGGGACACACTTGGATGTGAACCGCCTTTCTCAAAGTCCTTCACGTCAGCTTGCTTTATCTGCTGTTAGTTTGTTTGGTTTCCATTTATAGTGTAGGGTTAAGATCAGGTCTGGATGTGTGGATGTGTGGAGAACTGACAGCCCACATCTGGTTCCAGTGGTGGAAACGGCGGCTCTGAGCCTCTGGTCCCTAATCAGCTGTAGGAAAACAGCACTGTCTGCCAGTCTGTGACAGCCCCTCCAGGATATGTTTATGGTGCCTGTTAGACAGAAGGCTTCCCAGTTATCCAGACCACTGGGAAGATGGGTGTAACTGGCTACAGAGATTCAAAGTTTTAAAATTGACTAACTTAGTTTCCATTGAGGTCAAGAGTTTTCCAGAAACGAAGGTTGTGAAACGCCTGCTATCTCTTGCTGTATTTTGACTTCCGTGCTTAATTTTCAGATTCATTCCATCATGGCAGGCTTTGGTATATTCTTGACAACCATCTGAGTCACATGGTCTGTGGGTTGGTGGAGGCCAAGGAAGGATGGTACAGCAAGAGGGACAAGCCCTCTCTGGCTCCAGCCCTGCTCTTTACTGTGTGACCTTTCAAAAGGCATTCAACCTCTCTGTCCCCAGCTTCCCCAATAACAGTATGATAAGCTTGTGTCTGATAAGTACCTGTGACATTGCCTGACACACAGATACTACAGAGGATCTCCTTGTCATCTGTAGTCCTTCTTCCTCAAAGGTGATGCTTTCAAGGAATTTGAAGCTGGGAGACGACTCAGTCAGTAAAGTGCCTGCCACATGAACTTAAGGATCTGGGTGCAGAGCTTCCCCAGCACGAATGTAAAATGCCAGGTGTGTGGACCCTGTCTAAAACTCCAGCACTGGGAAGGTAGAGGAAAGAGGGTCCCCAGGATTCTCTGGCCAGCCAGTCTAGCCAAATTGCCAAGCTCAAGGTTCAATGAGAGACCTTGCCTCAAAAAATAAGGTGGAAGCCGGGCATGGTGGCCCATGCCTTTAATCCCAGCACTCAAGAGGCAGAGGCAGGCCCATCTCTGTGAGAGCGAGGCCAGCCTGGTTTACATGCTGAGTTCCAGCCAGAACAACTGGAGAAGACACCCAACATCAACCTGGCCTCCATACGCGTGCACACACACACACACACACACACACACACACACACACGCACACACACACACGCACCATACCCACCTATGCACACGTGCACATACAAAAAAAAAGCACATCCACAGAAAGAATTTGAAAAACGCCAAATATCTGAAGTCCCTCTACGTCTTGGGAGAAATTCTATTTAACAGTAAAAAGACATCCACCCCTGTTTGATGTAGTATAGTACAGACAATTTGAAAAATGTACCTTTTGAAAACACCATGGCGTTTTCAAATCACGAAGAACTAAACCCTGACCACTTATGGATAGTATGTATTTAGGGAAATTCTTTGAGAGTTCATAGTAATGCATTGTCAAATTCAGATTAGAATTTATTTCTTGAGGTTGTTGTCAGGATTGAATGATAATACACAAAAATGCTGGGCAAGAGTCTGTGCTGTCAACCCACCCTCAGCCATGGCAGCATATGTGAACTTTCACATGATGTCATTGGTTTCAGAACTGAGGGGTTACAGTGAGCACTCATGGAGAAGAGTTACAGAAAGAAAAAAAGCAGGCCATAGAAGGCGGCACTGCTAAGGTGGTAGAGGGGACCCACAGGGTGCCTGATTTCAGAACTCTGGGTACTAATAAGCTGGGAAAGTAGAAACTTCCCTGTTCATTTTAGATTTTCCAAATTGTCTTTCATTGTGCTTGAGATTTGGGGTTTGTTTTTCATCTAGTGGGTATCTTCCTTGATCTCTACCTTATATATTGAGGAAGGGTCTCTTACTTGAACCCAGGACTTGACAATTCCACCAGCTAGCCAGATTGCTCTAGGAATCCTATGTGGCCTCTGGCATGACAGGATTACAGGTGAGGCTCCAAGCATATCCTGCATTCACATGTGTGCCAGGGATCCTAATGCTGGGCCTCACACCTCACATGGGTGCTAGGGATCCAAACTCTGGGCCTCACACCTCGCATGAGTGCTGGGGATCCAAACTTTGGGCCTCACACCTTACATGGGTGCTGGAGATCCCAACTTTGGGCCTCACACCTCACATGTGTGCCAGGGATCCAAACTCTGGGCCTCACACCTCACATGGGTACTAGGGATCCAAACTCTGGGCCTCACACCTCACATGGGTGCTAGGGATCCAAACTCTGGGCCTCACACCTTACATGGGTGCTGGAGATCCCAACTCTGGGCCTCACACCTCACAGGGGTGCCAGGGATCCAAACTCTCATCCCCACACTTGTACCACAAGCACTTTATCCACTGAGTCATCTCCCCAGCCTAGGGGTTTGCTTTGAATCTGAGTTTTATATGTTAAAAGCATGTTTAGAAACAGCAGTGCGACCCAATACTTCCTAATAGCAGCCTGCTGAAAGGTGAGCCGGGAGGGAGTCAGGCCCAGGGGGAGTCAGGATCCAGAGCAGGGGGTGGGGCCAGGACCCAGGACAGGGGGTGGGGCCAGGACCCAGGACAGGGGGTGGGGTCAGGACCCAGGACATGGGTGTTCTAGGCATCCCCAGCCAAAGACTGTGCTCAGCGTTCTTCACTGATAACTTTGTCGGACTGAGAATAAAAGTTCCCGTGTTGTACAGGCAGCAGATTGAAGTCTTGTACTGTCACTGAGCATATACATTTCCAGGGCTGTTGGTTCAACTTTGAGCTACTTCCTTCTCTCTGCCGAATCCCCGGCTTGATTGTAATGCTTCTTAGAAAGGTCAACTCTGGACTCCTCCTTTGTACCCCTTCCTTTCTCGAGCTTGCTAAGGAGGCCCCTTTGCCTTGCTTAGCAGTAAGGAAACAGCATCTGGGCCATTGTGTCAATTTCATAAGCTAGAAAGCTTGTGTCCGACCGCAGGGACACTTTACTGAAACTAGATTTGTTTATTTTGGCTCAGTTTGAGACCTGGCTCCCTTAGTAGAGGCCCAGGTGGACCAGAGGTAAGAAGACTTTGCCAGGTCTCTCAGAAGTAAGCTTCTGCCTTGAATGGTTTTTATATACCTCAAATCTGTTCTCCCCAGGGAAAGGACCAAGACACAGATGAACAGCTCCCATACACTGGGGGGATAAGGTTGACCACACTCAACAGTTAAAGAAGCAAACTGCCCCAAGTTTAAATGCCTGATAAGCACTCAAGGCCCTGCCATGATACCCCAATTAATTGGTATCAACTTACTCTTCTCTGCTTATAGAACTAGACCTGTATGCAACAAGAAAACCTTCCCACTAAGCAAATCTTCAAGCACAAGCATCCTGTGCTCACCTGCTCCAGGCAACCAAATTCATGTAGTCCTCGCTTTCTTGAATCCCAATGAACTTTGTCTTCCTACTTTATTTTATTAACTTACTTTCAATTAGCACAAAATGCAGGTTTCTTTATATTTCATGCATCTGTATGGTGGTTTGAATGAGAAGTGCCCCCCACCCCCAACCCCCGTGGGCTCAAGTATTTGAACACTTAGTATATCATCCCTTTTGGTGATGCTGTTTAGGGAGGTCGTGGAATCCCTAGGAAGTGTAGCCTTGCTGGAGGAAGCATGTCACCGGGGTTGGGGGCGTGCTCTGAGAGTTCACAGCTTTGCCCCACTTTCTCTCTCTCTCTTTCTCTCTCTCTCTCTCTCTCTCTCTCAGAGAGAGAGAATATCATGCTATTTAAGAGGAGCAGGAACATGATGAATTGAGAGGAGGCTCTCTCTCTCTCTCTCTCTCTCTCTCTCTCTCTATCTCTATCTCTGACTCTTACCCCTCTGGAAACTTAAGCCCAAATAAACTCTTCATTCTATGAGCTGCCTTGGTCATGGTGTTTAATCTCAGCAGCAGAAAAGGAGCTAATACAATGAATATCACTGTTTTGCTCACGGTCCTCTGTTTCGAATGAACAAATCTAGGATAGCAACGGCGCCCTGCACCATGGAGCTACATATTCATGGAGTCAGGAGGCGCCTACCCGATGGAAAGCACAACCAGTAATAGGGAAAGCTGTGCAGACTCTTCTGAGTGGTGCCTTCTGGGAGCCTTTTCCTGGGGCCCTCATTCTACAGCCCATTAGAGAGGAAACAGGGCCGGTGCTGGAGGCCCATAATGCCAGACTCCACTTGCTCATGGGAATCAGCCTCTGCTCAAACCTCACTGTCTTGCAAAGAGGAACCCTGTGCACCAACTGAAGAGAACTTTCTTTTAAATCCCTAAAGGGAGAGCCTTCTACCCATGCTGCTGAGGTGGAGCCGATGCCATGATGGGGTTAGGGGACTTTTACTTTTCCGTACTTCCGTGGTTTGGTGCCCTGGGAAGGCGTCCAAGGTGGAGGCACCCTCATACCACATTCCTCCATGCCCTGAGTAGTGAGATTATCAGGCACACCCACCTGCTGCTGTACTTCCTTCCTGCTCAGTGTAAATCAACAGTGAGCTGCTTTTCTTTTGACAGAGAGCCAGTCCATACAACAGCAGCCGGGAGGTTGCTGTCTGTCTATATGCAGATAGACTTGATTCTCACCAACCCTTTGGGAAGGGTCCCTTTTAGCTAAATGACTTACACTTCTGTTTCTTCAGGTATAAAATTAGTGGTTTGGAGATAAATAACCTGAGTGCCCTTTCTGCACCATACACGTGCACTAGAGAGGACCAGGTTTGCACACACTCGACAGTTATAAAACAAGCAACCACTCCACGTTTATATGCAAGTCCTGCCCTGATACCCTATTTCTTCTCTACTTGATATCAACTGACTCCCACTCTGCTTGCACCAGAAAACCCGGCACACAGCAATAGCACCGGCCCTAGCCCGTTCTTGAAGCACCTGCTCTGGCGGACACATTCATGCAGCTCTCACTATTGACTCATTCTTAGTTAGCATAAAATAGAGCCTTCATTAGGGCATTTCTATGTGTGCGCGCCATTGCATTTCGCTCATATTTGTCTCTCCATTGCCCCTCCTTTACCCTCCTATTCATCTGCTGCTCATGTAACTCTGTCTGCTCCATACACACCACACACCCCCACCCCACCTCCCCACCCCCTCACCCCGTCTCCCTATCTCTACCCTTTAGATTTCTTCTTTTCCATGGTCTCCCTCTACTTTCATGTGTGTCTGTGTGTGTGTACACACACGTGCATATATATTAAATTTAGATTCCGCATCAGTTCTTGACCTTTTGACTAAACTCAGGTATAGTAACTGTTCTTAGAAGTTTAACACCTGCCAAATCCTTTGTCCTTCTATTGTTCATGATTCCCGTTCAGTCTCCAAAGTTCTACTCAAAGAACCTCCCCTGTGGGCCATCCTCGGATGCCTCTGTGTACACACACTGAACAAGGCTTGCGATGCGGTTCTGGCTGCTGTGGACAAAGGAGTTTCTCCAACTACACTGAAACCTATTCAGGTCTCTCTTACATTTTCTGATCCCAGGATATACCAAAGCTCTCAATGACATAAGCAGAGCTGGAACAAATTCCACTAGGGATACATAGTAGGTAAGTTAGACATAAGTTCAATGTATACACTCGTCTGTGGTCAGTGCTTCAGAAATCAGGTGAATATATATGATCAAGCTTCTAGACTAATTCATTCATTTCTGTTACTTCCAGACGTTAGGCAGCAAATTTGCTCAAGACTCAGGAAATGTGCTGGAGGTCAAGGGAGAAATAACATTCTGCCTTAAACTGCCATTTTGATTTAAACATATTCCCCCCCTTTGCACTGTTTTGTCTAGCAAGGATAAAATATAAATCACACAGAGCTCTGGCTGGCCAGCGAGACTCGGCAGACCTTCAGGCTCCCCAGGATCACTTTGTGCCAGCACGTTCCTGCACCTTTGGTTTGAAGACGAACAGAGCCAACTCTGTTCCTCTTCCTTTCCCCCTAGGCCTTCCTCCAATGAAGATATTAAAGCACAAATCTTTTATAGATTTCTGTAGTCCTTTGGCAAGAAGCTAACATGTGCCCGCTGTGTTCTTGGCACAAGAAGGAACATGGTGGGGAAAATCAAAAGATAGTTTGGGCAATACTATCCAAGAGACCACTCTTTTTACTTGGGAGAAAATTACTTATTTAACAGCATTTTTTACTACATCATCTATGCGCAAAGGAGCTCTGAAGGAGGGAGGATGAATAAGCTGTGATCCTGAAATTCGAAGCTCTGACGGTTTCAAACAATGGAGTTCCAATTTCAAGTCATGAAATAACTTAGCACATGAGGAAGGGTGTGTGTATTTATTTATAATTCTATATGATGGCGAACGTCAAAGAGGGGCTGGAGAGATGGCTCAGAAGTAAAGAGCACTTGCTGCTCTTGCAGAGGACCTGAGTTCAGTTCCCATCACCCACATAGGGCAGCTCACAACTGCCTATAACTCCAAGTTTCAGCAAATCCACACCCTCTTCTGGCCTCCACAGGCACCCACACTCAAATGCACATACCCACATATAGTGCACATACCCACACAACATACACTTAATTGAAAAAAGAAAGAAGATGAGAGAAACTCCCATGGAGTGGGGTGTTATCGGGTGAAATCAGTTGTCAGTTTTGTGTGCCTGAATATGTCTGGGCCAGAACATGGAGTGTGTCTACTTCCATAAAACATATTCAAACACTTAGATTTAGATGCCCAGTGATGCAGAAGGACTAAGAAGCACGGGCCTGAATCACTATAGTTCAGAGTCATATGACCTTCAGAGATCAAGAGGAGTAGAGAACTAACCCAAAGTCAATGAGATAAGTTTGAAATATCAAAATGACTAAAATAGTTACAACTGTATCACATTTTTGTCGACTCTCTTATTTTGATTTGATGGGAGTGCATTCAAAGATGGAGAAATGAAGATATAGTTTGCTTTGAATGCACGAAGCCCTTAATTTAATCTCTAGCAATGGGGGGGGGGGGAGAGAGAGAGAGAGAGAGAGAGAGAGAGAGAGAGAGAGAAAGAAAGAGAGAAAGAGAGAGGAGATGGTGCTATGTGTGCTCGGGCACAGGTGACATTTCATAGTTTGAACTGCTGCAAGCCCCACTCAATGCCCTGGTATCACCTCTCCTTGCAATGGAGGGGCACATGGGCTTCACATACAGGGAGATCAGCAACCAGTCCCCCCATCCAGTAAGTCCTCAAGAAGCATCAAGATAGCCAGAAATGCCCCTAGCTTTGGTCCCCTTTCTCACGGCTGTTTCCAAAAGACTTCCAACCCTCCGACCAAGACAGCAGCACTATCTAGGATGTTTTTATTTTATGTATGAGTATTCTACTTGTATGTATGCATAAGCCAGCACAGGAGCCTGGCACTCTGTTTGCTGAATGAAGCCATAGCAAATTTTTCTCTTTCCTTTTAAACAGAGTATAAATGAATTTCAATTGATAAAAATATGAGACCCTGTGATGATGGTAGTTCTGGTCTTGTGTTTTTTTCTCTTCAGTGGGAGGCTGCTATGGGAGCCCTTCTGTCTTTGGTATTCTGCTGTCCCAGAGGGGTGGGACCCAAGTTCATCTTCACCATCTCTGTATACAACCTTTCAGCCTCATTCATCCAGGAACACACACTAGGAGGATTCCTGGGATAGCCCTGATTGTGCAGGAGTCAGTGACCAAAGGATGTTTCCTTCAGATGTGAGTGGGAAGGAGAGCTTGGCCGCCTTCTGATCACACAGCCATCATGATTTCCTGTTGTCAGAAATGTGTGACAGTGATGGAGAGACAGCTTAGGTAGTCAAGTACGTGCCATGCAAGCATGAGGATGTGAGCTTGGATCCTCCACACCCAGGAAAAGAGCCAGCTATGGTGGCTTATTCTTGTAATCCCAGCCTTGGGAAAATGGAGGCAGGAGAATCCATAGAACTTGACAAGCCAACACAGTGACTAGATCAATCAGCGAGTTCCAGGTTCCGTGACAGATCCTATCTCAAATAATAAGGTGAAGAAGAATAAAGGAAGACACCCCAATATTGGCCACTGGCCTCCAGGCACACACAAACATGTACACATGCATACATCGCACACACATCATATCACACAGATAGAAGAAGGAAGGAAGGAAGGGAGGGAGGGAGGGGGGGAGGGAGGGAGGGAGGAAGGAAGGAAGGAAGGAAGGAAGGAAGGAAGGAAGGAAACCACAAACTGGGTTGTGAGGGGAGGGCATGTAATACTTGGTCCTGTCATCATGAAGACCCATAGAGATGCTAGTTACAACCTGAGAGCCTGTCACGTCTCACCATTTTTGAGGCAGAAAGAACATATCTTGCTTTTCTTACATTTCCATTCTCTCCTTTGAAGAGTCCATCTACAGCCTATAAAAGGACACACTGATAATCCTATTGCTAGATCAAGAGAGACAGAAAAATATCTATGTTGGTTACTTTTCTGCTCTTGTGATAAAATACCATGGCCAAAAGTGACTTAAGGAAAGGGGGGTTTATTTGGGCTAACAGTTCCAAAGGATGGGGTCCATCCTGCAGGGAGGGCCTGGCACAGTGGCAGGAAGCAGAGAGATCACACTTCATCCACATACAGGAAGCAGAGAGAGAACAGGAGTGCGGCAAGTGGAGTAAGACTGTAAGTCATCAAAGCCCATCCCCAGAGATAGGCTTGGCCCAGCACGACATCTGATCTGTGGCTTGCTCATCCACATCCCTTAGGTTTCTCTGGGACAGATTTCTAGTCTGAATGATGCTGTACAAGTCATAATCTCATAGCTCAGAATGACATCATCCCCAGTTCTTCTGAATTGTCTATAGTTTAAATGATTCAAGGTTGATTTTAGGAAGTTCCTAAAGGTCTGCTTATTCATATCTGTTTTTTCCACAGAAAGAGACAGGGGTAAAGTGGCATTCAAAGAAACCATCCAGTTTCCTCAACACTTTAGTAAATTTGATGTTCCATTCCATGGGGTTTGGAGGTGAACAGTTCTTTACGTGTAAAACACAAAAAGCCAGAGTAGCAGCAGAGAATAAAGGGGGCAGAGGTAAGACTAAGCTCACATCTCCCTGCACAAAGAGGAATGTAATTCCCCAGTACCAAACACTCCAACCAACACTTCTGCTTTTAAGCTGTTGATGAAATTCTTATGTTGTTTTTAACTTTTTACCTATGTGTGTAGAACATGTGTGTGCACCTGTGAACACTGGAGGTTGACACCGGGTTTTTTCCTCAGTCATTCACTATCTTTTAAGATGGAGAGGCTCACCGAATCCAGTGCTCACTTAGTGACAATACTGGCTGTGAGCTCTGGAGATCCACTTGTCTCCACCCACCCTGTGCTATGGTTACAGACATGTGCAGACACAGAAGTGCTGGGGAACAAACTCAGGTCCTCAGGCTTGTGCAGCAGACACGTGACCTGCTGAGCCAACTCCCCAGCCCCTAGGTTTTATTTTTCTTTCATTTCATGATAATGCGCTCACATGTACTGATGATGTATTCACACATGTTCTTCCTCTTAAAGCTTCAAACAAGAGACGTGGTCCTGGCATCCAGCCTATCTTGATCAGCCTTCACTCTTCTCCTCCTTCTGTGAGGCAATCACAATCAACAGTCTTGGGGATATATTCATCCAGAAAGTTATCTATAAATGTCCTTACACATTATGTTTGTGCTCAGGAATGTATAGGTTTACATGAGCTGCAGATTGCTTTGACATCCTATTAAAGATATTAAGAAGTCAATTACCTTAGGACACCATATAAATTAGAGTGATCACCCCATTAACCTGATTTCTATGCCCCATAACTCATGTGAGAACCAATCACTGGCCTGCAGCTCTCTATTCTTCACACATTGATTTCGTACTCTTAATTGTGCCCAAAGACACACTGTGGCTGCAATTTCCAAATTAACTCCTGATAAATCGACACTGGGAGGGAAGTAACAGCTAATATTTAAAGGGTGAGTCCAACTCTATAAGTCAGTAAATAACTGTTCATGTTGAAACACAGTCTGAAAGTCTGATCTATGTTAAGGTGTAGACTTAGAATTGGTACTGAACAAGACTCATCCTTCTTTACAACAAATAGAAAAAGATTGTAAGATCAGATTTTTTCCAGTTTTTACTTTTTCAATTATGTGTATGTATGTGTGTCCATGTGCATTTGAGTGCAGGTACCTACAGAGGCCAGAAAAGGGTGTCAGATGGAACTGGAGTTACAATTAGTTGTAAGCCGCCCAGCCTAGGTGCTGGGTCCTCTGCAAGAGCAGTAAGCACTCTTAACTACTGAACCATCTCTCCAGGCCCTGTAAGACATGATTTTTTAAAAGCTCAATCAGGGCTTGAAGCAATGACCCAGTGGGTTTACTATGCAAGCATCCTCAGCACCTGAGTGAAAAGTCCAGACAAGACAGTGCATCCTGTAATCCCAGCACTGGGGAGGCAGAAAAAGGACTATCCCAGGGTCTTGCTGGTCAGCCATTCTAGCTGAATCAGTAAGCTCCAGGGTCAGTGAGAGGCCTCAAAAAATATGGTGGAAAGAAACCAAGCAAGACATCTGATGTGGACCTCTGGCCTACACACACAAATGTCCATACATATATGTGCACACCCACACACAGGTGCACGCACATGCAAACACACACACACACACACACACACACACACACACACACAAAGTAATAAAAGCCAAATCACATCAAATCTTTAGGACAATAGAAATCTCACTTCTGCATTTCTGTTTGTTTCCTATAACAGACATTGCCAGAATAGCAAAAGGCTCATCGGATGCTCTTCTCCTCCAAGTGTCTGTGATTGCTTTCGTTTGTAATACAGTACTGAGAAGTCACCGCTCGCGCTCCATTTCTTTGTGATCAATATTCATCACTGTCACCCTGGCATGGGAACCATTTGTCTCTTGATTCATGGCACATGTGTGGACAGCAGCAGATGCAGAGGAAGTGTCATGATGTGAAGCCACTTATAAGCCCCAGCTACCGGAGCAGATTGCCCACAGGCTACCCCCCACCCCGACACATTGTGCTGTAAGGCGCCCGACTCTGCTGTCAAGTTGACCTGAGGTGGCTCCCTTGGTCATGAGCAGAGGCTGAAAGTGCCTCGTGTCAGATCTCTCTAATCCTTGAAGGTTGAGGTGACTTCCCATACAGGGGCTACTTCAGACACTTAATTCTGCCTTTTCTCTTGGACTCAGTCTCTCCTCCAATCATACCAACACTACATGTTAGGTCTATCAGTGTTTAAGGGACAGATTGCTGGAACTTGGAGAAAATTGAGTCACTTTGCTCTAGAAATGAATTTAGGGGTTTGGCTGGGCGTGTCTGAACCTTATGCCTATTTAACGTGTTTATTAAAGCAGAAATTCCAATCAATCCCTACAATCTACTGGGATTCATTATGGGCTTTTATTTTGTGCAAATTTGTAAATATGAAGTGGCCTCAAAGAGGGTTTTTTTGTCTGGGGGCCAGGGGTTGGCCTAGTTTTTCGTTTTTATTTTTCCGACCTTTTGTTTTTTTAAGATATCGTCTCACTCTATAGCCCAGGCTGTCCTTAAATTTGCAGTAATCCTCCTGCCTCAGCATCCCATCTGTTGTTATTTTTCATTAGGCCCATGGGGCTTGGGCTAGTTACTTTTCTGTTGCTGTGACAAAAGGAACTTATGGAAGGAAGAGTTTGTTTTGTTCAGAATTTGAGGGTACAGCCCACTGTGGCAGAAACAAGACAGTGAGGGCAGCTCCAGCTCTGGAGGCAGGAGCTTGAGACGCAGTCACCTTGCATGTGTCATCAGGAAGCAGAGACGTCCAGCTGACTTCCTCCTTGTTTTCCTTTCAGTTCGGTTCTGGACCCCAGTCCATGGGATGCTGCTGTGGTAGCTCCTCCCACCTCAGTTAAACCTCTCCAGAAACATTCTCACAAATACATCTCTAGGTGATCCCAAATCCAGACAGGTTGGCAGTGAAGGTTCACCATCACCGGGAGGTTTTTGCCTCCAGAAGAAATACTAAGACTGTAAGACTTGTATCTTAAATTCATTGTCAATTAAGGTAGGACTTAAGTTCCATGCGTTGGGTGGCTGTGCCCCTGTGGCTGCTCAACTTATCTCGTTGCTGTTTGGAATTGTCTGTGGCTCTCAACCAGCAGCCTTCCGGGCATCAGCCTGATACACACATTGGAAACACAAAGGAGCCAGGTGTGAGGGCTCAGGTCTGTCACCTCAGCACTCCGGAGGCTAAGGCAGGATTGTGAATTAATTCAAGGCTAGCCTAGGCCTCAGAGTATCTCTAAACACACAAGAAGGAGGGGCTAGAGAGGTTAAGAACATTGGTTGTTCTTGCAGAAGACCCGGGTTCGAATCCCAGCACCCGCATGGCAGCTAACAACTGTCCGTACCTCCAGTTCCAGGGGATTTGACAGCCTCTTCTGTCCTCCACAGGCATTGCACGACATGGGTGCACTTACATATACATGCAGACAATACATGCATACACATAAAATAAAAATCATAAATAAAATATGAAAATAAAACACAAGAAGGAAAGAAAGAAGGAGGAAAGGAGGGAGGGGAGGGGAGGGGAGGGGAGGAGAGGGGAGGATACACCAGATTTGAAAGGTGTCAAAATGATGTGATCATATCTCAGAACTCTTGGGTTCCTATTGCCATGGCTACCTTCTAAGATTCAGTCTTCATCATTGCTAGTCTGAATCACCAGCTGCCAAATGGTCTTCCTGCCTGTCTGGAGACCCTTTCTTATTTTGATGGTCCTTCCCATCACCTATGAAGTTTTATCAGGACTAATGGACTCCTCTCACCCATACATTTCAGTGATCCGACCCCACCTGACACTGAATAAGGGCAAAACCGTCTGTGTGGCTTTCTTAGCCCTATTTTCTCATGTCTCAGACCATTTTTCTTCTTATTTTCCACATGGTAATAATCTGCTGCCCCATATGAGGACCAAACTTTCGTGGCTTGGAACTTGGCAAAATGTTAATCTTCCTTCCTACAAAATGATGCTCACACTCCTCAATTCCAATTAGCAAACATCCGCCCGCCTTTCGCTGGGCACAATTGTGGAAAGGGACACTTGACTCCCCTGACTCTTTGTCTGTGCTGACTTGGACCGTTCAGTCATTGTGGCTTTCTCACCCTCCTGTTAGATGATCGGCTTCATTCTCGGCTCTCTCGCTGTTTCTCTAGGACTTAGCAGTGGCTTAGATGGAGCAGATTAGTTGGAGGCATGAATGATACAGTAATGGTCTTCATGTGGGCAGAGAAGGAAATCCAGCAGAGGACTTAACTATCCATAAAAGAGAAAATGTGTCTTATACAAAAGCTTAGCCCAGGAAAGCCAGTACCTTACTGTAATGGAAAATAAAAGACCTTAAAATTCAGGTGGAAATTCTACATTATCAACTTTAAAAAGAATCTCTAATTATTCCTGTGGATAGAAATAACCTGTTCCTCCTCCAGGAAGAAGAAAGTGAAATTGTAAAAGCAAAGAGCAAAGACGTTAGTTTTAGATTCCCTGTCAACAGATTCTAGACAAGAGATCTGTATCTAGAGGATATTACATGTTTGCCAATTGTTTCCAAATAGGTATGAGTCAACATAAATATAAGATGATAGGTGGATGGACAGATAGGTGGTAGAGATAGATAGATGATAGATGAAATATATAATATAGAGAGTGAATATATATATATATTCACTGATAGGTAGATATATAGAATAGATAGATAGATAGATTGATTGATAGATGATAGATATATACATATATGCATGCATACATATATCCATACATATATTTGTGTATTGTTTGGGGCTGTTTGAAATAGGTATACACCGTGGAATGGTTAATCCAAGCTAATTAACCTATGCACTGATATGTTCCCTAATTCTTGGTGGTGAGAGTACAAAATTTTCTTTCTTGGCAACTTTCAATTTTACATGAATTATAACCATTGTGGTGTTCAAGAGATCTCTTGTATTTTTCCTCCTGTCTCACTGAATTCTTTGTCCTTTGAACAGCATCTTGAAACCTCTCAACTGTTTTTAACTGAAGCTTTGAAGAAATAAAAAATGATATTCTAGCCATGCATGCAAAAATCGAAGTTTAGGATTTGGTTTAGTTTATTTTCAGTCAACTTGGCATGATTCGTAGATAGGATTACCTGTTAATTTATCAGAGATATGAAAAACAGCTACAAGGGAAAAAAAGAAATACAAAAATACAGCATAAAGGCAACTGGAGCAATCTCCCCACCCTGTCTCCCTGTCCATCCCAGGGACCAGAGTGAGACTCTGTGGTGTGGGGTTGGGGGAAAGCTGGGGATATGGCTCAGCTGGCTGAGGCAGTGTTTGCCCAGAATGCACTAAGCCCTGGTTTCAATTCCCAGCACCACAGAAACCAGGCATGATGGAGCATGCCTGTAATCCCGGCACTCAGAAGGTAGAAAAAGGAAGATCAAAGTGAAAAGTCATTCTTGGCTGCACAGCAAATTTGAGACCAGTCTGAGTTACATGAAGCCCTATTAGAAGAAAAAGGGGAGGAGGAGGAGGGGGAAGGGAGGGGGAGGAGGAGGACGGGGAGGAGGAGGATGAGGAGGAGGAGGAGGAGAACAGGGAGGAGGAGGATGGGGAGGAGGAGGATAAGGAGGAGGAAGAGAAGAAGAGGAGGAGGAGGAGGAGAACAGGGAGGAGGGGGATGAGGAGAAGGAGGACAAGGAGGAGGAGGAGGACAAGGACGAGGAGGAGGAGCAGGAGGAGGAGGAGGAGGAGCAGGAGCATTGGCACAGACATCAAGCCAATTCAGGAAGATGTTTTTAAAGTGTTAGATCCATATGATGATGACATGGGGAGGCCATACTAGTATTTACTGAGTGCTGATGGTACAGTGATCTCTGATTTGTTACTCCATTTAACCCTGCAAATAAGTTAGATGCTTTTATTATCAAGCCATTCTATAGATAAAGACACCAAATACAGAGAGACCAAGTCTCTTACCCTGGGTCACTCAGTGAGTAAGTGGCAGAGCAGCCAACCTTGGGCCTGCTCTCTGTGTCAGAGTCGAAGCTGTCATCTGTGCTCCATGTCAGAGTCGAGGCTGTCATCTGAGCTCCGTGTCAGAGTCGAGGCTGTCATCTGTTCTCCGTGTCAGAGTCGAGGCTGTCATCTGAGCTCCGTGTCAGAGTCGAGGCTGTCATCTGTTCTCCGTGTCAGAGTCGAGGCTGTCATCTGAGCTCCGTGTCAGAGTCGAGGCTGTCATCTGTTCTCCGTGTCAGAGTCGAGGCTGTCATCTGAGCTCCGTGTCAGAGCCGAGGCTGTCATCTGTTCTCCGTGTCAGAGTCGAGGCTGTCATCTGAGCTCCGTGTCAGAGCCGAGGCTGTCATCTGTTCTCCGTGTCAGAGTCGAGGCTGTCATCTGAGCTCCGTGTCAGAGCCGAGGCTGTCATCTGTTCTCCGTGTCAGAGTCGAGGCTGTCATCTGAGCTCCGTGTCAGAGCCGAGGCTGTCATCTGTTCTCCGTGTCAGAGTCGAGGCTGTCATCTGAGCTCCGTGTCAGAGCCGAGGCTGTCATCTGTTCTCCGTGTCAGAGTCGAGGCTGTCATCTGAGCTCCGTGTCAGAGCCGAGGCTGTCATCTGTTCTCCGTGTCAGAGTCGAGGCTGTCATCTGAGCTCCGTGTCAGAGCCGAGGCTGTCATCTGTTCTCCGTGTCAGAGTCGAGGCTGTCATCTGAGCTCCGTGTCAGAGCCGAGGCTGTCATCTGTTCTCCGTGTCAGAGTCGAGGCTGTCATCTGAGCTCCGTGTCAGAGCCGAGGCTGTCATCTGTTCTCCGTGTCAGAGTCGAGGCTGTCATCTGAGCTCCGTGTCAGAGCCGAGGCTGTCATCTGTTCTCCGTGTCAGAGTCGAGGCTGTCATCTGAGCTCCGTGTCAGAGCCGAGGCTGTCATCTGTTCTCCGTGTCAGAGTCGAGGCTGTCATCTGAGCTCCGTGTCAGAGCCGAGGCTGTCATCTGTTCTCCGTGTCAGAGTCGAGGCTGTCATCTGAGCTCCGTGTCAGAGTCGAGGCTGTCATCTGTTCTCCGTGTCAGAGTCGAGGCTGTCATCTGAGCTCCGTGTCAGAGTCGAGGCTGTCATCTGTTCTCCGTGTCAGAGTCGAGGCTGTCATCTGAGCTCCGTGTCAGAGTCGAGGCTGTCATCTGTTCTCCGTGTCAGAGTCGAGGCTGTCATCTGAGCTCCGTGTCAGAGTCAAGGCTGTCATCTGAGCTCCATGTCAGAGTCAAGGCTGTCATCTGAGCTCCGTGTCAGAGTCAAGGCTGTCATCTGAGCTCTGTGTCAGAGTCGAGGCTGAGTCGTGTCAGAGTCGAGGCTGTCGTCTGAAACACTGATGTTCCAAAATTTGAATGACTGTGGGTGGACGTGTGGGAGAGTGGGAGAAGGTGTCTGCAGAACTTTCTAGATGGAGTGGGGAATGGGGCTTATGGAAGATACCTTAATTTTTTTCCCCAAGCCCTAAATTTGGGCATCGGTAGCACTTCTGCAAAAGAACTGGGTCTGTTTTGAAGATGACAGCTATCAGAGCTGGGCTAGGAAGCACATACCAAGACAAGAGCTTGGATTCCATTCACATCAAGCCTCCCCCACACCTCATTGAGCAACGTGTAAAGCGTTCGTATAAAGAGCCTTGCCCAGACAGGTATACGGAGCAGTTATTTTAAATACATGCTAATGAAATTTTATCTGCTAAAGAAGAAAGTGTAGGCTCCTGCATTTGTCCCAGGCCAGTGGTTTGAAAGGGAGTATTACAACTTTCTTTAAAAGCATTGGTTTTGTAGATGTTTTCTGGGCCAGAGCTGCTGTTGATTCCATAAATCTGCACCTCATTTCCTTGTGACATCAATGTCATTTTAACAGTAAATTCTATGAACTGGTTTCTCTTGAAAGGCCTGTTATAAAAATTATATCCTGGAGACTACTGCAGTTACTAGCTATTTGAGATTCAAACATTTTTCTAGACACAAAAGAAAATGTATTACTCCTAGTAGATGTCTGGTAATTTCTTTTTGTTATAAATGCTCTAAAAATCTAACAGACTCTGCCTAAATTCAGTAAAATGAATCACTTCAGTATCACAAAGGGAAAGGATTCTCGGGCTTACACACCCATGGACAAGCCAGTGAAAAATACCACACAGCTGGTAGCTTTGCCAGATTCTAAGAAAAACATAAATCTTCCCCAAGCAACAAATGAACAAAGGGCAGGATACAGACAGTTCATGACCAACACTAATAAACAGAACCAGATTATACATCAGCATGTCACTGTGTGACAGAAATATTCAAGACATGAATGTATGCTATAGAGTCTGAGGAGGTATCTAAGTTGGTAGAGTACTTACCTAGCATACAAGAAGCCCTGGGTTCAAACCCAGCACTACATAAGCCAGGCTTGGTGGTGCACACCTATAATCTCAGCACTCAGATGATCAAAACAGAAAGATCAAAAGGTCATTCTTTAGCTATATAGTGAATTTGAGGCCAACCTGGGCTACATGAGGCCCTGTCTCAAAAAAATTATATTTGATACACAGATATTTAAATAGTATTTACAGTCACTTTAATTTTTTTTAACATCTGTTAAGTTTAAATGTTAAGCTAGAGAAGTTTTGGAGGAAGCTCAGTGGATAAAAAGCTTCCTGAACAAGCAAGAGACCCAGAGTCAGGATCCTCAGCACCCACATAAATGCTGGGTGGCATGGTGGCTCAGAAGGCAGGGACAGGAGACCCCAGGCAAGCAAACTAGCTTGACTGGCCATATTAGTGAGCTCCTGAGTTCAATTGAGAGACCCTACTTCAGTGAATAGGTAGAGCAATGGAGGAAGACTCCCAAAATCAACCTGCAGGCCCCCGCACAGGTGCAAACACACATATTCACATAAGTATACTCACATATGAAAGATAAGAAGCTAGAAAGATGGAGGATATATGGTTGAATACACACACAAAAAAAGAAAAATTACAACATGGATTTCAGAAATAAGAAGTTGATCTCACTGAAGAGAGAAAACAACCATTGAACAGAATCTTATGTTACCTCTTCATTAAGACTTTTATGCAGAATCTTGTCTAATTATAACAGATGTATCCACCCGCCCATGGCTGGGGAGACATTGTCCAAATTCAGAGAATTATCATGCCCCCAATGTTAAAATCAATTCTGACTTAGCTAATAAGTTAATTGCTACCTAAAAACTTCTTTTTAAATGGGAGGGAGAAATTGAGAGGAATGTTTTATGTCACTCAGAATTACTTTGCAAATCTGTTGGCCTCACAGTTTTCTCCTGTTTGACTCAATTGTTTGCTAGGTTCTAGCCTATAGCAAAGAACAATATGGTTTATTTATTGAGACTTTTCAAGTATGTGGTATTGTAGTTCATTTTACAGGATATTGGAAAAACACACTCTCATTATATAGACCAGGCTGGCCTAGAATTTGTTATGTAATCCAAGATGGCCTCAAACTTAAGATCCTCCTTCCTCAGTCTACCTAATGTGGTGTTACATGATTTCACTGATTCCAAACAATTAAAAAAAACTGTTACAATTCCTTGACTGTAGGGAATGTGTTAAATGATATAGATAGATAGATAGATAGATAGATAGATAGATAGATAGATAGATAGATGATAGATAGATGATAGATAGATAGATGATAGATGATAGATAGATAGATAGATAGATAGATGATAGATAGATATATAGATAGATAGATGATAGACAATAGATGATAAATGACAAATATAGATCATTGATATACAATGATAGATAGATGATAGACAGATAGACAGGCAGACAGATTAGATAGATGATAGACAGACAGATAGATGATTGATAAATGGATGAAATGATAGATAGATAGATGATAGATAGATAAATAGATGATAGATAGATGATGGATAGATAGATGATAGTAGATAGATAGATAGATAGATTATAAATGAATGGATGGTTGGATAATCACTTTATCTTCCTATTCGTCTCCATTTTTCTAATGGAAACGGAAGCCCAGAAAAGCTAAGTAACTTGTCTCGTGTCTGAATGCCTCTATTTGTTTCTCCAACCTAGAGAGGGACCATTCATCTATTCAGAAGTATTTACATTATTTGAGTTTATTTCTACAGAGGAATTTCCACATTCCATGTATGTGTGTGACAGAATGCAGGACGCCACTATTCTTAATAAGTCCATGGACAGCATTCAGTCCGTAAATAACTATGGTATAAATGAGTCATGGCATTTCCTCTACAGGAAGGGAAATAATCTTAAACATTCTCAGTCTCATAAGACTGAAAATAATTTGATCAACTACACATAGTTTTGGCAAACTAGGGCTACAGTACTGTTCGAAATTTCTAAATAAATTATCCCATTTTCACTTTGGCATGTTTGAGACTTAGTCCTTACAGAGACACTTTTAAACAATTTTAAGAAAAGGGATTGAATGCTCATTTCAGCTGGTGATATAAAAAAGTGATAATGGATAAGTGATCTTTTAAACATCAACATCTGTTCCGACGTCTTCTCCAGCCATATTTGCTTAGTTTACAACTCAGGCCAAACCTAGGCTGTTTTTAGCAAAGCCCACACGTCCAGGAGGAAGACCCTGAATACCATTCTGATCTTGCACACCTGCATCACTGACCCTGGAGTCTCTATTAATGGTGACAATTCAAGTATCATCGTAGCACAAAGATGAGCAGCCACACCATCTACAGACATTTCCTGTAATAGATGTTACTATTTGAATCTGAAATGTCACCCACAGGCTCATGTTGTAAATGCTTGCTTCCCAGCTGGTGTCCCCAGCTATTCTGGGGGGCAACCTTTAGGAAGTGGAGCCTCCGTGGAGGAAGTAGCTTCCTTGGAACTGGACTTTAAGGTTTATGCCAGCCCCAACTTCCTGCTTCACTCTGCTTCCTGGTCCTCTGAGATATGAAGTCTCCAGCACAGCTGCCTATCTGAACCGAGCTCTTTCTCATGCCTTCCACTCTGCTCCCTGCCATAATGGACTGATGTCCTCTGAAACTGTAAGCCAAAATAAGTCTCTCCTCCCTTGTCCGTGCCAAGCACTCTGTCACAACAATGTAAAAATAGCTAATGCATCTGTAGTTGGCATTTGGGACAAAGACCTAAAATCAACCCAAATCCTGACTGCATGTAAGACTTGTCAACTTCATCTCTTTGAACTCAAGGAAACTTGTCATGAGACATGAGGCATAAGCTCAGGCAGTAAATATAAAATAATAAAACTACAATATCAGGCTAGGGAGATGATTCAGTAGGTAGAGCACTTGCCTCACAGACATGAGGACCTAAGTTCATATCCCCAACACCCACATAAAAAACGCTGCACGTGGTCGTACATGCTTGTAATCCTAGCAATGGTGAGATGGAAACAGAGGCAGATGGACCCCTAGAAGTATCAGGAGAGCTAGCCTGGCCTACTTGGCAAAGTTCCAGGCTAATGAGAGACCATGTCTCCAAAAGCAAAGGATTCTTGAGGATTGATACCCAAGGTCATCCAATGTCATCCACATATGTGCCACTTACATGTGTACCCACAACTACACACACACACACACACACACACACACACACACACACACAAATGAAGACAGTCATCAATATTTATTTTTCAACAAAGAAAAAGAACTTTAAGATATTGTGGTGTGTCCCTCTTATGCTAAGGTAATAGTGAAAAGCACAGGCGCATGAACCAGGTTGGTCTTGATTTGATCAAAGATCAGATCTTACGGTGCGTAACTCTGCGAAAGCTGACCAACCTCTTGCTTCCTGACTCTCCTCCTCTTTTGAATAAGATGAGAGTACTTATCGCATTAGGTATTTGCAAGAAATAAGAGAGCTTACATGGAGAATTTTTCAGAAAATGTCCAATAAACATTAGCAACTTTGGGGGCCAGAGAGAAGATCAGAGATTAAGAACACTGACTACTCTTGCTGAGGACCCAGGTTCAGTTCCCAGCACCAACATGGTAGCTAACAACCATCCCTAAGTCCAGTTTTTATGCCCTCTCTGGCCTCCATGAGCATTACATGACACAGGTGCACTTACATACATGCAGGCAAAATAGTCATACACATAAATAAAATAAATAAATCAAAAAATTTAAATATTGCAACTTTTGTTAGTATTAATAATTGGTGAAATTGGTCTTTTCAACTCATAAGCACAATTTGGTATTATGTTTTGAGTTTTGTTTTAAAGTACTAGAGGCTGGGGGTAGAAGTGACTCCATGGTAAAGAGAACTGACTGCTCTTGCAGAGGACCCAGGTTCAATTCCCAGCACCCACAGTCAGCTAAGAACTGTCCTTAACCCCAGTTCCAGGGGAATCCAACACCCTCTTCTGACCTCCGAGGAATTGCAGGGCCAGGGTGCGCATACATACATACAGGCAATACACTCATACACTTAAAAGATTTAAAGTACTGGAGATTAAAAGCAGGGTCTTTTGTAAGCCAGCTAAGTGCCCTATAAGTGAGCTATATCCCCAACCCTTAAAATTTATTTTCAGATAGGATTTTGCTAAGTTGCAAAGGCAGGCCTTGAACTTGTGATCCTCCTACTTCAGCCTCTCAAGTTAACTAATAAGACAAATTTTCTCACCTTTCATTTTTCTTATTAAAGAGTATCTACTCTTGTATAGTTGGCATATCTTTCTGATATAAATATGTTTATATTATTGGAAAAATATCTAATAAATGTAGTATTTTCAAATATATGTCTTTTACAGACAGAAATCTTTTTTATTATTTGTTTTAATTATTTATGTAATAACCATATAATTAGAAGAAGCATTTCATGACAACAGCATTGACATATTCAATAACAATTTCCAGAGCTAAGGTGCATCTGTTTCAAGATTCTGTAAATTTTTAGGGTAACAATTGAATTAATACAGCTATACAATATTGTACTCAGTATAAACCCTTTAAGACATAAAGTTAAATGAGGTTTTAACCTTTAAAAAAGATCTCCATTTCATTATTAAAATATACAATTTCATAGAGGAAAATTCATTTTTAATGTAACTGGCATTAAGATGTTTGCACATGCATTTCTAATCTCTATATATCTGATTATTATTAGTCACAGTAGGTTACTTTCTGAGCTCATTGGAAAAGCCGACAGATCCTTAGTACCTGAGTATGGATATAAAGTCATCAGATAGATTTCACTGGTAATGTTTATCACCTCTACTATTTAACATGAAGTAATTTTTTTAATTTTTAATAACTACATGATTAGAAGAAGCATTTTACTACTGCTTTAACGTATTCAGTAACACACTCCAGAGCAAGAGTACATCTCTTTCACAAGTGGTTGCAAGTTTCTAGGTCCACAGTTGAATTAATACAGTTACACAATATTGAACTCAGTATAAACCCTGTAAGATATAAAATTGAATGAGTTTTTCCCCTTTAAAGATCTCCATTTCAAGATAGGCTGTTTCCTACATTTTTATATTATTTTTTTTATTTTTTTAGAAACAGCATATCATTACAGCTTTAACATTCCCAGTAATAGTTTCCAGAGCAAAGAAACAGCGCCTTCAAAAGTGGCTATAAAATTTCTAGGTTCAAGCCGGGCATGGTGGTGCACGCCTGTACTCCCAGCACTCAGGAGGCAGAGGCAGGCAGATCTTTGTAGTTCAAGGCCAGCCTGGTCTACATATTGAGTTCCAGTACAGCTGTGGCTACAAAGAGACCCTGTCTCAAAAAGACGAAAAAAAAAAAATTTCTAGGTTCGTTGTGGAATCAATTCAGTTATACAATATAAGCCTCAGTATAAGCCCCATAAGACATAAAATTGAATGAGTTTTTAACCCTCAAAAGAAAGATCTCCATTTCATTCTAAAATATACTGTTTCTTACCGAAAGACTCATTGCTTTTGCTAATAACACTGTGATGTTGGCGCATGTATCTCTAATCTGTATGTATCTGATTATTACTAGTCATAATCGGTTGCACTCAGATCCTTGGTGCCTGTGTATGTCTATAAAGTCATTGGGTAGATTTCAGTGGTAATGTTCATCGCCTCTATTAATTAACATGATGTAAACTTTCATGCTTCTTCCTCAAATATAATACATTTTTTTAATTTGTTGATTTTTCTTCTGTGTGTGTATATCAGACAGAGCATCCCAAACCACCTTATTCAACTATACACCCACTTCACAGATGGCACCCTCCCATAGCCTCCCTCCCCCCACTAGAGCCCTTATACTCTTATATCCCTGCTACTGTCTGCTGTGTTGTTGGCACCCCCAACCAATCCCCACTGCTTGCCCTTCTGGTGAATCTAGTCAGCCTATCTAGAGGTCTCTGTTTTAGGAGGGTCAGCTGTTCCTCATCTAGCAGGAATATTCCTTTGGATAAGATTGGGGTCTGCTGTTCAATTTCCCAGTTCTATGCTGGGTTACTATATGGGAGTCCCTTTGGCCACCCTAGCCAACAACTCAAAAGAAGGTATTGCCTGTCTGGCGTTGTTGCTTATTATGTAGCCTTTACCTATACATATGGACTCTGTATTAGTCAGCTCAGTCCACAAGGATGGATGTCTCAGTAGTCCCAATCTGGTGCTGAAGGTCTCACAAATTCCAAAAGATCAGCTAGTCTTCATTCTACAACAGCAAGACAAACTCACCACAGAGAGAGAAGGCAAGCAGCAAGAAGCCAGGCATTCTTCTCTGCCTTGGCCTTTTATACCAGCTGCCATCAGAAGGTAACACCCACATTTAGGGTGTGTCTTCCAGCTCCAGATGATCCAATCAAGATCGCTTTCATTTCAGTTAATCCCAGATCCAGTCAAGTTGACACCCAGCATTAGCCATCACACACTCTCAAAAAATTATATTGGCCCCTTTAAACGTTGGTTATACTTTCCTTTTGGGTGTTTAAGGCCATAGAGTTGGCCCAGATAAAACAATTTATTTTTAGAACTAGTCGACCTAGGAGGGCAAGGAGCAAAAACTGTCCTTTATGTCCCTCTGACCAAATTAGTATAGGCCTCAAAGTATGTCTGTCCTGAAAGTACAAGTGAAAACAAAAAATACAAAAGAAAAATGATTTTTTTTTTGCTGTCACTCATAATGGTGTGATAAACAAACATCAGTATCCCTCCCCCCAAAAAGAAATATACCTGTGGGGAGAAAAAGCAGTAAAGCTAACACAAGAATTTAAAGGAAATCATTGGAAAAAATAATAAATATGGATCATTTCTTATTTTCATGAGCTTCAACTCAGGATGCTACCTTTGGAGGTTCATGATACAGTTTCAGTTGTGGTTGATTCCTAGATCTAAAATGGGTAAAAATGGAAAGCATTTCACAAATTCTGGAAGCTCAAATGTAACTTACTATAACATAGAACTGAAAATAAAGTAAGTAGGAGCTGGAGAGATGGCTCAGTGGTTAAGAACACTTGTGGTTCTTATGGAAGATCAGAATTTGGTTCCCAGCACCCATATCAGGTAGCTCATAACTTTGCCTGTAACTCCAGCTCCAGGGGATCTGATGCCCTCTTCTGGCTTCTGCAGACACCAGCACATATGTGTGCATGCACACACACACACAGACACATACAGACTCATAAATTAAAATATATTTTTATTTTTTTAAGCTTTTTAAAAGAAATAAATAAATGCAGTTAGTATATAACTGCATCTTCAGGAGGCTGGTAAATTTCCAGCATGGTGCATGAACTCATAGAGTAGAAAAGAAATGGGGGGAGGAATTGAACTCTTTATTTTTTTAATAAAGATCAATGAAAGATTAACATCTTTATCACAAATGTACCTCAAAAGATCTTCATTGTGGATGGAGAGATGACTCAGTGGTTAGGAGTACTGGCTGCTCTTGCAGAGAACCCAGGTTCAGTTCCCAGCACCCACATGGCGGCTAACAATCATCCAAAACTCCAGCTCCAGGGGATCTGCTTCTGACCTCTGCAGGGACTGCATGCATATGGTACATACGCATACATACAAGTAAAATGCTCATACATAAAACAAAAAATAAATATTTTAAAGGTCTTCTTTATCACTGTTTACAGACCATAATGTGTAACTATAGATCAGATTTACAAGTTATTATTTGGGAAGAAGGTAGGGCAGAGACACAGTTACACACTGCCATGTACCATGAAGAGCTCTGAAATTCGGTGAAGTAAAATGAGAAAATATAAAATCATTCATTTGCCATTGCTTTCCAATTTGTATCGGAGAGCCAAAATCATGGCAAGCCTACAAAGATGACTTAAAAATGGATTTCCTGACTCTTGCTTTTCTCTGACTTGTCTAAGACTTGAGATATCCCTCCAAAGGAAAAACATGAGAATTCAGTTCCTAGGTAGGATATTTAATAAGCATAATGAACTTAATTTGCCCAGCTTCATCTGTCTCTTCAACAAACTTCCAAATCCTCCCAGAGCTATAGATGTTGAAACTTTACAAAGGTCAACATTGATAAACACAGGTAAATATAGAAAAACCTATAAAGCCCTGTACACTCCCCCAACAGTAAACGTCTAGACTCTATACATCTTCATTAATCCTCTTGTATAGCGGATATGGTTCTACAGTAGTTCCCAACCAGCAAGCTCCTGAAAGCCCATGCGCAGTGCTTTTGTTTCTTGGTAAACCGCCCCATAGCAGTGAACAAAGTTGGCCCCAGGTACCCTCTAGATGGATCATTCAAACTCCATGCTGCATGTGCGCTGAGGACTCTGTGGCTTAGGAAGGTTTAAGCGAATTGTTTTCTGGTTACCCTCGAGGTTACCTTTTCTTCTGTGTCTGTTGATAACAGCTGGAAAATTCTTGGTCATCGTCTGCTGATTCAAATGTAAGGAGACTAAAAGGTAGCTGTTTCGTCTGAAGATTTTTGTCTGTGATAATCGTTTGGTCTCTATGGTTTGAGAACATTCAACACCATCTGCCTGGGGAGCACATCCCCAAGGTAAGGGGACCCGGCAGGGGATGTGGAAACCACAGTTACATTACTAAAGGTTGAATTTTTCTCCTTGCCCTTATACAAAAGCTTCTCCTGGGCAGGGTTTTTTATCTTAAAATAATAAGAGTAATACAAAGTATTCATGACTTCTGGGGGTATGTAACCTGTAGGTGATTTGCAGAGGGCATAACTTATCGACACCTATGCTCAGAATGGAAAAGTCCCAACCATGAGTCATTCCTAACGTCTATTGCACTGTCTTTCCTGTGTAAGGACTTATGCACGGTATGAAACATGGGCTTTTGCCATTAATAATGTCCAAGAAGGAAATAAACTTTTACCAATCTGTTCATTCTAAATCACTGCACCTATCTTAAATTTCAGAAATGCCTTTCCTATGTAAAAATGTGGAAATTTTTTTAAGCACTAACCAGTTTCCTTCATTCTTTTGTGTTGGGAGGATGTGTGTATGTGCATATAGGGGCATGCTCATGTAGAGTTTGAAATCAGATGTCTTCCTTACTCCCCGTCTTACTGTTTGAGAATATCTCACTGAACCTGTAGCTCATTGACTGGCTAGATGGCCCAGGATCCACCTGTCTCCACCTTCCAGGCATCCACAGCCACAGCTGACTTTTATGTGAGTGTCTGAACTCGGGTCCTTACACTTGCACAGCAAGCACTCTCCTCACTGAACTATCTCCCCAGCCCCTCCTTCATTCCCTTAAACTTAATACTGAATGACTCAAAAGAACTCAGCTAAGTGGAGTGCATTCTGAAGTTAAATGCTTCATTTCACAAATTGTGTTGATCAGATTCAAGAGTAAAAGCTGTTTCCTAGTCTTTGTCACACATTTCTTTTGCCATGTATCAGATGTCACATCATTTATGGCACCCCTCCACAATGCAGAAGCTTCTGAAAATGCCCTTCCCTCTTGACTTTGCAAATTGAAATATGTTTTATTGATCCAGATGCATCAAGTTTTGAGGAAAAACTTAAGCACGTCTCTCCTTGCCAGCAGTGACTTTGATAATCTGTGCACATGCTTGCACATACATGACGCATGTCCCAGGAATAAACCTTTGCCTCCCATAAAGGACTTTGTGATCTCAAAATCATCAGGAGTCAGCACGCATTCCCAAAATCATTTCTTAGCATTTGGGGGGGGGATCACAGAGGAGTTTTCATGCTTGAAGTTGAACATTTTTGATTAACAACTTCATTGTGAAATCCATTCAGACAATATATCACCCAATTTCACAAAGATTTTCATTAAATAATCAATGAATTGCAATTCCCAAAACTACCTCCCTCAAATAGACAAGAATTTCCTACGCATAGACAAGAGAGACAAATGTATTTTAGTCTAACAGCAATATCGTCTTTGAACCTAAGCAATAATAGTGAGTTTTACTAATAACTGGACCTTTACACACATGCACATACACAAGAACTCTGTATGTCTCTGTGTGTGTGGTGTGTGTGTGTGTGTAAAAGAGAAAGTGTGTGTGCAAGTCATGTGGCAGAATGTGTGCACACATGTGTGTGCATGCATGCAGTGGGCATCCACCTTGTTTTTTCAGACAAGGTCTCTCACCAACCTTGAACTCTCCATGAAGATTAGACTGATTAGCTAGTAAGCCCAGGATCTGCCTGTCTCCAGCCTCCTCAGGTCTGGGATTACAGGTGTGCACCATCACATCCATCTTTTTTTTTAATTAGACATCAAACTTGCGTCCTTGTGCTGACTGACTGACCACAAGCCTTTACTGACAGATTACAGTTTGCATATAGACTGATCAGTGGGTAATACAAGGGAGCATCTCTTTATAGTGCCCTCTTACATCATAACTACAATTTTCCAGACATGGATTATAAACGTTTTCAAGTATATCAAAAAATCGGGAGAATATTAGGAGACATTCCATGAGCCTACCTCTCAGTAATCATGAAAAACTAGCCCTATCATGTATCTGTCCATCAGTTCATCTACTAATCCAGCATGTCTATTTGATGTATGTCAGAACTAGTTATATTTCCTCTTGAAGACTTCAGCAGGCTAGGACTGTTTCCCAGAAGAAAAAAATTATTACAGGAGATATTCACTATTCTAAGCTACTCAATATCCTATCTACCTGTGCTCATCCCTTCAGTGATCCAATGCTATCCGTCTCCTTTTTACTTCATCCCTCATTCACTTGAGTCTCATCCCATTTATCCTCATCCCTGTGTCCCCGTCTCTATCCTTTCCCTCCACCATTCTGGCTGGTTTGTGCAACCATGGATGAGAAGTTGCTGTGGGATTCAAGTGCCCCACCCATAACTGTGTGGTGTACATGCTGCAAGTTCTCTTCCCGCACACTACGTAGAAGTCATAGAATATTACACAATTTCAAATGCGGGGAGCATTGTCAAAGTGCCTAACACAGTATCTAGGGCATAAAGTTGGCAGTTTGTTAAGAAGCATGGTAAGACTGATCTCAGCAGAAACTTCTCCCCAATGCCCCAAATGAATAGACTCTCTTCAGCATGTTAATAGGAATGGACCACCTGCTAATTACAAGTAGAGACAAGGAAATGAACACTTGGACTCTGTGGCAGAAACTTCACTAGAGAAAACTTCCTGAAAACAAGTAGCAGTCAAAAGTCTTTAAAACTCCAGTGATTTTTATAAGCAGTTGATGAAGAGACTTGAAATTCTGACAGAGGCCATGAGATAGGAAGGAAAGAGTGGCAAGTTGTGTGTGTGCATGCACGTGTGCATACATGCGCACATGCCTGTGTGTATGTGTGTCTGTGTGTGTGTGCCTCTGTGTGTGTGTGTGTGTCTGTGTCTGTGTGTATGTGTGTGTGTGTGTGTGTGTGTGTGTACAACCTCAACTGTCATTCCTCAGATGTCACGACATTTTTATTGAGATAGGATCCCTCCCTGGCCTGGAACTTGCCAAGTAGGCTAGATGGCCTGGATAGTGAGTCGCAAGGATCTGCCAGTCTGAGATTACAACTGTGCACTGCCATGAACAGTTTTGGTTTTGCTCTTTGTGTGTTGGGGGGGTGTTCTAGGATCAAATTTGTGTTTTCATGCTTGCAAGGCAAGCACTTGACCCACTGAGTCATCTCCCCAGCCCCAATAAAAATATTTTGATGTTTCTATTAGAACCAAAATCTTTCAGAATTATTATAGAAAATTGAGGTATTTCCACCAAGTTATATGATGGAAGCCCAACAAATAGATGAAATATTTGTCTGTTCTGTAAAGACAAAAATCATTGCTTTAAAGGGCAAAATGTATCAAATAATCATGGGGTTGAAGAGATGGCTCAGTGGTTAAGACTGACTACTCTTGCAGAAGACCCAGGTTCAAATTCTAGCACCCACATGGTGCCTAACAAGTGTTCGTAATTCCAGTTCCAGGGGATCTGACAGCCTCCTCTGACCTCCACAGGAACTGTATGACATGGGTGCACTTACATCCGTGCAGGCAATACCTTCATACATGTAAAATAAAAATAAATAAATCCAAAAAATTTTAAATAATCATGTATGTGTATGCATAAATCAAAAATCAAGATAAAAATAAAATGTCTTTCTAAAATTTATCTAACAGTCCCATGGCACCTCTAGCCACTGAACTAGAATGTATCATTGTCTTTATTGAAATCATTTTTAAGTCATTCTTATTATTTGGCAATTCCCAAGGTTCTTTTAGGGGTAACATTATTTTGAAGCTTTTACAATTTTATTAGACTCTTTTTTTATTTTATTTTTTTGACTTTTACAAAAACTTTATTGAGAATTTCATACATGCATATAAGGTGTTTTGATAACCATGCCCACTCCCTCCCCTCCAGCTCCTCCCACATCTCCCCATCACTTTTGTCTTTTTCTTTTCTTTTTCTTCTTTCATTTATCTATTTTATGGGGCTTTTGAGTGCTCAAACATTCCCCTCTCTGAAGAGGTAACCCTAAAATCTTTTAAGGATTAGATACAAGCTCCCAAATACTTTTGACATTTTTGGCCTTTGGAACAGAATATGTTGCTAACAGGCCCAAGGATTTAATATTACTCAGAGTGCCTCTGTTCAGTCCCAGGTGGTTCATGCAGAGACCTAGAAGGCAGCTGGATGGTCTTAGTGAAGGAAGCCTCAGCCAGATTTTCTAGTTTGGCCCTATACAAAGGTTAAAATAATGAATGCATTGGCCAGCAGAAGGTTTGTCCAGCTTTGCTTCGAGGTTCCTGCTGTCTGGGTGACATCTTAGCCATCTCACTTTCCCCAAGTACAGAATTTGAACTTGCCTTAGACATTATCTGGTGTGTTGCCTCAGAAACTTGCAATTAACTTTTATTAGTTAAATGTTATATAATTGTTGCATATTAAATGTTATTCATTCATATATTACTTAAAGTAGCTTATCCTTTAGTAATGAGGCTAGCATAGAATCCATATTGTGTCTCCTCATAATTCTTGCTGATCATCAAAGAGCAAGATGAGTTCAAGTTAATTTACTTCATGATTCACTGGGTCACTTTGTTACACAGCCAGGAGGCTCCAATAGTCAAATTCATTGATCAGTTTTCAGTGGCTCGCCCTAATAGGCATCTTTGTCATGATGTCACAATATTGCACAACCAAATGGCACTGCTCCTCTGCATTGCACATGAATGCATTTATGTGCGAGTTCATACTGATCCTCCTTTTCCTTCTCTGTGTTTCCCCCGGAGAGAGGGGTCTAGTTTCTAGTATCATGTGTGTCAACTCGGAGGAAGGAGGAAATGACATGCAGAATGTCAGTGTGTGATGTGTGCGTGTGTCTAAAATCAGATTGCCTCCTGCCCTGCTTTGCTCTGCCCCTAGCTGCTCAGAAGACCCGAAGCGAGTTTACTTAAGCTTTATTGCCCTAGTATTATCATATGAAAAAAACCTGAAATCATATTTATTCTTGCCTTATGTAAGTTTGAGGTTTTCGCATTTAATAAATCTTTGTTTAATAAGGAAATTTGTATGCGTAAAATGAACCATTGAATAGTCTAAAGTGTACAATGTAGTGGCATTTAATACATTTACACCTCTATCTTGTTTCATAACATTTTCATCATCCCCCAAGGAACCTTGTACCTATTAAGTTCTCACGCCCCACACCCCTCTCCATCAACTCTAATCCTGGATTCATCTACACTGGGAGTTTCCGTATAAATGAAGTAGTGCAAAATGTGAGGGTTGGTGTCTGAGTTCTTTCACTCTGACTGTTTTTAGCTGAATCTACAATACTCCATTTCCTGTCTGAATCACCCATGCTTGGATCGTCCCTTCATGGGGTACTGGACTAAGAGTTACCTCCACCTACTGGCTACTACAATGTGATGCCTCTATGAATAATCACACAAGAGTTTTGTGTAGACATTTGCTTCCTCTTGGGTAATATCTAGGAGTGAATTTTCAGATCATGTAATAATGCTGTGCTTCACATGTGAAGAATTTCGGGACTGTTTTCCAAGCGACCACATTACATTTCTACCAGCAGCGTACAAAGGCACCAACATCGTCACAGCTACTTTTTATTACAGACAGCCCACTGACCCTGAAATGCCGGCTCCTTGTGATGTTCATTTGAATTTTACTAATATCAAGAAAGTTAAGTATTTTCCATGGGTTTGTTCATCTTATGTTGTTTTTTTAGTAAGAACTAGTTGGAAAAAAATAGCTTTGGTTGCTTTTCCTGACCCTTCTGTCACACCAGAATATGCTACAGGTGGGAGGCCCTCGTCAGGACTTGAGATACAACAATGGGAATTTTCTTTCTAAAGTGGAGCAAGGTGGCTTCTAAGACTGTCCTTGTGCAGTGAAAGAAGACCCATTTCTGTTCAGAGATTGATTTAGTCAGTGACTTACTCATGCATTCAACCAATATTGTGCCTCTAAGAATTTTGTAATAGCAACTGACAAAAAAATAGTAGGGGCCTTTCTTTGGGGCTCACTTTCTCGGGGCAGAAAGCAAACTGAACAAATAATCGGTCGATATACAATGCATCGTGTGGTGGAGAGAACTGTGGAGGAAAAAAAGGACAGGATGTGAACTGAGCACAGAAAACATAAGTAAATCTCGGAGCCCAGAGGGAGGGTTCACTCAGTGGATGACCGGTACAACCTGCTGAAAGGTGACATGGGTCTCATTCTACTGCCCACCTGTGGGTTGCTCTTCTCTCATCTTTCCCCCGAAGTTTCCCAGCCTAGAATGTAGAGAGGAGGAAGGACTGTAAGAAGAGCGGCCTGTGCAAACTCTAGCGTGTTTAGGAGCAGCATGGGTTGTTTTTTTTTTCAGGCAAACAAGACCCAAAGGTGAAACCCAAATCCAGCCTCTCCTTTAAAATGCTATGGGGAGAAATCTACATCTTTTTAATATTTTATTTATTGTTTTATTTTTGTGTGTATGAGTGTATTGCCTGCATGAACCCGTGTCATGAAATGTCGGCAGGGGACAGAAGAGGGTGTTGAATTCCCCTGGAACTGGAGTTACGTGTAGTTGTTAGCCACCGTGTATGTGCTGGGACTTGAACCCAGATCCTCTGCAAGAGAAGCCAGTGCTCTTAAGCACTGAGCCATCTTTTCAGCCCTTATATTTTTTTAAATACCGAATCATAAATTCAAGTACAAATGGGAATGTCCGTCTTACTGTTTGATAAGTATATGTGCCTGAAATATTGCAGCCCATTAGTATAGTACTAGCTTGCTGTGTTCAACAAACTAACATGACCTAATGTTTTAGAAATGCCCATTTCATCCACAAACAAGCAACAAGTTCCAAGGATATACCTAAAATCTGAGGTTAGAGTACAGATGTCTACCAATACGCATGTTGGTCTCTAATCCACAGAACACATTCTTACCCTGAGCAGTGGTGTTTATCACTTGGACAGATGAATTGTTTCAGTCACCCATTTTGTTCCTTATCTCAGTCTTCGGGTATGAATTAAAGAGGCAGGAGTGTACTGGGGAGAACTTAGACCCACAGAGACTTGGCATTTGGTTCTTGTTTCTGGTATCACTAGGTCTAGCTTTGAAGAAGTCTTTCCTTTATCTGAAAAGGTCAGATCTACCCATTCCACAGGATTACTGTAAAGAACACACATGACATGTAGAGAGGATTTAAGAACTCAGTATGTCACCATGGGGGTAACTGCTATGGTTACTAAAGCTGACAGCCTCTGATCAGACACTTTGGGAGAGGACCTGTATGTGGGTTAAAGACCTTCAGTTCTGAAACCCAACCTCAGTTGATGCAAAGGCTAAAAACAGCAGCTCAGAGAACAGTCAGTTGCTTGGAAGGAAGCCCTGTTCTCTAAGCTATGCAGAGCCCCTGTGAGACTGTACCCAGAGAAAGGAGCAGGTGGAAGCGAGCACTCAGAAAGCTGGATCTAGGCAAGAAACTGAGATCGGAAAACCACTGTTCCAGTGTACACGCTTTGTTGACTAGATCTGTGATATTAGCCATTGAATCACAGTAATGATTTCCTTCTCATGTAAGAATCATGTCTGGGAACTCTCACTGTACACTACAAAAGGACGATATGAGAACATTACTAATAAAATGTGTGAGGTCTACAGTTTTCTGCTTAACAGCAAGCACAATACACAAGCTTCTTACAAGTAGAAATTGTTATAAATACTCTTTCCTTGTCCACTACTCCTTCCTAAATATACATGTATCGGTGGGATAAGTACTTGATAAGCCAGTACATGCAGCCTTAACTCTTACTGTCAAAGACACCAGCAGTATAGATCCTCAAAGAAATCTGGAGCATTTCAAGCACCTTTTAAACTAATCCATACCAGTTCCAATTATATTCACTATGTTATTCTTATCATGTCCCTAAAGGACTATTATTATTTATGGCTGGAGGGTAAGAAAATTAAACACTGAGGAAATGTAATCCCCAGTATTTCATAAATCACTTTGTACGGAAACTAAAATTAAGATTTAGGGAGTCGCTTTACTTTGTGCCATTAATGTCTATTATTAATAACACTCCATTGTATTCCATGAGTCAGACCTTTTGCTAGACCCTAGGGAGTCCATGTAAAAAACAAACTATGAGATGGGTGTGGTAGTACACACTTATAATCCTAGCACTCAGGAAGCAGAGGCAGGGGAATCATGAATGTGAGGTCAGCCTGGACAAGACTGTCTCAAAAAAATTTTTTTAAACTATGGGGCTTATAAACGAGAAGAAAACTACAGGTCCCATAAACACAAATAAACATAAAATTACAATGAGAGCAAACCTCAGGCCACGTGGCATGGTATATACCTATAGTCTTGGTACTTAGCAGACAGAAAGATTGCTGTAAATGTAAAGACAGCCTGGTAAGCTAGCCTAGTCAACCAGAGCTATAGAACAAAAGTGTCTCCAAAAGAATTTTTCTCTGAATTTAAGTGTTTAAGAGTTTTGGTCCTATGAGAATCTATAGAGATGGTCCCCATCCCAACAACGCTATCAGATGTTGAAAACACATTCAGTATTCCAAACCTACCTGCCATCATACCTCCACAGCACTGCCCACTGTACTGTCTCTATTTGTAGCCACCTCTAAACCCTTAAGGACAATAGCGCTCTGCTGACTAGAAGTTAACAGACTTCTCAGACTTTGTTGATACAGAGGCTTGAGGAGAAGAGAGTCTGCTCCCAGCAGACCAACTAGACAACTGTTTTCCTGGACTGTTGGGAAACTGGTTAGCACATCCCTGAGGCCACTGGAAATGTCCCTGAGAAATCCAAACCAAGTCCTCCAATCTAGTTTCATTGTACCTTCTTGTCCCAGATCTACTTAGTTCAAGTGACATTAGTAATTGATAAAGCTGATCAAATAATAACAAAAATGAATGACTAAATGTCATTCAGTAGAATGAAAAGAATGGGTTTAGAGGGGGCAAAAAAAGATTTGCGGATGGGAAACGAAATTCTAAATAGCCTTTAGAGGATGTCTGTAGAGCCCAAAGAAGGACCACTAGGACCACATAGAAAGCTTCATGAATAAGCTGGCTTTTCCCTCTGGTTTTAAGCAGTGGAAACTTGGGGACCCCACTGCAGAAGGGTTTGCTTGTTTCAACTGTAAAATCAAAGAAGAGGCTGCAAAACTTCCTGAATCTACATCAGTCTCTCATGAGTGTTGTTCAGTATTATCCATTTCATAAACACAATAGGTAGTTTGGGAAGTTTCCTGATCATTACAGAAAAGTCATTATAGACTTAAGAAAAGAGCTTTTGCTCTCCCTTCTTGATGCCTCAGAGTAAGACATCAAATCTAGTGAACAGGAAGCTATGTCAGAGAACGGAAATCACCCGCTACTTGAGTTTGCATCATGGTCATCTCTGAGCTCATTTACAAGCAAAGGAGTGTACACCTAAGCACAGGTTCATTATCAAAGTCATTAGCGTAGTCACAGCCAAGTCTTAAGAGTCCTTAGACAACATTATAGCAGCCTTGCATTATTCTAATCATTTTTCTTTGCCAAGTCTCAGAGGGAGGTAAGAACATGGTGGGGGGTCAACACTGAAATTTTAAAATAGCACTTAACAGTAAAGATTTTTGAGGCAGAGTATGTTTGAATGTGTAGGAAAAGTTTCATATTTGATAGTTCTTGATTGGATTTCTATACCGGGCCTATTATTTAGGAACATGTTGTGGAAAAAAATAGGACTAAGATGCACAGTCGGCCTCATAAAGCAGAAAGCAAAATAACAAGGCCATAGGCGATGAGTCACCTAGGCAGTCTACATTTACAGACCTTCTTTCTACTTGGTCTACAGGTCAAAGCGTAGATGCTGTCAAAATTAAGGAACACTGTGGGGAAACTACTGAAAGGGCTCGTTTATTTTTGGCCTCATTCTAACTGAAAGGCTTGGGCTGAAAGATATATTAGAACTTTCTCCTAGCCTTTGACTCTCCAAGGTCAATAATAAGTTCCAAAGTCTATTTGCTTAAATAATTATTCTACTCTGAGGCTCCCTGGAGGTGTTTTTTAAAAGCACATGTAGAGATCAAAGGTCGGCCTCTGCTATCCTTCCTCAGACACCTTCCACATTTTTGTTTGAGTCAGGCTCTCTCACTGGCCTAGAACTTCACCACATAGGCCAGGCTAGCTGGTCTGTGAGTTCCAGGGATTCACCTCCTATCTTGCCATTGTTGGGATGACAGGCCTGCACCACCGAATCCAGATTTTCACATGGGCTCTGGGGATCAAGCTCAGATCCTCATACTTCCAAGGCAAGTGCTTTGCTGACTGAGCCATCTCTCCAGACCCATCTCACCTTTTTAATCAATAAATAAGACGTAAATTCTGGAAGGAGGGAGGGCACAGAGGAGGAGCAGAGGATATGGTAGGAATTTAGAATTCTTTTTTTTTTTTCTGTCTTTTTGAGACAGGGTCTCCCTGTAGCCCCAGCTGTCTTGGAACTCACTATGTAGACCAGGCTGGCCCCAAACTCACAAAGATCCTCCTGCCTCTGCCTCCCAAGTGCTGGGATTAAAGGCGTGTGCCACCACGATCAATTTTTAACTTTTGGAAGAATTTCTACTGATTTCCATAGTGGCTACTAATTTAAAATCTTATAAGTAGTGCTCAATGATTTTTTCCTTCACATCCTGACCATCATTTGTTGTTTCCTGCCTCTGCCTCCCAAGCTCTGGGATTAAAGGCGTGTGCCACCACACATTTTATCTAATCCCAGGAGCTAGAGGCAAGCATCACCCATCAAACAGGAGCCCTGTGGCAGTCCAGGAGCCAGTGTGGAAGCTGAGAGAGTCAAGAACAAGAGGCTGTTCCCGGAGCTACAGCAACTTGAGTGAGGCCAGAGACAGGAGAGCAAGGCGGCAGTACCCAGAGCATTTGGCGCCATGATTACACAAGGCCACCAAGGGCACAGAGAAATTGAAACAACCTTTGAGAAGTGATGTGATCAAAGGGGCTCTAATCGAGGCCTGCCCTGGTACCAAGTGGGGAAGGAAGAGTTCCTGCATCAGCTGCTTCAGCACAGAAATGGTGGGGATTGGAGGGGGTTGTTCTGCCCCTGGGGCAGGAGGGAGGCAATGCAGGCATGATGACTGACAACCCCCACCAGGTGTTATTCTCAGGGAGTTCCCTGGAGACCTTGATTTATCCTGACTTGGCCATGTGAAGGGGGTTCTACTATTGTGCCCATTTTTCATATTGACAAAATTGAGACTGAGACTTATTAAAAACTTTGCCCCAATGTACAGCCATTGATGGTTGGAATCTGGATTCTGCAGCTATTTGACATGTCAGTCTGTGCTCTTAAAGAACAGTGAGCTCTGTCTTAACTATCTCCATAAACTTTGTGGAAATTAACAGTCGAGCAAGTACTCAGAAGAAAGAAATACAAGAACATGCTAAATCAGGCAATATTAGGGTCATACATTACATTTACTTTTAAATTAGGTAATTAATATGAAAGTAATTTAAGAAGAAAAAGTGAAATTGCTGAATATTGACCCATTCAGTCAACCAATATTATAAATGCTCATGTATAAGGAAATTCACTTGATTGGGTATAAGATGAATAAAATAGCACTTCTTTTTTAAATGTCTATTTAAAATGATAAATTTTTATTTTTGTCTTTTTGAGACAGAGTCTCCTTGTAGCCCCAGATGGCCTGGAAGACCATGTAGACCAGGCTGGCCTTGAACTCATAGAGATCCGCCTACCTCCGCCTCCTGAGTGCTGGAACTAAAGGCATGTGCCGCTATGCCCGGCTTTTCTTTTTTTAATCGTAAATATTTTTATTTTACGTGTATGACCGTATTGCCTGCATGTGTGCAAGTGCACCCGTGTCATGTAATGCTTGAGGGCATTGGATTCCCCTGGAACTGGAGTTACAGGACAGTTGTTAATCATCATGTGGGTGCTGGGAATCAAACTTGGGTCTTCTGTAAGGGCGGTCAGTGCTCTTAAGAGCCATCTTGCCAGCCCGGTAAATATTATTTATTAGGCACCTGGGATTATTAAACTCTGACTTGGGATATTGTATTATCTAGCCATTAGATCTCAACAGTCATCCAATATATGAATATCTCTATTGTATTAGTTACTTTTCTCTTCATTGTGGCCTGATATAAAGTAACCTAGGGGTGGGAGAGGTTTATCCTGGCTCACCCACTGAGAAGGGCTGGTCCATCATGTTGGGTGGTAAAACTTGGGGAAGCACTCGGAAGAGCTTGTGACTCAGATTGCTCACATCTCCACAGATCAAGAAGCAGAAACCAGACACAAAGTGAGGCCAGGCTACAAAACCTTCAGTCCCTCCACAATTCCCAGGGACCTACCTCTTCCAGTGAGGGTCTACCTGCTAAAGATTCCATGATTTTAGCACCACCAGCTGGAAACCAGTGCTCAAACATATGTCCTGTGGAGAACATTGCATGTTCATTTCATAGAAACTACTCACATTTCACATAGGAAAAATTAATATTCTCCATAAATACAGCTTAGTCAGCAACCACCCAGTCAGTGAACGCAGAACCACAGTCAAGCCTACACGTGCATGACGCACGGCCGTGCTGCTGGCCTTCGGCCCAGATGCCATGAGACATCAAATGCTTCTCCCCTGGCTTCCTCGTAGCAGAAGCCCTTGCCCAAGACCAATCTTTTCTAGCCAGACCTCCAATTCCAAAAGCTTCCATAAGACACCCAAAATGTGGAGGGACATTGCTTAAGACCAAGCAGAATGACAAAGTACATAAAGAGAAGGTGTAGCTGTTTCCTGACACCAAGCCCAGAGAGGATTATTTTTAGATTTTAAGATAGTGCTGAAGATAGCAAAGCTTATATATGTAAATCTAAATTCTGTGGTATATGATCTTCCTCTATGATGCTGATTCAGATTGTACGATTCATCCTTTTCTAAAGGATGCAGAAAGTGATATCTTCATATTCAAGACATGACAAGAGAATCTCAGACCAAACCCAGCAAAGTATAAGGTCATCTAGCAATTCTATCTATATCCAGGTGCCTGGAGGTTGCAGGGGGCAGAGACAATGCACAACCCCCTGCTTAATCTTTCTCATGACTTCAAACATAGCCTTCAATTGCCTAGACAACTGTCAGAGCCCCCATGCCCAGATGTCATGGGACACCAAATCCCACTGCTTTGTGGGCAGCTCATACCCTCCATTTCCTTGGACAAGCCAAAGAAGGAAACAGCACTTGGGAAGAAGCCCACAACATGCCCCTGGGCTCTAAACATGTAATTGTCTTTCCCCACAGGACTTGCACACAATAAAAAATAGAAAATCTGAACCTCCGAAGTGGTTCACAGGAAAGGACTGTGGTATGGGTGAAGAGTTGAATTGCTCAGCAACAGCCTTGGGTGCTTTCAAAGAAAGGAGCTAGTGCAATATGACCTTAAACTAGGATAATGCTGCATAGGACTAAATCAGCACAGATCTCCACTGGGCATGTTTGGTTTATGACTCATTAAACACCATGCTCGCACGTGCACACGCCGTGGTGGGGAATGCCTCCCCAGGCCCACAGTGAGATTCTTCTCCCATAGCTCTCATTTCTGAGTAAGGCTGGCTATTCCTGACCTGAAACCTAAGACAGCTGTAGATGTCACATACCAGCACCCCTCAAATCAGGCATGGTGGTACATGCCTGCAATCCCACCACTCAAGAGATGGAGACAAGCGGTCATCCTTGGCTACACAGTGAGTTCAAAACTAACCTGTCTCAAAAAAAAGAAAAAAGCCCACCCCAGACAAAGCCAACTTCCTGTGATTTTAAGCTGTTTTCCTTTCTTAACACTTCAAAAGTGCCAACTACCACTCTTTCTAGGAAGTTCTGCCATCTGTCCTCAAGCCCCCAACAGGTACCCCTACATTCTCCTTTACTTCCCCCCCACACACACAATCAAGTCAGAGGAATCCAGGCTTTGTTTACAAGGCAGTTATGCAGCTTTGAGGGGCTGCCTGGTCCTGCATTCAAATCTTAGTCTCAGAGGAAGAAAGTCCCATCCTGCATTCAGACCTCAGCCTCTCAGGAAGAGCAGATAAACCTAGGAAAGTAGGGAACGACCTACGTTTGGAGCCTTGGTTTGCAGTATGGCTGCTGTCAGAACTGCCCGTGGGAGTCCACGTGAGCCTCAGTTCAAAATTGCTTTAATGTAGATTCTAAAAGTCTTGGTTGATTTGGTTTACAATTCCACAGTACAGTCCATCATTACAGGGATGTCAAGGCAACAAGAATGTAAAGCAGTTAGTTACATTGCATCCACGGCCAAGAGTCGAGAGCCACGCGGTAATCCGCAATTGCTACAGCTGCTCAACTCGCTTTCTTCCCCACCACCACCACCACCGTACAGTCCAAGATCCCTGCCCAGGGAATGGTATCAGACACTCTGTTTCAATCAATGACATCAAGATAATCCCTCACAGACATGCCCACGAGCCAATGTGATCTGGAGGCTCCCTCTTCTGATTCGTGATTGTGTCAAGCTGACCATTAAAACTAACCATCCCACCAGATTGCCTCACTTGATTAGGATCTTATTGTAGTCATTTGGTTAGTTTTGTTATGGGTTTTGTGTACCCCAGGCTTGCTTTGAACTCCAGTTACAGCCAAGGATGACCTTGAACTTCTGATCCTCTTGCTTCTACCTCCCAGGTTCTGTAATTACAGGAGTGTCACCATACCCAGTTTATTAAGACTTTCTGCATGCCAGGCAAGCATTCTACCGTCTGAGCCACATCCTCAGCCTCTAGACTTACTCACTTGAAATTAGTGCATTTGTGAAATCCCTTTGCAAACCCTGAGGTCAGTTTCTCTAGCTGAGTTTGGATAAAGAAGATTCATGAGCCACCATCACTCAGAGAGGCTCTGGCAAGGATAAGTGCTGCTGGAGCCTAGATTTGGCCCGACCCTGGGAAGTTCCAGGGCCTGACCTGCAGCACAGACCCTGAGACAGCGCCCCAGGGGAACAGCTGTGAGCTGCCGCCCCCAACACAGCAGGTGTCGGGGAAGGCCACCTTGGTGGCACGCCCAGCAGTGAACACCAGAAAGAACCCTGGGATACCAACTGGAAGTGTAGGCAGACTGGTGAGGGAGATGGAGTAAAAAGCTTCAGGGTCCATAGAGACCAGAACAGTGGTAAAAAGCAAGTCCAAGCCCCAAGAACAAGGCAAGAACTATTTCCCACTGCCTACCTCAGCCTCACCAGCTGAAAAGAACCAGGCTTGAGCATAATTAGACCCTGCAGTAGAACGCTGAATCTGCTTAAGCCTGTGTCTGTGGCTTTCTTAATAGAGTGGGCCGTTAAACAGCCCCCATCTGAGCAGCAGGATCAGCCATAGGAGGCAAGGTCCTCATAGCCTGGCTTAACCTGGACTCACCCATCACACCTCCTGAGAGGGCACATCTCAGACCCCAGCCCTCCACCGAGAACTTCCCTCCCTCTCCCATTTCCCCAAGTTCTAAACCTATTACAATGTTTATTGCATCTTATAACTGTTGCCGCTTCATTCATCTAGTCGAAGAGTCACATCATATGAGGAGGAGCTGTCTAAATTTCCTCTCTGCCTTCTTGGGCATTTGGTACGTCTTTGTGGACGCACCATTTCTTCTTTGATGGTTCAAGTGCCAGGGGTTTCAAGGGGTGGGAAAGGAGAGAATCTATGTGGGGAACAAGAACTTGGGGTCACTTTCAACTCTGGTTTGGGGCCTGGGGTACATTGTCTTTTCTTTAGAGCAAATCATTTGATACTTATGACTTCTGTGCCTGTTCCTGCATGTGTGTGTGCAGGTGCATATGGAGGCCAAAAGTCAACATTAAGTGTTTTCCTCAATTTTTCTCTCCATCTTTTTTCAATATTTATTATTTTTATGTGTATGAATGTATTGCCTGCTTGTATGTGAGTGCACCCGTATCATGCAATGCCATGGAAGTCAGAAGAGGGCTTCAGATTCCCCTGGAACTGGAGTTAAGGACAGTCCGTAGCTGCCATGTGGGTGCTGGGAATCGAACCTGGCTCCTCTGCAAGAGCAGTCAGTGCTCTTAACCGCTGAGCCATCTCTCCAGCCCCCTCTCCATCTTTTTTATGGGGTCTCTCAATGAACCTGAAGCCCAACAATGCAGGCAGACTGCCTGGCCATCAAGCCTGAGAGATGCTCCTGTCTCAGCCTCCCATCTGTGGTAGTATGGCCACATCTAGCTTTGTTAAGTGGGTTCTGGGTATCCAAACTCTAGTCCTCATGCTTATACAGGAAGCACTCAGTTGCTACTGAGTCATCTCTCTAGCCCCAGGACTTAAGATTTCTAATATCATGTGTCTCCATTCTCCGGTTAACACTAGCATGTCCTCCTGACTACTGGAAGCTAGGTAAGATTAAGGTGCATTCTCTGCCATGCCCCATAAGACCTAATAGGCAAATGACACAGACTCGGTGCACAAGGTGTTTATTATCTAACAAGGAAAGAATAGGCACTTGTGTGCCATCCAGAGGATGAAAGAGACAAGAAGTCAAATCTTAACCGTGTCACATGTTTGTACATTTGGAAGGTAAGAGGTGAAGTTGGCGGATTCCCAGGTGGGTTACAGTTGTCCACATAAGTCGAAAATAGCCTGCAGGGAGGCAGGACAGATGAAAGCTTGTCTGTTAGTTTCCTGTGCAGGCCTTCAGGTAGGTCATATGATATGGATTAATACCATTTGTTGGGTGTCAGCCATGTGCCAGACATAAGACACCATCTTTTCCTGAGAGCGATGGACAGAGGAACAATTCAAACACAAAATGGATCACGGGGTGGCTCAGTCTCAGAGGTGAGCAGTTGCAAAGTGTGGTCGCTCTCTTCTATTGTTTGCTTCGTCTTCAGGTATGTTTCTCCCAAAAAAAACTTTCACCAGCACTGGGAAGGCAAAGGGCCTCTTCTGCATTCTGCTGGACCTTCACTCACTGCCCTGCACATCCACCTCTAGCATAGCAGTCCAGCTCCTAGCCACCTTCCTCCCAGCTCTACAACAGAGCTGCTCCCAAGATCCTGCTTTTCAGACACAGTTCCCACAGTGGCATTAAGGAAGTGATCGCAGGTGCTGGGGGTGTTTATCCTCATTTTGACTCAAATGACATTCATTCGTTTTCGCCTGAGGCACACCTCAAGCTAGATCACTTCAAGTGAACTGGGATAAAAAAAAATTAAATTGAAAAAATACAAGTGCAGAGGTGATTTTGTGTTCCCAGCCTCACAGTTCTCTGACAGCCTTCTGATCGAAGGCGCTGTGCCGGACCCAGCCCAGCCCTGTGTCTGTCTTAAGAAGAGTCCCCTGTGGCCTCTGCTAAGCTAAACCCAAGGAATCTCTGCTAACTTCCTAGTTAAGAAATGACCAAGAAAAGTGGAAAGTTGGTATAGTAAAGGCATTTATTTAAGCACAGAATGTTGGATACAAAAAGAGAATCTTAGGTTGAAAGGTCACAGGCTGACTAGGGTCTGCTGTAGACTAAGCTGTGGGGGTCACTAGATTACTTTCTATGTTTGATGTCAGTTCTGGTGGAGAATAGTACAAATATAAACAGTTCGCAGTCTATGATGGGTGGCCTGTTTCTCCTTCCCTAGGCCTTCTTTGTCCAGCTCCTTGCTAGGTCCATGTTGTAGTAATGGTGCACGGACTTATAGTTTGAGTGATATGGAACTCCCCAGCCTACATGGGATACTGGATCCCTAATGTTTAAATGCCTTTGACCTTACATAAGTACCTTAATCTAGAATGGGTTCTCCTTTCTTCAAAGTAAAAATTGACATTTTCAAAGATTGGCCAGATATAAGGGATACTCTAAAAATGTTAGCTAGGTCTAAGAATAAAACAAGATCTTGGGCCACAAATATGCCCTTATCTATACCCACCTTCTCTACTTCTTACTAATTAATTTACAAATTGAGCTGATTGAATTCTGAAAATAGAAATTAATAATATGAAGCTACCAGGTGTGGTGGTGCATACCTTTAATCCCAGCACTTTGGAGGCAGAGGCAGACAGATATCTGTAAGTTCAAAGCCAGCCTGGTCTACATAGAGAGCAGGATAGTCAGGGTTATATAGTGAGACCATACACACACACACACACACACACACACACACACACACACAGAGTGGTTGTTCTGATAAACCTGGTAGTGCGGCCAAAACCTCAGCTCTGCTATAGCTGATGGTGACTCTAGGATCTGTGGAGGTTTATCATTAGAGAGGAGGCCAGTGTCCTTGGCTCTCCTGACCTGGAGCTGCTTGTAAAACAAGAGACCAAGGAGAGACTCACATGTCTCAGCATAGTGTCTTATAAATAACCATTTTCTGTGAATAGAAGATCTAACAATGTTTTAGCTATAGATTGAGACCCTAAAGGCCTCTGTTTTCATTCCTGTCTAATGGTTTGGCAAACAAATATGCCTAGAGATGCCCTGAAGCTCCAGCGTTCAGCAACAGATCATGATGCCAATTATACCCGACAGATGTAGCATCGTGGTCTGGGTCAGAAAGAAGAGTTATGACCGTGAGAAGTCGTTACCCTCCCTCTGTGAGGAAGACAGTCTGAACCCAAAGTCAGCTCCACAGAGGAGCAACTAAGGCAGAATGACTTGCCCGGAGCAGCTGAGGGATGGGGCAGGATGCAGCACAAATCCTTTCTCCAGGCAGGCTTCCTCGAGCCTTATTCATCTATGATCAACTTTTGTAAAGAAAAACAGAGTAATGGTAAACATTATACTTGTGAATATGTCCAAATATCAGCAGGCAGTATAAAAATCAGAATATAACATTCTGACAGCCTGCAGTCAGGCTAGACTGTGGGGTATTTTTAGCATCCTGGATATATTTTTTCAAGTAATCTACATGCTGTGATAGATGTCATGAGCAGACCTCAAATGTCAGCAGGCTCTGAATCCCTCAGAGCATACACCTGCACAAAACACTGTTTTCTGCAAAGTTTCTCTTGTTCAGCTTAAAAGTTTTGCAGCACAACCCTCCAGGTCCTTTTCATCTTTCAAAATTTCATACACAGTCCAGAACTAGGAAATGTGTCTCTTCTGAACATACTTCTGACATGCCCACACACACAAACACAGAGAGAGAGAGAGAGAGAGAGAGAGAGAGAGAAACGTCTGAATAGGCACAGCTGTCCATAGGATTCCCAAATCATGACTGTGGCCCATGGTACAGTGAGGATGTATATGTGTGAACAAATCCAGAGATTTAGAGTTCACATGGTGGGTGCTGAGGGCTGGAGAGAAGGCTCCACGATTAAGAGTTCTGGCTGTGACCTTGCAGAAGAACTGGGCTCCAGGGTTCCATTCCAAACACCCACATGGTGACTCGCAGCCCATCTCTAACTCCAGTTCCAAAGGATTTGATTCCCTCTTCTTGCCTCTGAGGGCACCAGGCACATATGTGGTGCACATTCATACTACATACATGCATACAAAACACACATACACATAAAATCTTTTTTTAAATTGTGGGAGCTGTGGAGATGACGCAGCCTATAAAGTGCTTGTCACACAAACATGACGACCTGAGTTTGAATCCCAGGATTCAAAAACAAAGAAAGCTGGGGGTGATGGCATGTGCTTGTGTCCTAGTTTGTTTCTTCATTGCTGTGACAAAACACTCTGACCACCACCAACTTGGGGAGGAAAGGGTTTATTTATCTTACATTTCCCAGGTGACAGTTCATCAGGGATCCCAAGTTAGGAACTCAGAGCAGGAACTTGGAGGCAGGAGCTAAAACACAGGCCTTAGAGGAATGCTGCTTACTGACTTGCTCCCTGGCCCCTGCTCAGCCTGCTTTCTTATGCAACACAGGCCCACTTGCCCAAGGGTGGCACCACCCACTGTGGGCTGGGCCCTCCCACATCACTCAACAATCAAGAAAATGCCCCACAGGCCAGTCCAATGGAGGCAGTTCCCCAATTGAGGCTCCCTCAACCCAGGTGTGTCAAGTTGACACTAAAGCTATCCAGCACAGCTTGTAACCCCAGCAGTAGAAATGCAGAAACGAGAGACTCCCCGGGACTTGCTGACCAGCCAGCTATACCTCATCTGTGAACCCCAAGTCTCAGTGAGAGACTCTGTCTCAAACAAGGTGGATGACTCCTGAGTAACCACACGCAAGGCTGACTTCTAGACACACATGCATACACACACAAGTTCACATGAACATGCACACACATGAGAATTAGATGGTGGAAAAGCTAAAACCCACGGGTATGGGCGTGCGGGGATCTCGGGGTGCCAGCTGCTGGGCGTGGCGCCGTTCTCCTGCGTGCACCTGGGGTGCGGCGGGTCCTGCACCGCGTCATTGTGGGGCTCTGCTACCGGGCCCGGCCTGGTCGGGTTGGCCACCAGGGCATGAGGGGAGGTGCGAGAAACGGCAAAAGCAGAGTCTTCGTGAGTCGATGACGGAAGGATAGCGCCCCCCCCCCGGAGACTGGATCACAAGATTTAGTGTTACAGCTTCAGACAAGTGACTCAGCTCAGATCTCAGTGATTCAGCTCCAGCTCCAGCTTTATTGGGGTAAAACTAGGACTATTTATTGTGTAGAGACAGCAGAAGAAGTCTTAGCTGATAGGTACTTTTAAGATGCCTTATTTACATAGGGCGGTGGGCTTCTATCAGGCTATCAGACAACACCTGATTAAAACCTGGTAGCTCCTGTGCCGGAGGGCATGTATTTGTGGCG